>NC_043710.1:56513756-56604345 GCF_006229205.1 Suricata suricatta
GGCTGTGCAGCGCGCCCCCTGCTGGCCTGGCTGCGCAACGCCACTGAGCGCGTACCCGACGCGCGGCGCCTGCGCTGCGCCGCCCCGCGGGCGCTGCAGGACCGGCCTTTCCTGGACCTGGACGAGGCTCGGCTGCGCTGTGCCGACGGCGATGGATACGGTCGCGGGGAAGAAGTGGAACTCACCGGCCCGGAGCTTGAAGCCTCTTACGTCTTCTTTGGGCTGGTGCTAGCACTCATCGGCCTCATCTTCCTCATGGTGCTCTACCTAAACCGCCGCGGCATCCAGCGCTGGATGCGCAACTTGCGCGAGGCCTGCCGGGACCAGATGGAGGGCTACCACTACCGCTATGAGCAGGACGCCGACCCTCACCGCGCACCCGCTCCGGCTGCCCCCGCAGGATCCCGCGCCACTTCCCCGGGCTCAGGCCTCTGAAGTGTCACCACTTGGGGGTTGTTGGCTGTCCCTGCCAGCTGATGACTTTACTGGGGCTGTCTGGCCTGAAGCCATGGGTATGAGACACCCGCGAGTTGGGGGCTTTGAGACTTGCCCCTGCCTGGCCTGAGACCTTTGGATTATGGCATCCCCCCCACCCAGAGACCCCCAAGCTGTACCCCCACTCCCCAGCCTCTGGGAGCTCTCACCATCAAAGATCGAGAGACACCCCCTTCTGATTTCAGAACCCCAACTTGCCCATCCCAGACTCTGACACATTCCTCCTAAACCACCAAAATCACCTTCCCCTTTTCAAGACTTTTCAGGAAACTTTGTCCTTCAAACTTTGTCCTGCCTCCACCACCCTGTACTTTGAGGCCTGCCCTCTCAGTGGCAAACCATCCTAGACATTACTGACTCTCATCTCCAGCTTGGAGACCTCATTTTCCTTCCCAGGGCTCAGGGACCCTTACATCCCATTCCACTCTCAGAAGCAGAGCACCCCCACCTGAAGGTTTTTGTGGACTTTGAACCTTTTTTCTCATCCCGGAGCTCTGAGCCCTCCATCCTACAGACACCCACATCCCCAGGCTGTGAGGGTTAGGCACCCTCCCCCAATTGGGGGATGTATTTCATACTGCCCACCTCCAGCAGCTCTGCCTCAGGCTCCACCTTTACTTGGTCCAGGCTTGGGGCTCAGCTCCAACTGTCTCCCATCCCAGGGACAGTCACACCCTGTTATAGCCTTAGTATGGAACCAATCCTCATCCTTTCTCACCGGGGCTCTGATCCCCCAATACTCAGTGCTTGTCCCTAATCTCCAGACTCTCAGCTCTTCACCCTGATCTGAGTTAAATCTCCCTGCCCAAGTTTTAGGCTATCTATCCCCTCCTGCACCCATCGCTTGCATTCACTATCCACCCCTGCCATTCACTGGGTCAGGGTCCAGTGAGGAATCCATTCCTGGGATGTGCCCACCCCCCTCCCCATGAGCTCTCCAGCCCTACAAGACAGGTGCAGGTGCCAAGCATCCCCCAACCATACTGGCCCCAACCAGATGCCCATGAGGAAGGAAAGACTCCTTCAAAGTAGTTGATTGGGCCTCAGAACCAGGGTCACCTATACATTGTGGCCTCAGAGAGAGATAGGGGAGAGGCTTTGAAGAGCTGGGAGCTGTCGCCCACACACTCTTTCCCACCCATGTGACTCTCCACCCCACCCCCCTGGGGTTTCCTTGATATCATGTCCCCCTCCCCCATGCCTTTTGGAAAAGGTGAGGGGCCTCATTTCTTGTCTCAGGCACAAGCCATCCTGTTTAGGGTCAGAGCCTCAGTGCCCTGCCTTCTGCATGATCCCAAAGCACAACTGGTGAGTGGGGAGGGGGCAGCCTCTCCCTGACTCCCATCCCCTAGGTCAGGCAGAATGGCTGGCCTGTGCTGTCTCTGCACACAGGAAGTCCCTCCTCCTTCAACATATTGGCTGAGGCCTGCCTTCCCACCCCCACCCAAGACATCTGGATCTCCCTTGGGCAGTTTTCTATAAAGTCTGCAATAATCTCAGATACTCTACTCTTGTAAGTGGTGCCATGTCATTCCCGCTGACCTTGGGGCATTGAAGGAGGTGGGAGGGGACACCTGGGAGGGTGTTTTGGACCTCCTTGAAGTGAGGCAGTGACCTTTGGTGTCTTTGCCTGGAGTGTGGGAGAAGAAATGGGCTTTGACTACATGTAGCAGGATTGAGGTGACACACATGGAGGGAATTCCCACTGTGATTGCATTGCTCTCCAAGCCAATCTGCCTTTTATCCTCTGAAAGGGGGTTATCCACAGCCCAGATGGGATCCTACACTTCCTCTACATCCTCTTAACCCTGTCATTCCTCATCACGGTGGTAAGGGTGGTGGCTGTGGGGGAGATGCAGTTGGACTGACAAAAACTAGCATCAGATGAGGCTATCAAGGAGGCTATAGAAAATCAGAGGCAGTTAATTCAGGCAGGAAAGGAGGGATCATGATTTGCTGCTTTGATATCATCCCCTCTAATGAATTATCTGACATTCCCTTATGACCTGTGTCATGCTATACTGTCCTGGCTAGAGAGCTAAGACACCCTGCATCTTGGGTATGTGTGAGGAAGAGCAGCCTAGAGGTGGGGGGGGGGTGGTGGTGATAAATGACCCCTTGAGATATGTGGAGCAAAGAGACAGGTGGGGCCTGGGCCAGTAGGGCCCGTGTTAGAGGCGTATCTCCTGCCCTCAGTTCCCCAGACTGGATTATTTTGCATTTGTGGTCTCAGGGCCCAGAACTACATGGCAGAGGCCTAGAATTCTGGCACTTTAGAATCTTAGGGCCATGTAAGTTTAGAATTTGTGCCTTCTAGACACTGAAAAGGACCTCAGAGGTAAAGTGGGAAGCCTCCTACGCCGTCCCAATAAGGAGCACTCATCTCTCGATGAGGAGCTCACTCCCTTCGCTCCTGGGAGCATCCCTTTCTTTGCCAGAGGAGTCTGCCTGGCACTCCCTGACAGTTCCAGCTTTGCCTCGGGGCCAGGAGTGCAGGTCATCCACGATGGCTCTTTACAGAATTGGAGATAGTGGCATAAGTCTCCTTATCTGTTCCCAGCCAATTCCCTGCCCCTTCTCCCAGTCATTCCTCATGAGAGGGGGTCAGATTCTCTTGAAACGTTCTCCTCTGTGAATGACCTTCAAAAGGTGCTCTGCCAGTTGTCCAGGACAAAATAGTAATTATCTCTCTAACACAGGTTCGAGAACTGTGTCTCTAACAGATCACCTCCCCGATTCCAAAGACATGCCCTCATAATGTAACAGAAGACTGCAGTAAGCCCTGGCAAATAAAGCATGCTGTTAGCTGTGGGTTCATTGTCAGCAAAAATCTTTGAGGGTTTTATATGAGAGCTGCTGCTAAGCTAAGTGCCAAATCAGTAGTTGTCAAAAATCAACTAATTGAGTGCCTAATGTATACCAGTTGATATTTAACCCTAGTGCCATTCACTGATTCCCATTTAATGTCATTTCTGGGCGCCACCCTTCTTGCAGCCTGTCAGTGGCCTTTGATCTTATGGGACTATCAACAGGTCCCCAGGGCCCCCAGCCTTCCCTCCCCTGCAAATCCAGCCAGCCATTCAGCTTCAACTAAATACAACTTTGCCAATTCTAGAGAAGCTAATGACCCAGGGGGAATCCTGTTTAATCTTGATCTAGAGAAAAGAAGTCCCATGAAACAGAGCTTAGAGTAAGAGCCCCTGGCCCAGCCTAGAGAGACTCTACATAGAGGAAGTCTCATTTGAGCTGGGTTTTGAAAGATGAGTAGGATTTTGATGAACAGAGAAAGCTCAGAAGTACCAGTGTGTGCAAAGAACTGGAGGCAGAAAGATCTTGTTAGTCTGAGAATTAGAGACGACCATTAATGGCTGGGGATAGGTAGGTGGACGTGTGTAAATAAGTCAGATCTGTATTCCCCACATTCTTCGCTGGGAGGCTCTGGAGGGACCTCTGCCCTTAGAGGAGGGGTAGAATATGGGAAGCAGGAGAGCTGCCCAGTGCCTCTTCCTTTTTGCTCCCTTCTGCCCATCCTTTTCATGCCAGACCTCATGCTGGACACTGGAGACAGAAAGAGGAATCAGACCTAAGCCATGCCCATGGGAGCCAGATGGGCAAGGAGATGAGGGTTGTGGCTTCTACAGGAGCCCTGAAGGGACCTTGCAGGAAAGGATGAGATGGAGGGGTCAGTGTGGCCCTGATCTGATACCCTAATGGCACCCACCCCTCTGGATGCTCTCAGCAGTGCCAAAGCCTCGTTGAATAACCAACCTTCCCCTCTAATCATAGTGCTGTTTATGCTGCTGGAAGTCTGAGGTGGGCGGGGGTGGGGGGTGCAAGGGCCAAGTGCCAGGGGGAAGAACTCCATCTGGGATGTCCCCTTAGAGAGAGGAGAGGGAGAGAAGAGGTGTGCAAGTCAGAAATGTGATAGACATGAAACCAGCTACACACTTTGAGAAACATGTCAGACATCCCAGGGTTTGTGGCCCCGTAAAAGCTGAAATTTCAGAAACAAAGAGAAGCCGTGATCCATCTCCTTGAGAAGCCTTTTACTTCTGCAGCCCCTTTCCTACCCACGCCCTTCAGGTCTGGTTTGGGAACTAGGAAGGGCTGGGCTAGAGTCCAGAGGTCTGGGTTTCAGTCTGAGCTTAGCATTATTTGCCATGCCATTTGGTCCTCAGTCATCAATACTAGTGGAGACCCTACTTTGTGCTGGAGATACAGCAGTGAACACGGCAGAGCTGGCTCCTGCCTTCCTGGCCCAGTCCAACATTGACCTTGGACACCCCATGCCCATCTCTGGTTCCAAGTTCCTTTTGTCCAGGCTGGGGCTGGACTTGTGACCTCCAGAGGTACTGCCTGCTCTCACTGAAGTTAATCTCCTTCTTCATTAAGTCTCTGCAGATCCATGGCCCTAATTTATGGACATGGCCTCTGCTGGACTGGGAGAAGTGATGGGGCACTTAATATTTCTGTGGTGAAGTGCTTGGTGGCCTTTGGAGTCCCCTCCCCCACCTCCTCCTCACCACCCTGCCCCCCTCCTCCTTCAGTGCTTGCCCTAGGCCAATTCACCTTGGGCTGGGCTAGTCCCATGCAGACCACCTCAACTAATTTTTCATTGTACTGGTGGGGAAATTGAGGCCCAAAGAGTGTAGGAGCTCATCCAGGTCACCCAGAGTGTCAGAATCAAAGCAAATCCAGAACCCAAGATGCCTCTGGGGCCATCCCTGCCCTACTCTAGGTTTGAGTATCTGGCAGGTCTGTCCCATCTCCTCACTCTGTCTCTCCGTCCCTCTGGTCATTCCTCCTATAGCCAGACCCAAGCCTGTGGTAGCCTAGAGATGGGAGGGGGCAGTGGGGAGGGCAACAACAAAAGGGTTTGGAGGACTTTCCAGCCTCTATCAGCAGTTTCCAGTTGGCCTTGGACACCTGACTCAACCTCTTGCAGGCAGAAACCCTGCTAGGGAGTATCTCTATCCCTCCCTGAGAGAAAAGAGTGGTTTGCTCTGGAACCCCAAGCTCTGTGGTCCCCAGATATAAACCTCATTCTTCCTGAACCTCTACTTTCTGCTGACCATCTGCTGAGATAGACCAGTAAAGACCGGGTCACTATGATAATGGAAGCACATGGGGCCCCTAAATAAGGTGACCAACCAAACCAGAAAACTTTGGAGAGTGAAAGAGGCCACTATTAATAATTACATTGGGACAAGAATCATTTAGGACTGTGCCAGGCTGGTGGGCCTTGGACTCCAGTGACTTTTGACAAGACCTAGAGGGGAAAAGAAAAAGTGCTAGGCTGCTGGACTAGCCAGTCTACCAACACTAGATACTAATACACTCCCCAACCTTGACCTTATCCTCCAGTCTGTTTGAACCTCTATTCTCCAGCTACACAAAACTACTCAAATTTTAGTCACTGAGCCCAGTGATTCCAGACCCCGTACCTTTGCTCACTTGGTACTCTTTGCCTGAAATGCCTTCCATACGCAGAAAATATCAGGACAGCTCGAGTCCCCTCTGCTGTCCTCACCTTATCTCTTCTTCCCATCACTGCACCCCCTAGACTTTTATTTGTATAGATTGTTTTTCTGGCCCACTGTCCACACCAGACCAGAAGTTCCTCTCAGGGGTTGGGCCCAGTTCCCTTTTGGGTCCCAAACCCTGAAGGACAGAGAAGATTTGTGAGCATTGTCCTTGCCTCACAGAAATCCAAAACATCAGGGAAGAAACCTGCAGGGCTCATGGCCTTCCTCTGCTGCACATCAAATGCCCACTCCCTTTGACTCCCATAACCTTCCACATCATTGAACTGAGGTTGCCGTTATATGAGATTCCTGTATGGCCAGCTCCTTGTTACTGTTTAATAAAGTGAGAAAACAGAAGGAAAATGCAGCCATAGAATATGCAGTCGTGTAAAACATAATCTAGCCTTAGCTTCTCAACTTTAGCTTTTTAATACAATTATAACTTCCTGGCCCTCCACTTGGAATACTTGTCCTTCGTCCTATCTGGATAACTGACCACTGGCTCAGCTAGCTCAGTCACAGATCTTGGTTCCTTTACCCAGAGAGCTGCAATGACATCTGTTGGCCAATTTGTGTCAAAGCGGAACAAGTTTTAGTTTTAATTTTTCTTTGCATACATGCGTCATCTGCTGGTGAATATGGGAATGTTCCTTCTTTTCAGTTAGTCACAATCTGTTCAAGTATTTTATTCTTTTTTCAATTTTTTTTAATGTTTTATTTATTTTTGATACAGAGAGAGACAAAGCATGAGAGGGGGAGGGGCAGAGAGAGAAGGAGACACAGAACCGGAAGCAGGCTCCAGGCTCTGAGCTAGGTGTCAGCACAGAGCCTGACACGGGGCTCGAACCCATGAATGTGAGATCTGACCTGAGCCGAAGTCGGAGGCTTAACCGACTGAGCCACCCAGGCGCCCCTGTTCAAGTATTTTATAAAGTGCCTATTATGCACTAAGTACTGCTCTAGGAAGAAGCTGGGGGTGGTACTTTATATATAACATATACTATATATTCTATATTAACCCATTTTATTTATATATATTTAACCCATAATACATATATATGGGTATACATATACCCATATATAACATATATATAACATATATATGTTAAATATATATAAATATATATAAATAAAATGGGTTAATATATATTTAACCCATAATACATATATATGGGTTTATATATGCCCATATATAACATATATATAGCATATATATGTTAAATATATACAAATAAAATGGGTTAATATAGAATATAGAATATATGTTATATATAAAGTACAACCCCCAACTTCTTCCTAGAGCAGTACTTAGTGCATAATAGGCACTTTATAAAATACTTGAAAGGACTTTCAAGTATATATATGTGTATATATATATATATCCATTTTAGCTTGATGACAGTAGTTATTAACTATGAAGTAGTTATTATAATTCCTATTTAGAAGTGAAGAATAAAAAAAAGAAATGAAGAAACCAAAGGCACATAAATATGAATGATTTGTTCAAGGTCACACTGCTAATAAAGGGCCAAACTGGGCTTAGAACCCAGAGCCCATGTGCTTATACCATAAACCACCAAGACACTTACGAGGAAATAAACAGAGTGATTTAAGAGCAATGGGGAAGGATGTCCTTTGACTAGGGTAGTCAGGCAGACCCCTCTGAGGTGGCTTCCCTGATAGATGGGAAGAAACGAGCTCTGTAGGATCTATCAATCCAAGCAGAAGAAATAGCAGGTGCAAAGTGTTGAGACTGAATATTCAAATATCGGATGGGAGCCCAGTCCTAGCCAATGTTCATAGCCTCTCCTCATCAGCCTAATTCTTTCTCCTCCTTCAAAACTCAACCAAAGCAACCCCTCCTCTAGGATGCCTGCCTTAGTCTCCATCTTACCCAACGCACCTAGACATGATGACCCCTGCTTAGTGCTCTCGTGGCATGCTATGACTACACGTCAGCCTCATCTCCAATATCCCTCAACAGCAATTTCAAAGCTTTATCATCATACCTTATCCTCCTATGAATCTGTGAGCTTCTTGAAGGAATTATCTTATTTATCTTTGTGTCTTCACAAAGGGGTCCAGCATAAGCCCCAGCAAATGGCACACACCCAGTAAATATTATTTGCAATCTGTGATATAAATTATTTAGTTTCTTTTTTGCCTTATTATTTATTTATTTATTTATTTATTTATTTATTTTTTGCTTTTGGCTTTTTTATTGAGATACAGATTTTCATAACACAAAATCCACTCTTTTGGGCTTACAGTTGATTTTGACAATCAAGACACGGGAACAGTTCCATCACCCCCCAAGTCCCTGCTATAGTCTCTTTGTAGCCAAGCCTCCCTCAATTCCAGCCACTGGCAACTAGAGGTCTGTTTTGTTCTTTTAAGTCTGTCTTCTTTCACTTGGCAAAATGTATTTTAAGATCCATGTTGTAGGTATCTCTAGTTTGTTCATTTTTATTGCTGAGTAGTATTCCATTGTGTGGCTGTACAATAGGTCATTCATTCACTCTAGCTGAAGAACATTAGGGTTGTTTCCAGTTTTTGACGATAAAGCCATTATTAACATTCCCATGGGGGTTTTGTGAGAACATAACTTCATTTCTTTTGTGAGTACAGTGCTAAGTCATCTATAAGGATGTTTAAATTTATACGAAACTGCCAGGCTGTTTTCCAAGGTGTCCATACATTTTACCTTCCCAACAGCAGTGTGTGAGTGTTACGGTTCCTCCACATCCTCGCCAGCACCGTTAATTGAAAGGACAACTGGGTTGCCTTTGCACTTCCAGTTGCACTCCCAAAGGGGCCTTTGCACTTTTTTGGGAAATCAATTGATAGTAAACATGCAGGTCTGTTTTTTGATTCTGGATTCTATCCCATCAATGTAGATGTTTATTCTTTCACTATTACCACACTGTCTTTATGTTGTAGCTTAGATCAGGTAGTAGAGAATTTCAACTTTTTTTTCTTTTAAAAATTTCCTGGCTGTTCTAGTTCTTTTACTTATCCATATACATTTTAGAATCAGCTTGTCTATATCTGCAAAAAAACAATCTCGATTTGGATTTCCTTGAATCTATAATCAGTTTGGATTTCCTTGAATCTATAATCAGTTTGGATTTCCTTGAATCTGTAATCAATCTTAACAGTATTGAATCTTCGGATTCATGAACATGGGAAATGTCTCAATTTGTTTAGGTCTTCTTTGATTTCTTTCACCAATATTTTGTGTTTTAGAGACATGCATCAAGATTATGCACATGTGGGGCGCCTGGATGGCTCAGTGGGTTAAGCCTCCGACTTCGGCTCAGGTCAGATCTCACGTTTGTGGGTTCAAGCCCCGCGTCAGGCTCTGTGCTGACAGCTAGCTCAGAGCCTGGAGCCTGTTTCAGATTCTGTGTCTCCCTCTCTCTCTGACCCTCCCACTCTCATGTTCTGTCTCTTCTGTATCAAAAATAAATAAAGCATTAAAAAAATTAAAAAAAAAAGATTATGCACATGTTTTGCTATATTTATACCTAAGTATTCCCATTTTGATGCTGTTGTAAATGGTGCTTTTTATTTTTTTTAAGTTTATTTATTTATTTTGAGAGAGAGCATGAGTGGAGGAGAGGCTGAGGGAATCCTAAGAAGGCTCTGAGCTATCAGCACAGAGCCCAATGTAGGGCTGAATCTCACAAACCGTGGGATCATGACCTGAGCTGAAATCAAGAGACTCTTAACTGACTGAGTCACCTAGCCCGCCTGGCTGGTGTATACTGATCTTTATCCTACAACTTATGTAGATTCACCCATTAGTTTTAGCACCTTTCCTTGGTACATTTCTTGGGCTTCTCTATGTAAATAATCATGTTGTTTGTGAATAGAGACCATTTTATTTCTTCCTTTACAATCAGTGGGCCTTTTATATCTTTTTCTTGCCTTATTTTATTGGCTAGGACCTTCAGTAGGATATTAAATAGGAGTGGTGGGAACATCCATTGTTGCCTTTTTCCCAATCTTAGGAGAAAATCATTTACCACTACCACATCATTTCACCATTAGGTATGGTATTAGCTGTAGGTGTGTTGTAGATGCCTTGTATCAGGTTAACATGGTTGTTGTCGTTGTTGTTTTTAATCAGGAATGGATATTAAATTTTGTCAAATGCTATTTGTGCATCTATTGAAATAATTTAGTGGCATCTAATAAATTTACTTATTTTTGGTTCCATTTTCATTTAATTCACAAGATTTTTGAATTTTCTGTGTGGTTTTCTCTTTGATCCATTGACAAGGTTGCTTAATTTCTAAGTATTTGTAAATTTTCCAGATTCTTTTCTATTATTAATATCTAGTTTAATTCTGTTATGGTCTGAAAAAATCTTTTTTTATTTGAATTCTTTTAAATTTGCTAAGGTTTTTTTAAACCCAGAAAATGGTCTTTCTTGGTGAATGTTACATGTGTACTTGAAAATAATGCTTATTTTGTTTTGAGGTGAAATATTTAATTAATATCAATTACATTAATTGATAGTGTTGTTCAGGTCTTCTATATCCTTACTAATTTTCTGTCTTGTTTCTCTCCTAAGAGAGAAGTGTTGTGGATTTACATATTTCTCCTTTCAGTTCTATCAGGTTTTGCTTCATCGTGAAAATTATGATTACTACATATATCTACAGTTAGGATTGTTATGTCTTCTTGGTAAGTTGACATTTTAATTTTTATATTATGTCCCTCTTATCCTTGATAACATTCCTTGTTCTGAAGTCTACCTTTTCTTCTATTAACATAACCACTTCAGCTTTCTTTTTATTATTGTTTGGATGGTAATCTTTTCCATATTTTTACTTTTACCTTATCTTTGTCTTTATATTTAAAGTGGGTTTATTGTAGATAACATATAGTTGGATTTTTTTTTTTAAAAATCCACTCTCACAATCTCTTTTAATTATTATATTTAGACCACTTACATTTAATATAGTTATTGATATGGTTTGGTTTAGGTCTACCACTTTTACTATTTTGTTTGTCCCCTCTATTGTTTATTCTTTTGTTCCAACTTTCCTGCCTTTTTTGGAAGATGTGCTTATTTTTTAATATGCTATTTTAATTTATCTATATTTTGGTTCCATTTTAATTATTGCTCTAGATCACAATATACATACATAACCTTTCTCATAACTTTTCTCACAATATACATCACGTAACCCTATACTTAGGGTTAATATTATATCACTTCAAGTGATTACAGAAGCCCTACAAATAGGTCTCTTTATCTTACCCCACTGAACTTTATAGTATGTATAGTATAGTATAGTATTTCATCTATATACTGTGACAACCCTATTAGACAATTTATCAGTCTTCCTTTCAACAGTCATACATACTTTAAAGAACTTATGGGGACATATGTAGCCTTTTATATTTAATCACCATTTCTGTTGCTGTTAATTCCTGAAGATGTGGATTTATCTCTGGCATCATTTCCTTTCCACCAAAATAATTTTTTTTTAAGAACAGGCCTGCTGTTTCCCTTCATGTGAGAATCTATTTTGCATCATTCTTGAAAGATATTTTCACTGGATACAGAATTCTGGTTTGGTAACTGTTTTACATTAGCACTTAAGATGCTGTTCCACTCTCTTCTGGCTTCCATGTTTTCTACTGAGAAAGCTGCATCAAATCATCATTCTTTATAAAGAATAAGGTACAAGAATGTGTCATTTTCTCTAGCTGCTTTTAAGAATTTAGACTTTATCTTTGGTATTCAGCAATTTGGTTATGTGTGTCTATGTGTGGTTTTCTTTGAGTTTAACCTGTTTAAGGTTTGCTCAGCTTCTTGAATTGGTAAATTTATACCTTTCATTCAAAGATTTTTTCTGCACCAGTCTCTTTCTTCTCTCTTCTGGGAGTCCAATGATATGAATATCAGAGTGTATAATATTATATCATGAGTTCTTGGAGCTCTGTTAATTTTTTTTGCAGTTATTCCTCTGTTTTTTAGATTGAATAATTTCTATTGATCTATCTTCAAGTTCATTGACTCTTTCCTTTGTCAACTCCATTCTATTAAGCCTATCCAGTGAATTTTTTATTTCAGATATTAAGGTTTTTGGTTCTAAAATTTCCAGTTAGCTCATTTTCCAGTTTCTGTATCTCTTCTTCTTTTATTTAAAATATTTTTTTTTAGTTTTTACTTAACTAGAGAGGGTGGAGGCAGAGAGAGAATCCCAAGCAGGTTCCACACTGCCAGTGCAGAGCTTGATCTTATAACTGTGAGATAAGGACCTGAGCCAAAATCAAGAGTCAGACAATTAACCAACTAAGCCACCCAGGCACCCCTATAGTTCTTCTGAGAATAACTAGCTTTTCATTCATTTCCAGTTATAATCAACTACAAAATCTTATAATTCCAACATCTAAGTCATCTTAAATTTGGCATATGTTGATTGTATTTTCTCTTGATATTTGGTCATATTTTTCTGTATATTGCATGATTCCAAGTTACTGGATCTGAAAAGGACATTGGAAATATTATATTGTTTAGACTCTGGGTCCCATTATAATCCTTTATAGAATGTTGATTTTGTTATTGTTGTTTCAAGAGGCCATCAACTAATTTAGGTTCAGGTCTGAAGTTCTCTCACCTTCTTGTTTGTGGTAGTTCTAATCTCAGCACAAATTGACAAAAGAAGGAAAACAGGGAGATTCACCCTATTCAGCTTACTTCTCCAAATTTTGACTCCTCTGTACCATCTGCCTGCTTTTCTTTAATTTTCAGTCATTAGATAATGTATTTAGTATTTTTGTCAAGAATTTTTATGTAATCAGTAGAAGTGATGGGCTGTAGTGGATTTACTTTCTTGGCTATAATTTGAAACTCCTACCCAGTGTATCTTGATTTGCTGGAATTTTAAAAAGCTAGGAGAAATGAAGTCCCAAAGCACCATGAAGACAGTGAGTGACAGCAAGAGAAAAGCTCAAAGCTAAGAGGCAAAAACAAATACTCGCCCGACATTTACAATCCTCCATTGCAGTACCCAGGCTAGTATGATTATTTTTATTTTTTGGGTGAGAAGATTGAGCAAGAGCTAGTGATTTGCCTGTTTGGTCTCAGATCTAATCCCCCGATCTTCCCCTGCTCTGTACTGCAGAGCATTAACCATTGCAAACCACATTTCCCAAGGTTCCTTGAAAATTAGCTTTTAATTAGATTCTGCCAATAGTAGGCATGGGCATGATATTGGAGGGCAGGAAGAGAGGAGAAACCAAAGTATTTCTCCTTACTCTCCCTGCTTTGGGTAGCATCCCCAGCGACAGATGTGTTTCTCTGGTAGTCTGAATTCTTCAGATACCCTCTCCTGCAGTGTCCCTCGTTCCTCAGCTCTGTAACTCCTCTCTCAGTCCTTGCAGCCTCCAGATGGTAGTGGTTTCCAGTAGAACCTAATCTCTGGGTTGCCTCACATTCCACTTGCCCTTTGAACTCTTGGAATATTATAACCAGTCTCATCAATAAAATCCCTGCTCCTGAAATACAGGCATGGGATATTTCCCTGGATTCAGACTGATACAGACCACGTGTCAATGTCTTCCCACTATCCTTCTCTGGCCTAAAAGGAGCATCAGAGGAAACAGACCACCTTCTGACCAGCCAGGAGGGCAATGCTTTGATCTAAGTTCCTATTTTAGAGGAATGTAAAAAAAATCTTTTTTCATACGTAATCAATTTTCTGAGAAATTCATCTTACATTCATCAGCATTTTCCTTTTGTGTTAACACAGCACGTTATCGTGTAGAACTTTGAATCTTCCTCACATTTTTCCCCACTCCTCCCACGTGTTCTTTTGGAACAGGCAGTGGATAAGCCATGGAAAAGCTAAGTGACTTCAGGGAGACCCAGTAGAGCAGGAGACAAGAACTGAGGTAGAACCAGGTCTGGGTAGGATTCCACCTGAAGTGGTTGGTGTTGCCAAAAAGAATATGGGAAAACTTTACCTGAGGGGCAGACCAGGAGTCATGGGATCCAGTGATGTCTGAGAGGGATAAAAGGTTTGGCAACTTCCCCAAAACCATAAGACTGGTAATGGTGGAGCAGAGAGGAGTTTCCAAAAGAGAGTGCAGGAACCAGTTTGGAGTTGGGGCCACAGAAAACGGAAGAAAACACCTGACTCAGCCACAGGTCCTGTCCACCATTCCAGGGCAGCAGGGACAGGATTTGCTGGTCTGCATCTTACCATGAGCTAATGAGACATAAATGAAAGCACATCCAGGATCTGTCACAAAAGACCTTTAATGGTCTCTTATTTATGGTTCTTTTGTTCATTTGTCCTGTTAGAGTTGAATAAACTGTAATAACTTATCTGACATTATAAGGAATGCCACAGGTACAACAGATAAACCTGGCAGGTGGCCCAGGAATGGGGGTGTAACAAAATAATCACTTAACAGAAGGGCCACAGACCTGGAGACCTGTCCTAGCTCCCGGTCACTCCCTGCATCCGGGATCCACACAGTCACTGTGCCAGGCTCAAGTCTGGCTCCCATTGGGTAGGAAGAGGCACATCTCCCAGAGCATCTGTGGCTAGATCTTAACACTGAGCAGAGATGCTCCCGGGAGGTGGTACATCCCATTAGTCATTCCCAAAAGTAGTCTGCTGATCTGCAGTGCAGGCCATGACCACACCCCAAGTTTGTGCGGATCCCACCTCTCATAGGACACTGCCTATCATGCCCACCCATGACTTCCCTTGTAGTAATCCCCATGAGGAGGGCAGAGCTCAGCACTAGCCCCTTCTTACACATGGGGAAACACAAGGGCATACTTGGACTGAACATAGAACTCTTTCTCCCATGCCACACGGTTGGCTATGCCTTGAGCCTCACATTTTCCCCATAGAATTCCCTCGGTCGTGGGCTCAGGCAGGATTCTGTGTCAAGGGCTGGTCCAGGTCTCACCAATGCACCCACCCCTTAGCCCTGGTCAGGGGACCAAGCAGAGAGGCAGGCTGGCAGAGAGAAAATGTGGGAAACTGTGGGTGGGGGACCAGCATCTCTTCAGTCACCCTTCTGATGTTCATACACTTGCTTGCCCACAGACGTGGGAGTGGAATCCTATTAGAATTGCTCAAGGGAAACCTGCTGCTTTAAAAGTCTCTGGAGGGGCATTCCCTACAGGAGGACTTCTGTCTTAAAGCCGTCCCTCAGCATTTGTTTTGTAAAACACCCAGACATCCCTCCATCGGGTTGTATATAAAGAGGAACCTGAGTCTAGTTTCTCTTTCTCCCATGTGTTCCGTAGGCCTGGGCCAGGGAAGTGGGGTACAGACACTAGTTGTGGGGTGGGGGCTGGGCCTATGTCCTCGCTCTACAGTCCCCCACACTGCATGGGCTGATATCAAGGGAAGACTCATCCTCACTGAGCACCAGGCCCCTACCCAAATCAAACCCAGGCCAGAGCTTCAGGGTGGGTGAGCTACAAAACCATCAAATGTGTACACGCACGTGCATGTAAGCGTGTGGGTGCACAAGCAAATGCTTGGGCCTGGGTCTGAGACCCAAGTTCCAATACAAAGACGCTTTGTATTGGAATGCTAGAGCCATTCCAACATGAAAAGCAAGAATAGAACCTGTGCCTGCTGGTTGAAGATCAAACCTTAGAATGGTGGTTTGAAGAAGTGTTTCTTCAAAAGTTTGAAGGTGAAACCTCAATAGGCAAGACAGATAAAAGCAGAGTTGTCCTGATGGAAGTGGGGATGGGGGAGAGCTGGAGACCTAGCCTTTGCCTCCACCCCCATCTTCCCACCTTAGCAGCCCCTGACAAAGCTCTGTGAAACCCAGGGGTTCCACAGCACCTGGTTTGAAAACCACTGTGTCAGAGTGTCTATAGATTATGGGTCCTGGGGACCTGTGCTTTGATTTCTCTTTCAGAGTGAGGAGTTGAGAGAAAGTCCTGGGGGAGGGGTGGTCCCCCTTGGGCCTTTGAAGCCACTGTGCAGGGACACTGCAGGGGAGTGGGAGAGGTGGGGATCCTGCCCCTCAGATAGGCCATTTTGATCCTGGAAGGAGGACAGAAGCGGTGGACCTGCCTGGACAAGAATGGCAAAATGCCAAGCCCAGTGCAGACTGATGCATGAGGATCGGGGGTGGGGGGATGGGGGCCCTGTTTTGGTCCTTGTTGACTTTAAAAACATCAGAACAGATATAGGCCTATGCCCATGAGACCCAATCATAGTTAAGATTGGGGACAAAGCCTTCCTCTGGGATGGGCAGAGAATGTCAGTCCCCATTCACTGGCAGGAGAGAAGTTGCCTTTGTGGGATACTGGAGCTACTGGGTGTGGGTCAGCAGGGGCTCAGCTCTTGGGGTTAGAGGCCTGGGTTTTCCCTGGGGCCAAATCCCTCCTAAGTGTCACCAAGAAGCATTGGCAGCAGTGCCTGATCCTGGAGGGGAACTTCTACTTTGAAGGGCAATTTTGATTCCACCTCACCCTTGGGGTTCTTAGATGGAAGAGTGGTCTGTCCCTCCCTGGGCCTGGGGGTTGGTGGCTCTCCCTAACCTGAGCTCAGAGCCAGGGCTCCCTGGCCTCTGTGGGATCTGAGAGATGGGAGATATGGGTGGCACCAGGCTTGGGACATTCCAGGAAGCACAATGACTGATGATATCCATGGCTTATCTCTCTGTCGTATTTGCTGGAACTGCTGTCTGTGGGCAAGGCATTCCTGAATAGTGTCTGGATTTTTCTTTCAGTTGAGGCACCAAAGCCAAACTAACTTGATCATTCTGGCTGACATCTGCCTAAGTGAGAAGGGGGCAAGAGATGAAGACTGCTGGAAGGAGGACTCAGCCCACGGTGACCATTCTGTGTGACCCTAGGTTGCCACACTGCAGTGGCAGTGCCACGGCCTCTGCAGCCCTTTGCAACTTACAGGGCTGACTTTCATCTCCTCTAGGCCTCACAATTCCTTGAGTCAGGTGGGCAAGGGATTATGACCTCATTTTACAGCTAGGGAAACTGAGCCCAAGAGGTCAAGTGACTTGCTCAAGGCTACTCAACTGGTTGATGACAACTGGACTGGAGGTTCCGTGGACTTCCAGGCCAGCATGCTTTGTGTGGCACCATGTAGGAGCAGAACCAGCCCCTGGTGTGCCCACTCTTGCCTATCTGCGCCTTGAGATTGACATGGCCCATGAAATCCAGCCAAATAACTCAGTCCTTATCCTCAAAGGGATTGAACTCTTTCTTCTCACAGTGGTAGTGCTAAGGATATCCAGCTGGCCCTCTGCCTATAGATTTTCACCCAGGGCCATACTCTTTCCTTCTGCCCAGACTTCTATGTATATGCCATCCACAAGGCCCACTGGAAGGTACCAGTGTGGAGCTGTGTGGTAAGCACGGAGCCCACATGTGTGCACAGGAAGAGCCAACACCATGGGCTGGTGCCTGGGGCCCAGTGGGGCTCCTATGCCCCCAATTTCACTTCAAGGTCTCACCTGATTCCAGACACGCTAAACTCCAGATGAAGAGAGGCCCTGCATAGGACTTGGTCATGGTTGGGGGCCGCAGATGGAGTGGGGTATGGAGTCAATCAGAAGCTTGGAAAGATAATCTGGGTCTTTCTCTGAGGAAGAGGCCAAAGGAAACACTCTGGCCTGAGTTTGGCATCTGGCTGGGCAGGTGAGACTGAACTCCAGTCTGTGCGCCATTCACAAAGTTTTGCATTCTAACATGGGCTGAATCTACCTGGAAAGGGCACTGCATCTAATTCTCAGCAAGGCACTATATGAACTAGCAGCAGCCAAGGAGCCTGGAAAGCAATGGCTCCCATTACTCCCCACTATAACGTTCACCTGACCATGAGCTTTATGAGGACATGGGCTGGGGCTGACCCATCTCTGTGTCTCGAGTGTCCAGCACTGAGCAGAAATTGTCAGCCAAGAGCAGTTAAGCCAAATTCAAATGAACCTGACTCAAAGAGTAAAAGCCTAAATGGGACTATGATACTTCCCACAGCTAGGGAAATTTCCATTAAAACACTGGAATAAACCCCAAAGGGTAGTGTGACATTGAGGTGAAGAAGCTCAAGAAACCAGGCTGACAAATCTTTCATGTGCGCAGGTGAGGGATGGAGGAAGAGGCCTGTAGGGGAGTGATCAATCACCTCAAGTCCTAAAGGGTCTTGTACCAGCCTCAAAGTTTCCACAGGAAGACACATATGCTTGGCCCATGTTGTTCTAGCCCTTCATCAACTCTTTAGCTGTCCAATGAGGTGTGGACTGCCAGCAAGCTCTGGCAGAGAGGCTGGATGACTGGGGCATCCGCAGCTAGGACCCCAGGGCTGGCCAGGAGAGGATGGCTGCCCCACACTGACTTGGTCCTGACCTGGGGCAGGGAGTCCCTAGCCTCAAATCTTCATGATATTCAGAAGGGGAAGGGCTGAGGTGCAGTGCCAGGCCTGTAAACTGGGTAATCTCGCCATGGATAATGGTTACGCAGCCCCACCCCAGGAGGGGCTGGACAGAAAAGGTTGGAGACCCAACCTGCATAATAAAAGTTTGTTGTCTCCTTTTCCAGGGAAGGATTGGACAGAGATAAAAAGGGAGCAGGGATGGAGGAGAGAGCCCCTTGCCCTGCTAAGCAATACATTTGCTTGGGTATAAGGTAAACCTCAGGGGGCCTACCATCCACAGGGAGTTGTGAGGCACCAGAGGCTCTTTCATAAGCAAACACAAGCTTGGCCTTCTGTAATACTCAGGCCCTAGGGCTGAGCAGCTCTTGCTAGCTATAGCCATAGCTTGACATCAGATGACCTTCCAGAGGCCCAAGAAGGGTCCTTCTCAGGCCTGGGAAGGGGTTGGCTAGGAGCTCACCAGGGCCCTGCTACTTCTGGGGTCCAATGAATCACCTCTGGAGGCAAACAAATGAGAGTCCATGGTCTGGCTCTGGTTCCACCCACCATACTAGAAGCTCTACGGTTTACAAATTCTAAGAGGCCAGAGCTGGGAGGTCCCTGTGTGATTATCTGGTCAAACCCCTTGGTTTTCTAGGTGAAGAACTAAGACCCAGAGAAGGAAAGGAACTTGCCCAAGGCCACACAGTTAGTGGGTGTCAAAGGCCAGATGAGAACAAATACCTTTTAACACTTTCTACCTCATCATCTGGCCACTGTATTGCCGAAAAATGCCCCAGGTCTCAATCACACCAACACCAGTCAATGAGTGCTGTGTATCCACGACACTGGGAACTGGTGGGAGGGCCATCAATTCCCTAAGGAAGGGTTCTTTGCTACTTGGCAGTCCCCTTCCTTTCAGGTGAGGGCATCTTGATGGACTAGGCCACCTTCCGGGGAAGAAGTCCCTTTGACTGTGGGCATGGTGGCCTTGAGCACTCTCTCCCAGCCTATGGGCCAGCCCAGCTCAGCCCAGTGAACTGCAAGGTGAAGCAGGAGGGTACCCATGTCCCCAGTCCCATCTGGACGTCCAGCCTTACTTCCTGAAGGATCACTGATTGCTCTTACATCTGCAAAGGAGGGAATAGAGCAGATTCTCATCTTCCTTGCCCCTGAGCCCATCTCTCGGAGCCACACTTCAGGAAACCTCCCCAGGAGCTTGGGCTCACTCTACCTCTGGTTGGTGCTTTCTGGAGACCCCTCCCTTCTCTCTCTGTGCATGTGTACAGACAGGACATACACATAAGATACAAGGTAGCTAAGATGTTACATCCCGACAGTACTAAAATAGATGGGCTAGTTCACACAGCTTGCCTTAGACTGAGTAACTGCTGGTGAGAAAGCCAGTCTGGTGGCTTTTCTCTACTCCTGGGGTCTGCAAACCCTCACCTCTCTGTCAGACACAGAGAGATGGAGGATAGGGATAATGGGGAGAGGAGTTTGTTGGGTCTCAATTGCAGGAAGGCATTGAGAATTTATCCACAGGTGTGCCCCTCCCAGCCAGCAGAGGGTGGCCCTCAGCATAGTCATCTTTTAGCTGCCAGACTGTGTTAGCCACCTGGGACTGTGGGGACTCTCTCACACGTTTTGAGCCCTCACCCTCACCCCTCCAAGTCCTATGCCCCACACTCTCCATTCTGCTCCCCATCCCAAGTCAAATTCCAAGGCCAGAGCCAGGATGGCCTTTCTGGGGGCGGGGGTGTCAGCAGGAAAAGAGAGGGGCTGGAAGGGTGCCCCGCAACAGAGGTGAGAGGGGTGAGGGGGGCCCATGTGACCCTTGTTGGCATGGTGATGTGGGGCCAATCCTGAGGCCAGACGTTCACCACCATGACCTGGAAGAACACTGGGCCCCCTAGCAGAAACTAGAAGAACACAGGAGAGGGGGAACGAGAACGGGAAGAAGATGAATAAGCATCCTAGTGCAGGAGAGCAGACCCGGAGCTGCCCGGAGGGAGGGCTGGCCCCAGTCTATCTGTCGTTGAGCTGTGGAGAGCCAGTACCATCCTCCTCTTCCTCCTTGTCATCCTTCATGCCTTTCAGTCTCTGGCGGGCAAAGTCCTCAAACACGATGTCATCATCACTGGTGGGAAAGACAAGGAAAATGGGACGTGTTTACAAGGTAGGGAGACTAGGCTTATTCAGAGGGTTGGATGGGACTCAGAAGCTGTCCCCTGGGGTTGACCTTGGGCAGAAAGGCCTGCCAGTCTGGCCCATCCAGATGCCCTCCAGTAACAGTGGGACAGGTCGTATCTGGACTCCAGATAGTCGTGAAAATACCAGAGGGATGAATGGGTTTGACTTTCATGCCTAAGGGCTGGGAAGGGACCCAGTTCTTAAGGATTTAGGAGTGGGAGGCGGATATCCAATGGGGATGGAGGTGCAGAGTAGCTGGGGCCAGAAGGAGAACATACTCCCCCTGCTGGAGGCCAGGCCACCAGGAGTTTCACGGCCTATGCTGAATCCCCCAGAATAGGCCCAGGAAACCCCACCACCCACCCTAAGAAGTACCCTCGGGAACCTTTCCTGTATCTGCACAGGCTGCTGTGGGCTTAGCTTAGTGGAAGAAAACACCATGAATGCCCTTTCTCCAGGGAGCTGTCAGCTCATACTCTACCCTGAGGGATCTTGGATAGGATGGGGTCTGGGAAGAGCAAATCTAAATAGTGGGGCAGAGGCAGGGTGGGTGGGGAAAGGGGGTTCCCGAGTGGGGTTTCCAGACTAAGGACCCCTTTTAAGAACAGTGAGTTTTGTTCTAGCACATAACATGCACACCTAGGCCCACCCAAGCCCCTCACCCCACAGAACTCAGCCAGCCACATGAGGTGTCCTCATGGGGTGACTTGAGACCCCACATCCCAAATATCTCCTGGGGGACAAGGAAAGGGTGGTTTTGGAGCTGGAGAGGGAAAGCTGCTTGGCTCTGGAGGTGGTTCATGATGTCGGCCTAGGTCCTCCCCTCTCTGGCCACTGTCGGGTGAGGCGATGGCCTTTGACCGCAGGGAAATCCGCATTGGTCCTCAGGAGGCAGAAGCAACAAGAGCCCCAGAACCTTCCCCACCCCACAGCCTGATTCCACCAGCTGGGCGCGGGCAGGGCAGGAGAGCCCCAGCCCAGGGCCCGAACCGAACCAGCCCTGTGAGAGCCGAGCAGGCGCTGTGGACGGACGAACGGATTGACGCACGGACGTGCAAGGACGAGGGAGGAAGACAGACCCCACCAAGGCAGGAGGAAGAGGAACAGGCACGGAGGGTCCTTCAAGTCACATGCAGGCAAGCAGGTTGCTGAAGAGGTGAGCAGAGGCGGCTCTCAGCAGACGGGGTTAGATCAGTTGTTCCTCGGGGGGTTAATAAGCATATATGCAAATGATCCCATCGCCCCACCCACCACCCAAGGCCCGCCCCCTGGGCTTCTGCAGGCAGGGTATGGCTTACTTTGTGTCAAGTTCTATGAGATTGGTATCTACTGGCGCCTCGTTCTCTGGAACTAAACACAAGGTGGGCGGGCGGGCGCCCGTGGGTTAGTGGCAAGTGGGCACAGGGGCAGGTGGGTACAGCTCCCCACTCCAGGGCAATGGGGAGGGCTAAGGAAGAAGGGAAGTGGGAAGAAGGATTGCTCCTTGATCTTGAAAACACCCCCAAATCATCCTAAAGTCAGGAAGGAAGGTCCAGGAGGGTCCAAGGAGGCCTGGGAGACCCCCCTGCAGCTCCAGAAGGACAGAAAAACCTCTGGACCCTACTCCTTTAGCATGTCTCCTACAAGACTTAGGCTCTTTTCTTAAGTACAGGACTTTTAGGAAGTGTGAAGACAACCTTTTTTTTTCCCCCACACAATTTCACATTTCTGAACTTGGGGTAATGGCATTTGATAGTTTGTGAGAACATTTTCCTTTCTTTGTGGAACATACGTCTTTCTTTGTGGAACATACTATAGAGTTGTCTCTTTCAAGTCAAACACTCTTGTATTTAAGGAAATTGACCAATCTGGTCATCTGACCCCGCCCCCCTCCCACACTCCCTCCTCCTGGACAGAGGAGTCAGACCTCTCTGTCTCTTGGGGGAGTCAGGTGCAAATAGAAGAGTGTGGGCTTCACAAAAGACCCTGGGGAGCTGAGGGAAAAGGGTGACCCAGGCTGAAGGCTAACCCAGAGTGAGATGGGATGATGGGGGACAGCAGCTGGTGGAGAATGGGGTCGGCAACCCGGAAACTCCCACTCCAGTGACCACAATCCTGCTCACCTTCACGATGAGGGGGTTCCTCTTTGGGCTTGGGGTGCATTAGAGTGAAGGGCAGTTCCACGGCCACGTCACTGAAACAGAGACCCAGACCCAGTGAGCCTGGAGCCCTATCAGTCTGAGGACTGGGGGAGGGTTTTATGGTCAGAGGTGGTAGCTCTCAGCTAAGGCAGGAAATCTGCTCAGCCCCCAGTTCTGCCACTCTCTGAACTTGACTCTGGGAGTTGAATTAGAAGAGCTTTTCTGCTGGCTCCAAAAAGAAATGGAAACCTCCCCTTTCCTGAGAAGGATCCCTAGATTCTCATGAGCTGGGAGGAGGCAAAGAGGTGGGAAAAGGACTGCCCAGGGCAGTGTGCACATTGGTCCCTGGGTGGTTCCAGAGGTGTCCGGGGACCATGTAGGCCTCAAATCACCACAGCCAGCCCACCCTCCCCTAACACAACCCTTCCCCCCTACTCAGTCCCACCTCCCAACATCTCCAGTGGTCCTAACCCCCCACATCTGGATGATGCACTGCTGAGGTCAATTAATCAAATTCAAGCTGTATTGGCCCAGGCTTCAGGACTATCTACACTGTGCATAGAGCCTTGAAGCCCTGTAGGGACGGAAGGTCTGGGTGGTGGGGGAGGACGGGGGGAGGGACTGCCAACACCCAGTGCTTCTGACCAGGACTTCCCTCCCCTTGGCCCTGATGAACAGAATAGTAACAAGAGCAGACACATGGTTCTGACTCTGTGCTAAGAACTGTTCTAGAGTAGCTCCTTTAATCTCCACAGCAACCCCATTATTATAGCATATGTACAGACTAGGAAACTGAGGCACAAGGAGGAAAAATAATGCTGCACAAGGCCACACAGCTATTAATGGGAAGTGACAAAATTCTGACTCCGTAACTGATGTCTTTGCCCACTGAGTGATAACTGCTCAGGACTGAGGTGGTGATTCCTATCCATCCTCTGCCCTCCACGCCTACAGAAGCAGCCATGTTCCTCCTCTCAGCTTGGGGTAGTGTCACCTAGGAGGTCCTGCCAACTGCGCGCACCTTCAGGCACAACCTCATCTTACTGACCTTGCTGCCCAGAGACCAGGTAGTGGGGAGGAAGGGAGAGTGGAACAGAATAGGCAGGGACACTGGCTGTGTAACCAGAAAGGTGTGTTCCCAGCCCCAGTACTGTCCGGGGGGAACACTTACACATCTTCAAGTCTCACTGAGCTCATCTGGAAAATGAAGATAGCAATGCTTACCTTCTAGAACCACTAGAACTTCTAGGAAATGATATAGGTAAAAGGTTTGATTGAACTGTGAATCATTACTTCCCTGCCAGAATCATTACTTCCCCTCAATGGGAACGTCGGGCTTCATAGGCTATTAAAATAGTCTGGTTTTCTTTTCTTTTTTGGTTTTTGCTTACAAAGGGGATTGTTTTTGCAGGTTCACTTGGAAGAGTGAACTATCAGAATGGAAGAATGAGTTTGCCAACTTTCATTAAAGCCAAACAGGATGTGAGAGGAAGAAACTAGACATGAACTCCAGCAGGCCAGGAGTGATCAAGGGCAGGGGATGCGTCTGATTCCTCCATGGGACCTCAGCATGTAGCACAGAGCTGGGCACAAACCTGGGTTCAGAAAATCTTTATGGAATTGTACTGAACTGAATTGAATTAATTTCACCTCGCCAAATAGATGATTTCTTGGGATGAACAACACTGCCCTCTTGTGACAGGAGGAGGCAAATCCATTGCAGGTGGCGCGTGTGCGGGTTTTGGGAATGCACAGGGATCCAACCGGCTACAAGGAATCTTGTCTACAAGAGCAGATCTCCACAGCACCTCTTCTTAGAAACACATGGCCAGTAGTTAATCCCCATTAGTGTACAAGTGTGGAGGCCATGAAACTTGCATTTCTCTAAAATGTCAGACTTTTAGGGGGCTATTCCCCCAGATCAATGAAGCCGACTTTGCTGTTTGCATTGGTTCTTATCTCTTGGGTGGGATGGAAAAATGGGGCAAGGTTTTTAAAGATAAACTGCATCTCCCTAGTCTCTTTGGAGAGGGTTCTGGTCCCCGCACACATACTTGAGCCTGGCAATCAAAAGTGACTGCTAAGACTCCTTCCAACCCAGTGCCCTGCACTTCTGGATCTCTGGGCCCTCCGGGAAGGTGGGTTGATCAGGTTGAAGGGAGGGGACTTTACCTGGATGCAAGATCTCCCAACAGGCTGGGTGGGTCAGAGGAGGCGGGAGAAGTGGTCAGGAGAGAGTGGAGAGAGGAAGAAAACAGAAAGTACGTTCATTCACCACCTTGCTGTCCATAGGGGTAGGGAAAACCCAGAGACGCGCTCCCGCCCACCGCTGTGTGGCTGTAACCTCATGCAGAGATACAAAGAGATGGCATTAGTCTTGCCCGGGGGGGGGGGGGGGACTGAAATCCCAGGCCCAGCTCAGCCAAATCTCCTCACAGGAGGCCTCACTAAGCCCGAGGATCCTCCTCTGCAAAGGAGACATAAAAACTGGTCCCTGTGCTGCCTGCCCTGGGGAGGTCTCTCTGATGGTAGAATAAATCAGTTTGGGATTCACCTTGAGGACTCCTCAAGGAAGAGCCTGAGACAGACTGTGGATCCTGCAGGAGTCATAGGACACAGGATTTGGGATTTGCAGTTCTGATGTCCTATAATATGTGGTCAGCATTATATACTGCCACCTACATAAGGCATTATTCTAGTAATAAAGGGGGTTCAATATCTAATGCTATTAGCATTCAAATCTTTTCATGGACATTTGTGAGTCAGAAAAAAATCCCTGTGACAAATTAGAAATCCTCATCATAGGTTTCTAACAACACGCAGGCCCGTTCTGTGGGGGAAAGTTGCTCTATCTGAGCCTCCACCAGCCTGTGCTCCGGGGCAGGGAATATGTCTGGTCTATTGTAATGACCCCACAGCCCCCCATCTACCACCTGAGATTAGGGGAGGAGATTTCAGGAAATGTTTGGAGAACTGTCTGGGCCTCTGTTGCCCTTTCGGTCAAACAGGAGAGTCAGAACATCCCTAATCCAGCTCTGGGACTTTGAGCCCCTTTAGCCACTTCCTCAGCAGATGAGCATGGGCATGAGCAGGGGTGGGTGCTCTGCTCCAACATGTGATGAGGGCACAGAATCCTCTGGAGATCCCACAGCATAGATTCTGAGGAGTCTTTCCCCCACACAACAACCCCATGTGCCCAGACAGGGATAGGGAAGAGGAGGAGAGGGAGGAGGGAGAGAGAAACATGGAGAGGGCAGGCAAGGGACTGAAAGCCTCTGAAGTGGGACAAGGAAAAGTCACAGGAGGAAAAGGAGTATGAAGCGGGAGGAGAAAAAAACAGGAAGTCCTCCACCTTGGGTTACCCTCTTGGTGGATGCAGCTAAAAGGTCAGACAAAGAGGTAGAATGGGGCAGTGGGCTGTGGGTGGTCAGGGACACTCCGCTCAGCACTTAGAGTCTTGGGCTGGGCTAGAGCACTTACCCGCCCCGAGATACCACCAGCTTCACTTTCACCTTGTATGAAACAATGATGCCCAGGATCTCCCGGTTGGCTCCTTCCCTCAACCTGCCAGGTGACATAGAGAAGCAGGTTCATGGCGGCTGGCTGGATAGATGAGACATGGGGGGGGGGGGCAGCAGCCATCCGTCCCTCTCCTGGGCCACTCAGCCACCATGTGCAAACAGAGCTCCGTATATGAGAAAGGCAAGCTTTGCCCTGAGTGAGTAGGAACGTAGAGCCCTGGGTCCCACATCTGGTTGTGAAACTCACTCCCTGTGCACACCTGGCAAGCCTCTTTCCTCCCTGGGCCCAAGTTCCAGCAGTGTGCTGGGTCCTTTCTACCCTTCGATGGATGGGTTCTGCTTCTCTCACTGCTCAGCAACCCGTGGGGCACAAAGGGCTAGACAGGCAGGGAATTCAGAGGGAAAGAGGCAAGTTGGCAAGGCAGTGGGGGAAGTAGCAGGGCAGACCCTCCAGGAGGTGTCCCCTCAAGTCTGGAAGCCTTGAAGTCAGTTAGGACTTGAGCCAGGGTGGACGAAGAGGAAGAAGGGCAAAAGCTTGGAGGTGAGTGGCTAGCATGTGCATGTGAACAGCTGTGTGGCTGGAGCACAAGGTCTATGTCGAGAGTCCCAGGCGGTGAGGCTGCAGAGGCAGGCCAAAGCCCCACTGAAGGGCCAGACCTCAGAGGTAGGCAAGAGGAGTTCTCCATATCCCAAGTCGCCACTAAAGCAGGTAGTCTGGGATCAGTGATGACCATGAGGCGAGAGTGATCATATGGCCCAGGGATCCCTGCCTTTGAGGGCACACCTCCATCTGGTCTTGACCAGCTCACTGTCCACATCTTCCTAGACTCCCCACTCCTCTCCTGATTCATCCTCTCCTGCTGGATGAATCCAGCCTTCCTCTGCCTCAGGGACACACCCATCTGACTGTAGATACTAGGTCAGGAGATGCTGCTTCCTGCAGGAAGCCTCTCCGGGTTGCCCTCCCCCAGGCAAGCCAGCAGAGCCCAGCACTGACTAAGGGAGTGGGGTCTAGAGGCCCAGCTTACTCTCTGGTCACCCCTGGATAGGGGTAGGAGTAAGGGGACAGCTTCCCTGTGGTTCAAGCTCCTAAGGATGGGCCAGAGACAATGCTTGGGGAGAAGGTAACCACACCAGGTACTGGCATGGTGGGAACAGGTGGGTGTGGACCCACTGGGGGCAGGGAGTGGGGAGGGTGGGTCCTCACAGGGTGCTGGAGGCCAGGTTTGTGTCTTCATGCTTGAGCTTCCCGTCCAAGGCGAGGCCCCTCTTCTCTCGGTTGTTGGCCAGGAAGGGGGTCAATGTGTAGACCTTGCAGAATGTCGAACTGGGTGCCACTGTGTCACTGGGAAGAAGGGAGGAGGATGTGGAAATATCCCCAGAGCCAGCCCCCAGCCATCACCCCTAGCCCAGCCAGAAGATCTCAAAGGTCACATAGTAACATTTAAAACATGTTTTTAACTTTCAAAACTACTGATTGCTATTACATGTAAAATACACACACACCCATGCATGAAAAATTACATGAAATGCACTTGCCTCTTGAAAGGAGGCAAAGCCAAGGGGGAAAGAAAAACTAAACAGATGTGACTTCTAATGGGAGCATCTACTTCCTTTTTAGGTGAGAAGAGTCTCACTTGAGATCTCTCCTGTTGACTTAGCTGTTAACAGCTTTGGGACAAAATTCCATGCTGTCCTCAAACCTAGATTTTTTTAAACATAATCATTCTCTACCCTCCCACATACAACCGCTTTTACCCAATGAGCTGGATTATTCCTTCATCAGACAAGAAGCACTGTGTACCTAGCATCTTCTCTTTGCCATGGCTGCCAGGAAGCTCAGAGCAAAGTATCTCCTTCAATCTAGGTTTCTGGCTCCGTGTAGTCAGGACCCCAGTCTCTTTAGATTCATTAGCTCTCATTTGGTCATTCTAGTTTTAGTAGGTCTTTCCCTTGACTGTCACATGCATTTTCCTGTAGCTGAATCAAGTGGATGTTTTCTAAAAGGCTGTTTGGGATCGTCTACTGAGAGTGGCAAGAAAATCTGAGGCCCTGCCCTCTGCCAGGTGGAAAAGAGCCATCTGCACCTGTAACCGGAGTCAGGACTTCTCACGTCCCACCCAGTCCCACACATCCAAGGCTGGACTTGTGCTCACTTACTCAGCCTCTTCCATGGCCACCGGGCACTTATACTGGGCGGTGTTGAAAAGGCAGATGTCTGCATACTGGCGCACTGGGGAGGAAGAGGCAGACATGGCGGCGTGAGCCAGTGGTGCAGCTCCCAGGCAAGCCAGGCTCCCTCGAGTTGAGGATGTTCAGTCCCGGGAATGGCCAGAGTGCACTGGGGGATCCTGCAAGAGGCCACCCCCATCTTCCGCCTAAAAGGTAGCCCCCCCCCCCCACCCATTCCCTTCCACTGCTACAAATCTCCCTCAAGGACAGCTTTGCCCAGAACCTAGGGAACCTAAAGTAGGTGGCTTACACAGAAACCTCATTACCTGGCCAACAAACAGCCTCAAAAGCCTTATCCTCTGGCTTAGAGCAGGCCCTGGGCTTCCCTACAGGCCAGCAGTTACCTATACAGCTGCTAACAAGGGGAGAAGCTTCAGCTCCCCCAACCCGTGGGCGGATTCCCTCTTGCCTGCCCCCCTGGGCTGGCCCTCTGCCCAGGGTACCCGAGATCTTGATCTTCTTCACTGTCTTGTTGGTGTTGTTGGTGACGTGAACATTAACGCTGATGGGTTCTCCATGGTAATAGATCTGGGAGGGTAAGAAGGGAGAAGGGTTGGACCAGAGAATATTAAAGCGCTAGAGAGCGGGAGAGAGAAGAGGCCCCACACACGTCTCCTGGGGCTCCCCAGACTTTGGCCACTCTGACATTGGCCTCAAAGTTCATCAGCCGCTTCCCACTGATGCTACGTCACTGGGCATGTTCAGTTCCTTTGTGGGATTTTGAAAGATGATTGAATTAGAAGGTGATATTCCTGGACTCCAGTCCTGACGTGGTCACCAGAAATAATGAGAGCAATAAAATAATGATAGCGAAGGATGAGAGCGGCATGACCTTGGACTACCTTGGTCTATCTAAGCCTAGGCTTCCTCCTCTATTCAATGGAGGGGTTGGACTAAGTGACATATCAAGTCCCTGCTCACTCTGGATGCCAGGAATTTTAGACACAGGAGGGTCTAAAAGAAGCAGGAGGAAGGTGGGAAAGAACTGACCTGCTCACTGAGGGAACCGGCTGTGAGTCCTCACTGAAGGACCTCATCTCAAACATTGCCCCCGGCACCTGCCTTGGGCTATCCCCAGAGATGAGGAGGCAGTGCTCATACCTCAAAAGGGAGAAGAGGGGGGGGGGCGCGGGGAGATGGCCAGGACCCAGATCCCTTCAGGAGGTACCCTGACTTCTAAAGTCAATCATACCCTTCGGACTCATGCCCCACTCAGCTGCTCCGTTAGGCCCCCAGAGGCTTCCCCAAATTCCCCAAGGGAGGTCTCAGATTCCCTGAACCCTGTGGCCTTAGGACTGGGGGGGGGGGGGGCGGAAGCTCCTACCCGAGGAGCCTGAGAGGCCATAAGAGAGCTGGGATCTGAGGTCCCATCCCCGGGAGAACAGCCCCCACCCCCTGCCAAGCTTAAACCTCCTACCTCCTTATCCAGGGAGGCCTCTAGATGCAGGGGCTTGTCCGACATGAGGAACTGCCTGGTGGTCTCAGCTGTGGGCTGGGGGCCAGGCCTCTCCGGGGCATACTGAACCTTCCTGATAACTAGGCGCACAGAATTCCTAATGGAGATGGACAGAGCGAAAGGGAGCCTGAGTCACCTGCCTCCATTCTTTCCCTTGGGATCCTCCCTTTCCTGCTCAAGAGGCTGCAATGGCTCCCCATGGCCTTAGAATCCAGTCCAAACCCCAGAGATTAACACCGGGGCCTTGTCACCACCTGGCCCCCTCCATGCTCCCCCACCGTGGCCGCAGCCAACCCCACTTCCTCACTATCATCCTTGATGGTCTCTCTAGTCTTTTCTCTGGAGCTTCACTTGCACTGTCCCCACCTGCAACATCCTCTTCCCACTCCCGCTCTCATTTGCTTCCTTCTTCAAGGCCCAGCTAAATACCTCTTCTTCCAAGAAGCCTGTCTGGATCAGCTCACTGGATCTTCTCCTGGTGTGAGCCCCCACACCATCAAAGCTGGACTACCCCATGGCAGCATTTGATATGGGTCTGTGTCTAGTAGCCAGCAGGATGGCAAGAACAGGACATGCTTTCACTTCCTGCATCCCTTATGTCACTTTAGAGCATAAGCTCCTTAAGGATGACACTTTGTATCTAAATTGTTCACCGCTGTGTTCTCACCACTTATGATGGTGCCTGCCATCTAACAAATGCCCACCAAATGCTTATTAAATCAAAATACACAGAAGGGCCCCATGAAGAAAGGTGGGCTCAGAGAGGTGATGAGGTTCAGTCAGGGGGTATGGATTCAGTCAGGGGGTATGGACTCAGTGGACGATGGAGGCTCAGGGGTGAGATGGGGCTCAATGAAGGCGGCAGGTGCTCAGGGAGGAAATGAGGGAGGACACAAGAGTTGGAGGGGATGGGCCCCAGTGAGGCAGTGTCTGTGGCGTGCTGGGAATGCCAGCACCCCCGTTTCTCACCTCCACTCCCTGGAACTGGATAGCCAGGGTTAAGGTCTTAGCTCTCCCTTTACGAGCTACATGACCTTGAGTAAATTAATCTCTGGGTCTCAGCTTCCTCATCTGTAAAATGGTAACAATAGCAACACCTACCTCACAGGGTTTCTATGAGGATTAAATTAGTTCATACATGTGCGTCACTCTGAATAGTGTCTCGTTCTTAATAGGTCCTTGATAAATGATAGTTGCTATATCATTAGTAATAGTAGTAGTAGCAGTAGAAGTGGTAGTAGTAGTAGTAGTAGTAGTATGGACTTAGAATGTCCCATTGGTAGTGGGGTGAGGGTGGTAGCCTACAGTGTTCCTCTTCCTTGGTCTTGTGAGACCCCTTCAAAAGCCCACAACCCTCTTTCTTTCCCCTGCCTCAGGTCTTAAGAGAAAAGGAAGACAGAAGCCGGGAAGGAGGGTCCCATCTCTGAAACCCCCCTGGCTGAAGATGGAGATGCCTGCAATACACTCTTCAGCCACCAGAGGGCAAACTCAGTCCAGGCCCTAGGAAGTTGCTGCGCCCTCCCTCAGCCAGCCTCTAGCAGGAATTGTGCCTGGGGAGGCACAGTACATCAGAGATGGGGGCTGAGACCAGCCTTCTGGTGAGGCAGGGCCTGCCTCAGGAGCAGTAGGCATGAGAGCAGGGCTGGGCAGTCCATCTCAGAAGTCAGGGCCAGCTATTTCCGGCTGCCTGCCTAGACTGTCTGCCCAGGGCTGTGCCTGGCTGGGAGAACGCCACCTTCTCTAACCCTTCCCCTCACTTTCCCCAGGGGTGGCTTCACTGACTCTACATTCCTCCCTCGCTTAGAAGCCTCCACTGACCCCACATCCCCTCCATCCCACCACCCACCCCAACCACCACCTGCTCCTGATGGCCTCCCAGGAAGAGTGGTGGGGGAGGCTAGGATGGCTGGGGAAAATCTTGTTCGCTGTTAAAAACAATCTGAATTTTGTGTTTCTTTCCAAAACAAAATAAAAAGACATGCAGTCTGGCAGGGCAGGACTGAGGCAGGGAGGGAGATGAAGGAGGCAGGTACAGTGGTGTAAAGGAAAAAATGCGGAGGCCTGAGCCAGGGCAACGGAGCCACCTCCCCCAGGAAACCCTCCATGACTTGCCAGCCTTCCAGAGTGCCCTTGTGAGACTTCCTGAGGCTGGAATGTGTGGTCCCTCCTCTCACACTTCCAGGTATTGTTACTTATCTCTTCTTCAGACTTTGCGGGTCCTGTCTCCCTCCCTTTGCCAGCAGGCAGCCCACACCCAGCGGAAGCTGTGCCCTTCTCACCGCTTGTGAATCTTCTCCTCCAGGTTCTCAGCACAGAAGGCTTTGACTTCATAGTCCACACCACAGGCCTGAGGGGAAGGGGCTGCTGACCACAGGGCCTTGCGGAGGGCAGGGTCCCGACAGCACAGCCATCCCGCCCTCTCATATTACAAACGAGGCCGCTGTCTGGGAACACCAGACCCCCAGAGCCCCAGCACCCCTCAGCCTGACTCAGCGGCCCCGTGCTCAGCTCCAGCTCCGTGCTGCCTCCCTCCTGCGGCTGCCTCCCCCATCTGACCTTCCCACAGAGCTCTCCCAGCTCCCCCAACACCGGACATCCCAAACTGCCCTGCCTGGGCTCCACTCTCCGGACACCTGCCTGGTCTGGGTGGCTGTCCTCAAGGAAGCCGCCCAGAAATAACGGCAGGTGCCTCAGCCACCCTGTTTGGGGAGGACGTGCTGCGTGCAGACCCTACAGCGCCTCAGTGTCTCGCTCCCCACTCTCAACCACACGAGGAGGTACATCATATTGTCTCCATTTTGCAGATGAGGGAACTGGGGCTTGGAGATCTGAGGCCTGTGACATCTGGGGCGGTGTCACTTCTCTCTGAGCCCTAGTTTCCCCACCTGTGAAACCACAGTGAATGTGCCCTCATGTGAGGCTGTGAGGCCGGGTGTTAGTCTGGAGAATATTTTGGTTCTGCTACAGCCAACAAGCCCAGGAGACAGGGCATGTAACTGAATGTGGGGGTGAGGATGACACCATATCAGCCACCCTGTACGAAGACACTGCTTATCTGCGGTGGGACTGAAGTGCCCCAGACGCAAGGAGGCTTCCACACAGTGGGCTCCAGCACCTCCCAGAGAGAAAGCCAGGGCCCTGGAGATACAGACGTCCTACACCCAGAGAAATGCTCCGAGAGAGGTGACTCACCTTCCCTGTGTCTTCAGGCCCCGGCTGCAATGTCACAGAGCATGGGAGGTTCGGAGGGATCTGTTAAGAGCACAGACAGAATAGGTTTCCTGTCACATTCACCACTGACCTCCCCATGTTGCCCACCCCTCACCCCCACACACATTCATCAGCCCGGGGGCCCCTAGCAGCAGGCCGTGTCTCTTCCATCAGACTAGGGGCTCCAGAGGACAGACCATGTCTCCCCCATCAGACCGTGACAAGGATGCCCCACATCGGGCCGAGGCCCCTCCAGTAAAGCCAAGGATTTCAGTGTCTTTTTTTTACCTAAAGGGTTTCACCTAGACTGTGATAGGCAGAGTAATACCCCCACTCCAAAAGATGTCCAGCCACATCCTAATCCCCAAAACCTGTGACTGTGTTAACTTACATGGGAAAAGGGACTTTACAGGTATGGTTAAGTTAAGGATCTTGAGATGGGGAGAGTATTTGGGATTATCCAGGTGTGTCCACTATGATCACAAGGGACCACAGTAGGGAAGACAGGAAGCAGGAGAGTCAACGTCAGAGTATCGGGCTGTGGGAAAGACTGGCCAGCTACTGCTGGCTTTGAAGACAGCGCCCCAGGCTATGAACCCAGGAACAAGGGTGGTCTGCAGGAGCTGGAAAAGGCAAGGCCTAGAGCCCCCAGAAAGAATGTAGCCCTGCTGACACCTTGATGTCAGCCCTGGGAGACCTGATTTTGATGTCTAACCTCCCAAACTGTAAGATGATAAGCTTGTGTTGTAATTTCGTGTTTAATTCCCACCAGGTTGGTGGTGGTTGGTTACACAGCCACAGAAAACCAATACATCTACCATGGAGAGGATGACAGTACCCTCTCTCCTGCTCTAATCTCCCTGCAAGCCAGGGGGTCTCACTGAATCACAGAATCTGAGTCTGAGAAACAGGAGACTTGAAAACCCAGCATCTGGGAGTCTTTCCATTCTGAAAAGTAGCAGAGCAGGAATATTACTACGTGCCATTTGTGAGCTGGGCTGAATCCGGGCATGTGGGCAGCTAGTCTGAGGGAGGAGACAGTCTTGTAATAACTGGGGGTCGATAAAGGGCTCCTTCTTTCTCTACAGGCTCTCCCCACCCCACTCTCTCCCGCCAATGACCTGGACATGGGAGGATCCAAGGAGTAGCCCAGAGGTAAGGTGCCGCCCCTGGCAGTGGCCAGAGAAGAGACACTTACCAGGTAGTGTAAGTGACAGTGCCCCAGGTCCCAATGTACACTGAGAAACTGAGTGCCGTGGAGCTGCCGCCCCAGCTGCCCCCACGTGCCTGCCCAGGGGGCTGGCGGTCCCTAACCTCAAAGGTGAAAGGGTAGGCGTGCTCGCCCAGCTTCTTGATGAGGCGCTCCTGCAGCCGTGTCAGGGGCTTCTTGTCCTCAGGGGCCGGCGGGAAGGACTGCACGTTGGCCACAAACAGGTCCTTGCGAAAGGTCAGGCCCAGGACATCCAGGTCCTCCCGGCCATAGCGGAAGGCGCAGGTCAGTGTCACATAGACTGTGGGAGCAGGGGGCACTGAGGACGGACCCAGGCGGGCAGCAAACAAGCCCCCCAGAGCACCAGCTGAGCCCTGGGATTGGCCCAACTGGAGCTCATAGGTCTGTCCTCCCCTGTGGGGAAGGCTGTGCTGCCCTTGGGATAGGGGTACTGGGCACCTGGGAGAGCCATTCAGGCCTGGCCCCCGGGAGGAGGTGGGGGCTGACTGCTGGACCAGCTCTGTCTTTCCCCACCCGACTCTGGCCAGTGGAAGTGCTGAGGAGCCCCCCCGGAGACTGGCAGGGTGGGTGAGGACTGGTGTGGGCTGGCAGGACTGGGAGGGTGGGGCCAGGGAAGGGACTGGCTGGAGAGAGCCAGGGGAGGGGGAAACAAGTGCTGGGTGGTATCTGGAAGGCCTGGGGTCTTGTCCCAACCCCCCACCCCGTGTCTTTCTGGGACAACCGCTTCACCTGCCTGGGATTCAGTTTTCTCTCCTGTAATGAGACCCCAACTCCTGCCCTGTTGGGCAGCCCCAGCCTTGCAGCAGTCATGATATACTAACGTGAGAGTGCTCAGGGCATTGAAAAGGGTCTCCCCAAATGGGCACGAGTGGGCTGCCCCAGGCCAGAGGAGGCCAGAGCACCTGCTCTGATGTTTGTTGGAACTGCAAAGGGAAGAGCCAGTGGAGCTGGGCAGAGAAAGCCGTAAAATTAGTTGATGTCCTGCCTGGGACTCAGGAAGGCCCTGGGCTAGAAGTCGGTGAGGAACAGGAGGCCCCTTGACAGGCTGGAGGTGGGGACCACCACCTCACCTCTCCTCTCCTTGAGATACTCAGGATCCACCAGGACCACACCATCTGGAAGAAGGACAGAGAGTAAGCAGACCCTCCCAGGTTGACCTCTCAAATTCCTGAGCCCCAAACACCAAGCCAAACCCAACCATAACCATCTGTCTGTTGAAAGGCATCATGAGAGAAATGGAGAGGCCAGCACCCAGGGGACGGCACTACCAGGACCCCCTCCCCCCAGGCCGGCCTTACAGATCCAGTACGGTACCTCTCTGTTTCTTCTCTGTTAATAAGAATGACGATGTGGGTATACCCCTGCGATCAGGTATACTTTAGAATTTAGAGGTTCTGAATTGTCAAAAGGCCCTGTGGTACACCTTCCATATAGTCTGTGACACCCTCCGCAGGATCTGGGGTCTCGTGTCCAAACCCATTAACACCTCAGCAGGGAAACATGAGTATTTTCAACAAGAGGCTAAAGTGTAAAGAGCTCCCTATGGGTCCAGGTCAGGTTTTTGCCTCTAAGTGAATCCTACATCAAACTTATGAGCAAATTTAGATTTCCAGAGTTTCTTGGACTTGGGATTTGCAGATCAGGACTTGTGATCCTGCAGAACCAGCCTCACAGGGCTCCTGTGAAGACTAAGTGAGTTACTATGTTTAAAGGGTTCGTTGGTGTGGAGCTCATGTGATGCCATGGAGAATGTCCCATGGCCTGGCCCTGGGACAGTAGAGTCCAGCTGGACACAAAGGACATCTTCTCTGCACAGAACCCCAGGAAGCCAGAAACTCTGGCTCAGGAGTCACCTCCTTACCTGGCATCCCCAGTCACTCTGGCCAAACTTTACCCAGCCATTCCCAGAACCACTGAACAAGAAAATTCTCTCCCCAGCTCTAACCCACTGCCACCCTCCCCTGATGCTGCCCCACAGCAATCTCTCCGGGAATCTCAGAGGCTATATCTGGAAACGAGTGCTTGGGGGCTCCTGGTCCTGTCCCGGTCCTGGGCAGGTCCAAGGGATACCTGGCCAGGGGGTGCCCACCCTGACCCAGAACCTCCCAGGCATCTCTCCTCCTTCTTCTATGGGTATTTCCTCTGTGCCAGAGCATCAGAAGCCCTGTAAAAAATCAGTGGAGAGGGCACTCCCCCGACCAGGGGTGTCAGTCAGGGAAGGCCTCTTGGGGGAGGGAAGTGGGAGCCAAGTCTTAAAGGGCAAGTAAGCGTCACCAGTTAGATGACCAAGGGGCAGCACAGGGCAGTGAGAAGAGTGTTGCTCTGAGGCTTAGGAGAGTCGGCCCTGGGGGCAGCTGTGGAAGCAGGGCCAGGCCTGATCTGCAGTGTGCTGTCTGCAAGGCGAGGGGCTTGGATTCGCCCCAAAGGGGGAAAATGCGGGATAGGTAAGCACTGGGAATTCATAATCAGCTCAACGCCATGATGGAAAAAGTATGTCACTCTGTGGGTCATCTGACCCACTGTGGACAGTGCTCCAGAGCTATCTGGCATCCCCGGGGCCCAGCACGGGCCTGGCTGGAAGCAGGTGCTATGAACACGGACTGCGCAGCTCTCGGGTGCCTGAGTGGGCTGGGGGAGCCTGCTCTCTCCAGCTCCTGTCTTGCCCGCCGCCTCTGTGCCACCCCCACTGCTGCCCTTAATAGGCCAGTGGGTGTGGAAACTGTGCCTTGGAGCAGGCCATAGGCAAATACTGGGATGCTTCCTCACCCACTCCATGAGGCCAGCTCAAGAAGGAAGTGCAAATTGCAGAGGGAACACAGCTTCGAAGGACACCGGCGTCCCCAGACAACACAGGGAAGGAAAGGTGGGCCGTCCAGCTCTAGGCCAGAAAGGGAGGGCCTAAAGGGGAGCTGGCCTCTCCGCAGCCCACAGCCCTGCACACACACCCCCTCAGCAGAGGGGCCCCAGGGACCCCCCAGTTCTTCTGCCCCTGCTGTCACAAAGGGCTTCCAGTCAGCCCAGTCCTGCCAGCCATGCTCTCTCTGCTCTCCTTTTGGCTCTGGAACCATAGGCTCAGTTCTGCTCTCGGGGCCCCATGACAGGTCCTGGGGGTGTGACAACAGAGGCCACTGTGAATTTTCCCCACGCAGCACATCCAGTTTCTCCATCTGGACCTGGCCTCAGGCAGTTTCCAATGTCCGTCCTCCCAATCTGTCACCTCCTTTGGCCTCACTTTGGTTTGTTCATGGCCCTCTGAAATCATTTAACCCCTCCCGGCCTTGCTGTCCCCGTATGTAAAATAGGGATAATTCTGGGCCAACCTCCCTCCAACATCTGTGGGGAAAGGCAGTGAGGTCAGGCTCTTCTAACGAGAACTATGGTTAGAATCCTAACCACGGGCGACTGTGACCCCCCCCCCCAAGGGGATATCTGGCAATGTCCCAAACCATATTTGATCGTCCTACTGGGATGGGGTTACGGGCGTCCAACGGGCAGAGGCCAGGGATACTGCTAACCATCATCCTACGATACACAGGACAGCCTCACTGACAAAGAGTTATCCAGTCCAATATGTCAAGAGTGCTGAGGCTGAGAAACCAACTGGAATAAGATTTTGAAAGGTGCCTGTCGCCACAGCCCAGCCTCTGGCAAGACCTGCGGGTGGGTGAGTACAGCCCCCATTTCTTAAGCCCCTAGGTCTTCCTCCCCTCTCCCTCCTCCCCCCTTTGCCATTGGGACACAGCAAAACAAAGGTTCTGTGGAGCCACGCTGCCTGGGTTTGCATCCAGGCTCCTCAACCCACTAGCTCTGTGACCTGGAGCAAGTCACTTAACGTCTCTGGGCCTCATTCTTTTCATCTGCAAAGCAGGGATAATAATGGAGCTGCCCAGGTGTCTGGTGTGTAATAAACCTTACACTGAGTGGTGGCTGCCATCATCATCTGCCTCACTGTCATCATCGTCAGCCCACCCCCCCCTGCTTCCCCCCCTCAGTTCGCCCACACTTTCCCCTCATGTGGTCCTCACTGAAGGGAAAGGGGCTCCTCAGTAAATGTGGTAAATGTTTGCCAATGACACAGGAAACCACTTACGCTCTGTACTTGACACCAACCCCTCTGGAGACCTGAGGGCCTTTCCTGGGTGGCTTTAACAAACCCTTTTTAGAAGGAGCCAGGTCAGCCCTGCCTTCCCCCGCCTTCCTCCCTGGCCTCTGCAGGGACTCACCAACAGGGTCCACGAGGTCGATGTGGTCCACAAAGTCCCGCTTTCCCAGATAGACAGTGAGCTGGGGAAGACAGGCACAGGGGGTGTTAGCAGCTGTGGGCCTGGGGGACACATCCCTGAAAAGCCACTGGCCCTTGCTCTGGAGAAGACCCTGGGAGCTGCCTGTGAAACTCCTAAACCCATCCATCCCTGATACACATTAAAGTCCTAACTTCACTTGGACCTGAGCTCTGGCCTTAATAGTAACAAACCCTTGCATAATTTTGAAAGCACCTGTTTATCCGAAACCACTATGAAGAAGTTATTAGCGTCCCATTTTATAGATGAGAACACTGAGGCCTGAGAACTTCACACCAAGCACCACTGAGCAACAAAGAGGTCTGGGGAAATCTCTGAGACATCAAGGGCAACCCAAGGCAGGGCCAAAGGGCTAAGGGCTGAAATGCTCCAAATGCTGAACTCTGTGCCCCACTGCTCCTCACCCCTGTGCAGTCTGGCAGCAGTCCACTGGTTTTCCGAGGCAGTGGGCACCTGGGAGCCAGTGTCCTGCTTGGTAGCCAGCCTGCAGGGAAGAACATCCCGGAGCTAGAATCCAGAGTGTCATCCAAAACACTTCCTGCTCCAGCACAACCCCTGCATCCAGCTGGGCCCCCCTCCCTCCATCATAGCTCTCAATCCACCCCTCCTCCTCCCACCTCCACGGTTGCCTGGATGACACACCAGACACACCAGCCCCCTCCTGTGACCTCACCAGCTACAGGCCTTTCTCCCCTCCTTAGGCCAGACTAGTCATCCTAAAATGCAAATCTAATGATGCTACTCCTGCCTGAAAACCCTCTAATGATTCCCTGGGCCCAGCGGTAAGATGACAAATGGGTTTCATTCCAAATGCCAACTCTGATAGATGGGGGCTGCCTGGGGCTCTGGGTGGAGAGGAAGCTAAGGAGGAATCCTGGCTCAGCAGGAAAGGGTAAACAGTGACTGGTGATGTCTGCTGTGGGCACAGAGGGGAGACATGGGAGCACACATGGTGCTATCTGCCAGCCCAGGCTTCCAGGCTCCTAAGCCCTAAAACCTGCCCTGCCTCAGCTCCCCCTCCCCCTGCCTCCCTCCTGGTGCTCAGATTCAACGGCCGCTCATTCTCCCACACTCCCTGTGAGTTATGCTCATTCCTAAAATGCCCTTTTTCTACCCTGTCTTGCATGGAAGTGCATCCCTTTTAGAGAAGCAATCCCAGACTGCCCAGACTGGGTCTTGTAGCCCCTGGGCACCACTGTATCTCACACCTGCCATTTCATACTGAAATGACCCGTTTCTGTGCCTGCCTCCCCCATCTGACCATAAGTGGCATGGGGTGTGCCTTGTTTGTCTTGGAACATCCTACCCCTGTCCCTGCCGGCTTGGCCTGCACCCGACAAGGAATGATGTCAGTAATATGTACTTGCTCAACTGAAAGGAAAGCAGAATGGAGCCTGGGGCCTGTGGAAAGAAAGAAAGCAGGACAGACCCTGGGAGCTGCCCTGGATAACTAGGTGACGCCAGGGTTCAGTAGAGAGGCTGCAGGCGCCTCTCACACCAGGGGAATCTGTGCCCCCGAGGCCCTTGACACTTAGTCTAATTAAGTGACTCACACTGAAGTCCATGATAGGCTGTATCTCAAACCAGAGCAGGGGGTCCCTGAAGTTTGGGGGAGTTGGACTGACCCCCTTAGACAGAAAGTTTCTCAAAAGGCCCCTCCCCCTGTGGTGGACAGTCCCTAAGGACAGGTGGGGGAATGCAGGGTCCTGCATGGGCAGTAGAAGTGTCCAAGACAGGACAAGCATTTGGGGCCAGGGAGGAGCTGGGGTACGGTTGTTATAGACTCACCTTTCCATTCGGGCTGGCCTTCTTGAACACCCTGTGGACAGAAAAAGACAGAGTCAGGATTAGCGCATCCCACCAGGGGAAGGCTCCTGCAGGCCATCCCTTCGTAGGACAGAGGGCAAGGGCCTAGAGCGCTTTCCAGGCACTGTGCAAGCCTTGAGAGCCAGAACAATGTCGGGCATAATCAGATCTCACCCCCTTCAGCGCCAGCCCGCCCAAACCTCCCTTATTGCCATCACAGCTCTTGTGGGTTCTGGCCATGGCCCCTCGGCCTCCTTTTCGCACAGCAGGCTGAGGGAGTCTCTAAAGAGATGTTGGACCATACCACTCATCTGCTCAAAGTCCTCCCAGCGCAGGCAGAGGAAAAGCCTGCGTGTGTGGTCTGCCGGGCTTCACCTTCCACTCTCCCTCACCCCTCCACTCACATTGCCTGTTTGCTATTCCTCCAACATACTAGGTGGGTCCTGCCTCTGGCCTTTGCTCTTGAAGTCCCCTCCCCCCAGGATGCTCCCCACAACAGACCTGCCTGCCAGCCCCATGCCTTTCTGTGATGGGGCTCCACTGTGGCCTCGGCTCTCAACCCCTTTCCTCCCCTGGCTCTATTTTTCTTTCCAACAGCACACCAGCTTGCTAACCTACACACAAGCGACTTGCTAATTTATGCCTATCTGCTCTGCTAACATGTCAGCTCCATGAGGCACAGAGCTTGGCCCTTCTTCTCCACGGATTTCTCCTGAGCGCCTAGAACGGCATCCCTGGTAGGTGTTTAATAAATCTGTGTTAATGCATGGTGGGTAGCAAGCACTCAACAAATAGTAGAGTGAGTGAATGAATGAGTGAAGGAATCAAATGAAAAACTGAGGCCTAGGAAAGACGGGCCATGTGTCCATGGCCACACAGCAGAGCACTGGGTGTGCAGTCCCCCAACTCTTGCAAAGTGCTTGCTGGGCTTTCTAGAGCACACTGTGGTCCCCACCCAGCACCCCCTCATCCGCTCTCTCCGCTGGGCCTGGGAGCATGAGACCCTCTCACCAGGCCACCATCATCTAGTCCCAGAATTGCTCAGAACACTGTTGGGAGGAGAGAAGAAAAATGAAAGAGGCAGAGCCTCAGAGACTAGAGAAGGTGTTGGAGGAGGGAGCAGGAAGGGAGGGGAGGAGTGAGAGGAGGGGAGGGGGATGCTGTCCCGCAGGCATGAAAATAACAGATGGAATGAGAGAGGGAAAAACAAACAAAAAGAGAAACTCAAAAACAGAGGGATGGAGTGGAGGGAGGGAGCAGGCCCACAAAAGTCCCAGAGGGTCTACACAACCCACATGGCTCCCCGAGAGCAGGGAGTACAGCAGGCATCCAGGGCAAGGCAGGGTGAGACCCACAGTGCCACAGTGACAGTTGCTCCTCCCAGAGGGGTGGCCCTGTGCTGCCTCCAAAGCACCCCCTCCAACTTCTGGGGTCCAAGGGACCAGGGATAGGTCTGAGCCTGTCTTGCAAGGAGGACCTGGTGCATCTCTTCCCCACCTCCCCTGGTTCTGGACTTTTCTCCTCCTTATAAATATTTATGAGTGTTTGGAGTGTGAAAATGCCACAGTCAGCTGGGGTGTAATAGTTGCTAAAGTGAGAAAAAAATACAGATCATACGGTTTGAACCAGCAGCTCCCAAGCGAGGGCTGGATTCGCAGAGGAGGCTCCAGAAGTGGCACAGGCCCCAGCGACCCCAACAGCTTTCAGAAACCTTAGTCCACCTCTCAGGAGCCCAGGCTCTGACAGAAAGGAGAGACCACAAATGCCTGAGTTATAACTGAATCAGGGAAACAACTGAGTCAGGGAAAGCCATTCTAGTGATCCTTGAGAGGGCCAAGGGGCACCCCACCACAGGAGGGGGCTGAGGGCCAGGCTGGGAGGAGTGATGGTAATAAGGGAGGGACGGATGGAGGAAGGGCAATAAGACAGAACAAGCATTTGTTGAGTGCCTACTTAATTGTTTCTCATAACACACGTGAAATGGACATTATAACTCCCATTTTACTGATCATGAACTCAAGGTTCAGAGACATCTAATCATTTGTCCAGGAACACACAGCAAGCAAGAGGCTAAATCAGGATTCAGACGCAATTCTGTCTGCCTCCAGAGACTGGGCCCTTTATAGACCACACTGCTACTTTCCTAAAGCAAGGGTTTTTCATCAGCTTTGGGGAAATGTAGAAGAGAGGGGAAATGAGAACTGGGGAGGTGAGGGGGAAGAGATGAAAGGGTGAGTAAGGATCGAGAAGGAGACCAAGGGCAACAAGGGCAGGAAACTTGGCCAGTGGTGGGGAATGTCCCGCTAACTCGGTCAGCCCTGGGGCCACCTGCTCAGGAAGCTGGGACTCGGATGGTTTCTTCAAACAACAACAGCAGCTTCCCCTGCCCTGAGCACCTGTTCTGCCCTAGTCATGCCTCGGAGTGTTTTTCCCAGAATACTGCTGAGCCTTCAACAATCCATTTCAGGGATGAGGAAATTCAGGCTCCGAGAGGGGAACTCTGTCTGTCTCCAGAGTCCACATCCTTTCCAGTCTGTTGCCCAGCCAAGCCCGCCCTGAAACAGCCCTACTGGCTTCCTGACCCCAACTCGGGGCGGGGGCGGGGGCGGGGGGGGGGGGTGTGCTCTCAGTTCACTGGGCCCTGCCCTTGTGCAGCACCATACACATGGCTTCTACCGGTCCACTGCGAAGAGCAAGTGCAAATGCCCAAGACTGTGGTCGAAACCAAACTTCCAGATTGTGGAACAGCTGGGTTTGGTTCCCCCTGAGACCCATCCATGCCCCGCCAGCCTGATTCTCAGAGTCAAAGCTGGGTCGCCTAAGAGAAATACCAGTGATGTCCTAGCTAATTAAAGCATACTGGAGACAAACAACAGAAACCCAACAAGAGTGGCTCGAGAAAAGGGGGAGGGAGTATGAGAAGGAGACAAAAATCTCACGGGAAGGATGCGCAGGCAGAATGCAGGAGTGCTGGAGCCTGGAAGGGGGAAGCCATCAGTCTGTCCGGCTGCTCTCTCTCCACCTCTCCCCCTGGGGCTGCATGTTCTCAGGCCTGAACTGCTCTCCGGGCCGCTGCTCCATGGTCTCTGGGGACCAACTCTCCTTGCTTACTCAGGGCTTTTCTGCTCCTCCATCATTTTGGCTCATATGTGGCTCTCACTCCGACCCTGCTTCTACTCTGCCTCTCGCTCAGCTTCTCACTGTTAACTGGCTCAATGGCCCAATTCCAAATTCCCAGGAAAGGAATTTGATTGATCAGCTTTGGTCAGGTGCCCCATGCCTGGACCAATCAGCTCTGACAAGGGCGTGTCACGTGTTCCACGAGGCTCTGGCAGAGAAGGGCTTATAGAGTAGTGTTTTATGAATCAGGGGTCACAACCCATTAGCTGATGATGAAATCAGTTTAAATAGTGCCACCAGCACTTAGAGAAGAGATAAGCATTAACACAGACAACAAGGGTATAGTAGATATTACTATATTTACCAATATTCCATTTCCCTCTAACGCTGAGAAAATTTCTCCAGCCCTGCGAAATTAGAAATGCCCACACGACTTGCTCTGGCCAATGAGATAGGACTAGAAGTGCCCCAGGTCACTTAGGGGTAGAAACATATAAGGGCTAGTGCATGTATTAGTTTTCTATGGAGCCTTTAACAGATGACCACAAATTTAGTGGCTTAAAACAACATATACTTAGCTTACAGCTTTGTAGTTCAGAGGTTCAAAATGTACCCCACTGGGTTAAAATCAAGATGCTGGCGGGGCCATATTTTTTTCCGGAGACTCCAGAGGTGCATCTGTTTCCTCACCCTTTCCAGCTTGTAGAGGTCACCCACATCTGTCTCACGGCCTCTTCCTCCATCTTCAAGGCCAACAGCAGCAGGTTGAGTTCTTATTATATTGTGTCATTCTCCCCTCTTCTGCCCCCTCTTCTATTTTAAAGACCTTTATGAATACATTTGACCCTCTAATGTAAGGTGAACTGGTTTAGCAAACTTAATTCCATCTGCAACTGTAATTTCCCTTTTGCCATGATTCATACCACGTTCAAAGGTGTCAAGTATTAGTATGCAGACGTATTTGGGGAGCCACTTTTCTGCCTACCCCACCCTCCTTCCATTCCCGCTGATATCAGCAATGGTCTGGAGGGAGAAGACTTCTGTAAACTAAATACCAGGGCTATCCAGTTACATGATAGATGTGGAACACGACAGAACAAGAAAGCTCTTGCACCACTAAGAAATGGGGCTGTGTGTTACTGCAGCTTCTCCAGGCTGATACAAAAAGTATTATTTCACAACACTTTCATTTCAGGTCAGCTGAGTTACAATGTTAAGTGAATTTCTCGCTGCAAATGTTTTCATTTTTTTGATCCACTGTTCTAGAGAAACATGCCTAAAATGAACATGTTCTATCAACGTCTGTGCAGTCGGCTGGATCCTGTTTCCGGATTTCATTCCATCAGTCTGGTGCTACCAGGTGGGCAGGCAGGTCGGCTCTCCAGTAACCGTGATGTTGGCTTTTCCAGCGAGTCCCCTTCCCTACCTGCAGCACGGGATACTTGCTGATCAGTTTTAATATTCTGCTGCCCTTCTGTGAGCCACCTGTCCTCCCAGCGTCCATCTGTGCCTGTGCCATGAGGGACCCAGAACAAAGTACTTTCCATGATAGATGGAAAAAGCAACAGTCTTTGGTACAGCCAAACAATGGAATATTACATAGCACTGAAATTATTCATGCATTTTTCATAACACTAGGAAATGCCTAGGATAGAATATTAAGCAGAATATTCAGGATTCAAAACAATATATTTGGCATGAGCTCAACCCTATAGTCAATAAATATCAAAAGAAAGAATAAGAAGACTTAATGTTAAGGTGGCAATAATTCCCAAATTGATCTATAGATTCAGTGCAATCCCTATTAAAATCCCAGCTGGACTTTTTTTTCCAGAAATGAACAGGCTGGCCCTAAAATTCATATGGAAATCCAAAGGCCCAGAACAGCCAAAACAATCTTGAAAACACAAAATAGAATCAAGTCGGAGGATTCATACTCCCACATTCAAAAGTTACTACAAAGCTACAGTAATCAAAAGTGGGTGATGCTGGCATAAAGATAGACACATAAATCAATGGAACAGAACTGAAAGTATACAGATAAACCCATATATTTATGGTCAATTGATTTTTGACACAGTATATAAGACAAGTCAATGGGGGAAAAACACAAAGCAGTTTTTTCAACAAATAATGGTGGGACAACTGGATATCCACATGCAAAAATAAAATAAATTAAATTAAATTAAAAAATAAAATAAATAAAATTAAATTAAAAAATAAAATAAATAAAATTTAAAAAAAGTTAGACCCCCCCACCTCACACCATATATAAATATTAACTCTAAATGGATCAAAGACCTTAATGTAAGAGTTATAACTTTTCAGCTCTTAGAAGAAAACTTAAGCATAAATCAACATGACCTTGGATCAGGCAATGCTAACCTTAGATATGACACCAAAAGCATAGACAACTTAAAAAAGAAAGAGATAAATTTGCCTTTATTGAAACTAAAACCTTTTGAGCTTCAAAGGTCACTATCAAAAAAGTGAAAAGGCAGCCCATAGAAGAGACAAAATTTTCTCAAATCATGTATCTGATAAGGGTTTAGTATGCAGAATATATAAAAACCCTATTACAATTCAACAATTGGCAGGCAAATAATACGATTAAAAATAGGCAGGGGGCACTGGGTGGCTCCGTTGGAACAGTGTCTGACTTCGGCTCAGGTCATGATCTCAGTTCATGAGTTTGAGCCCCACCTCAGGCTCTGCATTGACAGTACAGAGCCTACTTTGGATCCTCTGTCTCCCTCTCTCTCTCTGCCCCTACCCAACTCTCTCTCTCTTTCTCTCTCTCTCAAAAATAAATACATGTTAAAAACATTTTTAAAAAAGATTTTAAAAAGTGGGCAATGGATTTGAATAAACATTTTTCCAAAGAGGATATAACAAGTGGCCAATAAGCACATGAAAAGATATTCAACATTATTAGTCATCAAAGCCACGTCACACCACTATGATACCCACAATCAAAAAAAGACAATAACAGTGCTATCAAGGATGTGGAGAAATTGAAACCCTCCTCATACATGGTTGGTGGTAATGCAACATGGTGGGATCTCTTTGGAAAATAGTTTGGCAGTTTCTCTGAAAAGGAAACATAGTTACCCATATAACCCAGCAATTCTATCCTTGGGTACATGCTTGAGAGAACTGAAAATATATGCCCACACAAAAACTAGTACAGAAATATCCATAGCACACACTATTCATAATAGTCATAAAGGGTAAAAAAGAAAATCAAATGTCCATCAATTGATGAATGTATTTTTATGTGGTATATCTATACAAAGAAATAGTATTTAGCTATAAAAAGAGATGACATACAGATTCCATACAGATCCATACAACGTGGATAAACCTTGAAAACATGTCATATGAAAGAAGTCAGACACAAAAGACCACCTATTTGTGTGATTCCATTTACAGGAAATGTCCAGAACAGACAAGCACAGAGAGACGGAAAGCAGGTTAGTGGTTGCCATGGGTTGGTGTGAGGGGGACTCAAAGAGTGACTGCTAACAGGTATGGGGTTTCTTTTAGGGGTGAGGAAAATGTCCTGAAATTAGGGGTGCCTGGGTGGCTCAGTCAGTTAAGCAACTGACTCTTGATTTCAGCTCAGGTCATGATTTCATGGTTTGTGGGACCAAGCCTCATGTCACTGGCTCTGCCGACAGTGTGGAGCCTGCTTGAGATTCTCTTACTCCCTCTCTCTCTGCCCCTCCCCTGCACGTGCATGTGTGAGCTTGCTCTCTCTCTCTCTCTCTCTCTCTCCCCCAAAATAAATAAACAGTTTTTAAATGTCCTGGAATTAGATAGTTGTTCAATCTTGTGAATATACTAAAAACCACTATATTTTACCCAAAAATTCTGAATACTATGGCATGTAAATTATATGTCAATTAAAGAAATAATACTAAAAACAAACCCCCAAGAATAAATGAAAGGAAAGGAAATGTGTCTAAATATTAACAGGGGTAAAAGAAGATTCCCTCCACACACCAACCCCCTTCTTTATACATCTTATTTTTCTATATTGTACAATAAGCATAAGTTACTTTACAAAGATGCCGGGTCCTCCCTAACAAGATAGGCCTCGGGTCTTGGTGAAAGGAGAGTCTGGAAAAAAAAAACATTGTTAGTAAAGTAGAGAAATATAGATCCTGTTACTCTGAATCTTTTGATTTTGGGTCTCTCCTTCTGCAATTTTACAATCCAGAGTCCATATCTCTGCGATTGCTCAGATCCCTCCCAGACCTGCTGTGCTGTCTTCTGCTCAGCTATTTCTTTCTCCAGGAAGCCTTCCCTGACACCCTCCAAGTCCCACACCCAGTGGGGAGTCACAGCATCTCCCCCACTTTGTGACGGTTTGTTTGCTCACTCTCTGCTTCACTTAACATGAATGAGAGCACAGATCTCATTTGTGTTATTGACACTGGCTCCCCAGGGCAGAGCATGGCTCCTGGAGCACAGTCGGGGCTCTGTAAATAAATATGGTTGAATGTTGTTGAATGAACAAATGCTCTAAGAGAGAATTGTCAACAGTGAGGTTGGAGGAGGTTTACAAAGATGGTGGTGTAAGGACGCAGGTCTGAAACTGACTCCATGAAACAATAGAAGGGCACACATTGCCCAAGGCAAGAGGGACCACCCTTGTAATACCCTTAACATTCCTAAGGACAGGCCTAGAAATAGAAGCTATAGGTAATCACTTATTGCTTAAGGCTAGTTACACCCTACGTGAGGATCCTGGGTCCTGGGTCCACTCTGTAATTGGTTAACACTCTAAATGTTGTAATTGGAAAAACCTGCTGTCAATAATATTGTATAATAATAACTGGATCACTGTACCTGTGTCACAATTTCCTGTAACTCCCCCTTCCCAAACTCATAAAAGCCCTACCCCACCTTTGTTCAGGGCTCTCAGCATGGATCTACCACGCCAGTAAAGTCTGTGAGCCCGAGTTTAGGCCCTGGCGAGCCTAAGCCCGTAATAAAGCCCTTTGCTTTCGCATGCGTGACTCGGTCTCCCTGGTAGTCTCTGGTTTTGGGAGGTGATATTAAAATCTGGGCATAACAGTGGCTGGTGATGATCCTTTGCTCTGGGTGAGCAGACTGGAGATTTCTTCTTCTGTCTATACTTCTCTTTGGCTGTCAGGATCCATGGGCACTGGGCTTAGAAAACGCTTCACAGGGGCAGTGTCCCAGCCGTCTCAGGCTGAGTCAGGAATACAACTGATGTATCTAAAATGGGCCCCTGCTCAGCTTTGATAAAACTCTCCCACTAAGCACTCACCTACCCACGTTCACACCGCCCCTCCCACTGCCAGGCTCTGGGGGCACTAAGGTGAATAATTCATGGTCCCTGCTGACAAATGATCCTGATATACAGCCCAGTCAGAGAAAGCCACCAAGCACGATGACCTCGGTGCATTAAGCTCTCATTAGAAGTCAGATACGGTGCTAAGAAGTTCACACACTTTGAGATATTGTGTTATCCATCTGAAGAGTCCCATTTTTTAGACCTATGACTCCAATAAATAACCTATCCAAAGTCATGAAGTCAGTATCAGAACATTTACATAGGAGAGAAACCCCAGGAATGGGCTGCCGGTGGGAAATCATTTAAACAAAACATGTCTTACTCAACAGCAGGAACTTCATCCTGGAGAGACTACTGACGAATGTGCATTCACTACCTGTGAACGGAGGGAGCGCTGGGAACAATTCATTCCTTTATGAGCCTCGGAAAATTCGTGGTGGAGAAAAACGCTATGAATACAGTGAATGTGGGAAGACCTTCAAATATTACTGTCTTCAGTCAACATCAGAAAACTCACACCAGAGAGAAACGAGGTGCCAGTTACTGCTCTAAGTAAGTGTGCCATAAATAGTAACTTGCTTGTTCCTCCAACAACCTTATAAGGAGGTACTACTACATCCTCGTTTCAGCAATGGGGAACCTGAGGCACAGAGAGAGAGTCTAATTTTCCCAAGATCACACAGCTAGGAGGGGCAGGGCTAGATACTGGAGCTGAGGCAGTCTGGCTCTAGAGATCACACTTTTAATCACTCACAATGATACCTTGCAAGTGGGATTGGGTGGGTCTGTCTGGCAAGGCAGGAAGGTCTTGAGGGGAGGCGGTAGCAATGAGGAAGACCTTGAAGAACATTCAGACCTCTGCAGGCCGAGATCTGGAAAGGGTGACTGAGTCCATGGGGTGCTTGGAAAATAGCAGGCAGCCTGGTGTGGCTGACGTGTGCCCCGCATGCCTGGGAGTAGAATGGGCCAGAGAAGGATCCATTCACTGCCCAGATAGTCATGGAGCACGTCCACACACCAGGCCCTGGGCTAGGTGTGAAGGGCCTTGAGAATGCCAAGCTGAGGAACTTGGACCATCACCAGAAGGCAACAGGGAGCCACGGGCATCTGGGGGAGGGAGAGTGACTGGCCAGGGCTGTATTTTGGACATAGAGGTGCCCTAATCCCATAAGTTTCCTCCATCTCTGCCCCAATAGCAATCATGACTCAGTTGGGTAGGGTGGGGACCACACAAGGGGGTATTCCTTCTGCCCTACATTTTGACCCACTTTCCGGGTGTGAGAGCAGCCATCAGGGAGCAGGGAGGCGTGAGGAGCAGGTGGCTATGGCAGCAAAGAGGTTTCTAGGGCCCTTATCACACACTCCCTGGTAGCAGAGTTATTTGTGTACAAGCTTGTCTGCTCTGCCAGAATTGAACAGCCCTTCCTGTGTCAGAACATTACCTGCCTGTTTACCCGCCATTAGTGCACCTGCTTCTCAGGACAGTCCGGGGTGGGGGAGAAGGCGGGAAGACAGGAAATCAGGAAATGTCACCCTCATTTCACAGATTTGGGGAGCCTGAGGGAGCATGCTGCAGCCTGCTCCATTTGGCAAATGGAGAAATCACAACCCAAGGGAGGGAAGAGTCCTGTGCTGGGGCCAGGAAATAGGCTCAAAGAGACGTGCCGACATGTGCAGAGTCGCAGACAGGGAGGAGAGCCCCAGGTTTCTGGTGCTCCTGTCATATTACAGCTCAAAACCCAGCATGCCTCCTTTGGGCTGCTGCATGGCTCCCTGGGCACAGGGTGCCATGCCTGGCAGGGCTAAGGGGCAGGGGTGGCCAATGGGGGCCCTGACCGAGTCAAGCTCCCAGCCTCTGGGCTTCCTGTAGCCTTCTGGGCAGACAGCAATTCCTCCAACTTCCCGTCTGCATTCACATGTTCCCTTTTCTGGCCATGATCCATACTTGGGGAGATTTCCAGGGAGTGCAGAGTGAGGAAGGAGGGGAGCCACCAGGTGGCTTAATGGCGGGGCATGGCCCATTTGCTGGTAACCTACGAAACCGGAGACCTGAAAGTCAAGGGCTAATACAAATTTCAATGCGCGGGCTGGCAGCTGGACCCCAAAGGCCCCGCAGACAGCACCTGAACATTCTCATCTTCTCTAGGTTTGAGAGTGGGGAGGGCTACTGGGGCAGGAAAACGGTGCAGACCCTAGAAGCAAGCAGACCCTGCCTGAATCCTGGGTGACCTCAGGCCAGCTTAACACCTCTCTGAGATTTTTCTCATCTGGAATACTGGGGTGAAATCTACCTCACAGGCAGAAGGCACATAGAAAGACTTGGTACACAGTACAGAATTGATCAAATGAAGCCAACATCATTGGTTACAGGATTATTATTGTCATCAACATTCCACTGGCCAGCACTCTGCCTTGCTTCTCATACCCCGGGGACAGTTCGAGCCTAAATCCCCCTCGAGTGGGAAGGCCTTGGGGTGGGAAGAGATGGTTATGTTACCCTTGCTGGAGACAGGGAAGGTTTTTAAGCTGTCTTCCTCTTAGTCTCAGACGGAAAACAATAGTTTATAATGTTCTCTTCCCAGTTTAGACCCTCACATTTCAGACATCTCTGGAGACATGCCCTATTTCTTCTTTCTATAGAAGCTTCTCCTTCAGTTCTCCCAATAGCAATCCTTTCTTCCCTGTGTCACCTCATCCAAGAAGCCTTCCCTGACTGTTTCAGTCAGTGCCCTTGCCCTGAGTCCTCTCATCTCCAGAGGGCCTTTACCTGTTCCTCTCTCCTCCCTCCTTCCCTTCTCTCCTCTTTCCATCCATCTTTCTGACTTCCCTCCTTTCTTTTCTTCCTTTTATTTTCCAGTGTCTGGGCCTGACACTGTTCTTACGTCCAGCAGGTACAGGCCCCGGTGCCCTGTCCTCACGGCACCTACACTCTGGAGCAGGGAGGCAGATACTCCCTAAATACACAGACCGTCCCTCAGAAGCACAGCGGGCAGGTGGGATGAGATGATGGATAATGTCCAGCATGGTTCCAGGCATAAGAGAGCCACCCATACACATTACGGCCCCTCCCTCCTTCTCTCTCCAGCACCCGTGTCCCCGCGGCACCCACACGGGCCTGCGCTTCGCCTCGCCTCAGTGACAGCCACGGAATGCTGAAACACTGCAGAGAGCAGGAACCTCTTCCTTCCATCATTCATTTTCCTTGGTACATAGTCAGTGCTAAATAAATATTTTGAATGAATGAATAAATGAATCAAGGAGAACCAAACAATGAGCTTGAAGCTGGGGAAAAATAGGACCTGGGCCAAGAGGCAAATCAGAGGTGGGCACCCTGGCCGGCAGGATGGGACGCATCGCGTGGACCTCGGCGAGAGCCCGGGCCATACAGGGTGGCCCCAGACACAAGGTAGTCAGATTGTCCCAGAAGAAGACTTTATTTGTCTGGGTTTGGTGTTCTGTTTTGTTTTGCCAATTTGAACATGTAAACTTTCACGGTTATAGAATAACATATGAAAATGAGATATTAATTCAGAAGCATTACTTTTTTTCCTCTTCTTACATTTCATTAAACATCAGAACAGATCACCATGGCAACGCATCACCCACTCTCTGTCAACCACCTTGGGAGTGGGTCAAAGGCTAAGAGCCCTCTGGAGTCAGGGGCTTTGTTCAGACTATACGTTATGGCCTAAGCTGGTGGCACTTTTCTGAGAAAGAATTATAGGGGGAAAAGTACATGCCTTATACTTAGCCAGATACGGTGCCTTTGATGTGCAAGAGGGGGCTCCTATAGGCTCATAAGAGCCTACCACCGCATTTGTAGATTTTGTGAGCTAGTGCTTAAACACAGCCATTGCCAAGTGCTGAGGGTGAGTTTGCCCCATGGGGGGACAACTGGCAATGTCTGGAAACATTTTGGGTGCTCACCACTTGGAGAAGGGGTGCTACTGGCACCCAGTGGGTAGAGGTCAGGGATGCTGCCTGCACAATGCACAGCCTCCACCTATTCCCATCTCCAACAAGGAATCAGCAGCCCAAATGATTTTAGTGCTGATGGTGAGAAATCCTGGCCTAAACTTACAGTTAAATAAATTATATTAAAAACAAAGGGGAGATATAATCAAAACTTATCACTTATTATTTCACTATATTTCCTTATGATGCTCTTGAGGCTATTGAGGTCCACAAGATCCATATGGTGGGAATAATGTATGATGATGTCCCCAACTCCATGTTCAATGACATCCCTTCAGTAGGGTGAAATCCTTAGTGGGAGAACTGACACCACAGAAATTGGCAAGTGCTACAACACCACCCTCTTTCTTTTTCTGGACAGCCACTTGTTACCAGTACACCATTGGGCATAACCCTAAATAGAGAAGGGAATTCACAAGCCTGGTAAATGCTTCTAAGTTTCCAACCCTGGTAGATGGCTCAGCACCAGCCTGCTTGATACAGTGTGTAACAAGGATGTAAACATGCCAACACGCACAAAGTCCACATCTCATACACACACACCACGCACACCACACACACGCACAGACACATACACCCCACACATAGCCACAGATACCGCACACACACCACACACCCTCCAGATATACCAACAGACATCACACACACCACACATAGAAAACACACCACACACCACACACACCACACCACACACACATTGTATACATTCGCCACACACACCTACACCACACACGCATACAACATCTGCTTTATACCTCAGGTGCACATGTACCCCACAGACACTTATACATACCACACACAGACCACTCACACAACTATAAGCACAATACACACCTGCAACTCACAGCTCACACACAGCACCCTCGCACACATCACAGAAATACCCATGGAAGTAGCCTTCTAGCCAGCAGAGAACTTACAGAATGAGAACAGTAAAGGAATGCCCACCTGACTGACCACATTCTTCAATGTCTCTGTACCTTTACCTTGACTCCCTCCTCATCCTCTGTGGCCCACCCTCCCCCACACACCATCTCCCTACCAGCCTGCTAAGGTGAAGGTCTCAATCATACCCCCCTCCAGGGATACCATCCAGTGTCCCTGTCTCAGTGCCCATTCCTCAGCCCTGGCTGAGTGGTTACCCATCTCTGCTCTGTGCCCAGCTCTCTGTCAGCTGAGCCCAGTTGGCCAGGGCCTCCAGGGTCTGGCATCCGCCCCTTCCCAGAGCTCATGACAAGCAGTTCCCTGAGTGACTCCACCCACTTAGTCACTTGGCTGCCACTAGATGCTGCTAAGTCCAAACCTCTACCTCCAGCCAGACCCTCTCTGCCCCCACACCCACCAGCCTTGTGACATCTCTACTCAAATGTCCCCCAACTCCTCAGACAAGTCCCAAGCACACTTTCCATCTATCCACACCTGTTCCTTGCTTAGGTTCTCTGCCCCTGCTCATCTCAAAGTTCAGAGATGCTCAATGCACATCTCATGAATAGAAGAATAAATTATGTAAATCCTGCAAAGAGACAGAAAAAAAACCAAACTTCCATGTGAGGCAGATAGGAAGTCTTACCCCATTTTGCAGATGAGAGTCCTGTGTTTTGGCGACGTTAAGGGACTGGCCCAGAAGCAGCAGCCAACAGGGTGGGGGTGGGAGGCAAAGACAGGTAAGGCTGTGTTAGACCCAGAGCCGGGGGCTGCGGGCAGCAGCAATGAGGCCAGGGCAGGCCCTGCAGGATCAGCTCCCCCTGGCCCCAAGTGCGGGGGTTAGTTACAAAGAAAAGGAAAAGGCGTTCCTGATATGCGTCCTGTTTCCTCTCCTCCTCTGGGCTTCTCAGGCCTTGGAGGGCGGATGTCTCTGGGCTGGTAACACTCAGCCTGTGCACAGTCAGAGGGTGAGGGTCTCCCTGGGACCCTTCCCCCGCGCTCCCCCAGCAGCTGGGACTGCATGAAGACAGGGGCTCTCTGGAGTGACCTCTCAAGCGCCCCTTCCCAGCCTGGGAGCGCCTCCATCCTCTATCCCCAGTGGATTCTCATCACAGCCAGGTACCTCCTGTCCATCAGACTATCTCATAAAGGCACCTCCACTGGGAAGCCTTCCGTGTCACCCTCACTTGCTATGAAGTCCTTCTATAGTCCCCCTTCTCCCCTTCCTCCCTGTCCCACAGCAGCTGAGCCCATTACTTTGCCTGGTCTTCTGTGGCAATTGTCTGTAGAGCTGGGCTTCCCATAAATGAGGCAGGGGGTGGAAAGCAGGGAAAAGAGAGACAAAGGCAGAGGCCATAAAAATGAGGGTTCTTGAGTGAAAGGACAAGATGAGCCTCCCCCTTCAGACAGAGGTCTTCCTGAGGGCAGAGGGCAATTCTCCTCCATCAGATAAAGATTTCCCTGAGGGAAATGGCTATGACTTTCCATTACAGGAGGTTCCTGCAGGACAGAGATCATGCCTCTTTCCTTAAACAAGGAGCTGCCTGAGGATAAGAGGGCTGTGTTCCCTCCATTTTAAATAGGGAGCCCTAGGAAATAGAAGCCACATCCCCCCCCCCCGCCCCTCCCCATCAGACAGGAGTCTCTCTCCTGGAGTCTCTCTCCTCCTCCATCAGACTAGGAGCTCCCAGAGGGCACACTCCTTGCTGCTGCCCCCACAACAGTCCTCAGAACAGACTTCAGCTCAGTCTAAGACACAGAGAAGGGCTTCCTTCCTGGCCAGAGTTGGGGGGAGTCTTGCCCACTCCTCCCTTGCATGGGGTCCAATGCCAATTTCCCATTCATGCCTTCAGCTGACCCAAAGCTGCCTTGCTGTGCTTAAGGCAGCCACATGTCTGGGCAGAAGCCACCGGCCCTCTGTCCCAGCCCAGGAATGTAGACTTCTCAAGAGATTTTGAAGAGGGCGACTGGGAGAGCCTCAAGAAGGGGATGCCTGGACAGGCAGCTCTGGCCTGGATGTGACCAGATGTGTGGGTTGGACGGGTCTCTGCTCCTGGCTCTGCCACCAGCTGGGCAAACTTTTTTCCCCTGTGGCCACTATCACCCCTCCTACCCCCAAATCTCCAAACTCTGTCATCATCTACTGTTGGCTAAAGTGGCAGGAGGCACAGGAGAGGAAGGACAGCAGAGCCCTTCCCAGGTCCCGCCTGGAGGACATCACAGGCTTCCCAGAGCGCCAGGTGCCGTCCCTGAGCCTGGTCCAAGCCGCCTTCACAACCCTCTTCCCTACATGTGCCAGCTCCAGGGAGCTGCTATTAGTTAGCATCGATCCACAAAGTGCTTTGCCGACACTGTTTATGAGCTTAGCCTCACCCAGGGCCCTGGGGGCTAGGAGCAAGGGGTGGAAATGGAGCTGGGGGCCCAGGCCACTGGGCAGAGTGACAGAGCAGTGGAGCCCCAAGACCAAGGCCCAGACAAGCCCAGGGCCAGCACTCAGTAAATGTTAGCTGAATACATGTTCACTGAAAAGCCACCTTAACCTGGTAACTTAATCTGGGTATATTTTCTCATTAAGGATTGTTATAAATGATGTTTGTCGTGTTTAATACAAGCCCAGCACTTTTCTAAACACCATAGTAACTCATATAATCCTCACAAGAATGCTGTAAGGTAGATACTCTTATTATTCCCTCTCTACATAGGAAGAAACTCAGACACAGAAAGGGTAAGTAACTTGCCGAAAGTCACAGAGCAGAAAAGAAATGGAAGCAGCTTAAACCATCTACTTGATAGATTAAGAAATAAAAATATAATAACAATGCTTCTGAAGTTTTTTAAACTATTTATTTATTTATTTATTTATTTTTAGAGAGAGAGAAAGAGAGGGAGAGCAGAGGAGGGGCAGAGACAGGGGGACAGAGGATCTGAAGCAGGCTCTGCACTGACAGCAGAGAGCCTGACACGGGACTCGAACTCATGAAGTCAACCATTCAGCCAACCGAGCCACCCAGGCGCCTCAACGCTTCTGAATCTTAAAAGAATTTGATCATTTTGGAAGACACAATTTATCCTGTGTTCCACACTGAATACATCCATTCTCAGACGTATGGACGTATTGTGGAACGGTCAGGATGTAAGGGGTTCTCTCAAAGAGTAGTATGACAGAGGTAAAACACGTGCTTCTTGGTTATCTCAAAATCATAGTTGTTTTGAAACTTGACTGTGTAGTTTTATTAAAATTTAGAAAACAAGAAAAAATCACAATAGCAATGGTTTTAAGATTTATCATTTATGTGTTATGTGCTAGGGACTTCACGTATTTATCCTGTTTAAATTCTTGAGGTCAACTCAAGGAAGAAAAGGCATTTTTCGCCTCTGAGGGTGCCCATCTCCTACACCTCCTTGGTGGGCCTGGTCCATCAGATGTTTGCCCCGCCTGGGCTGGGAGCTCTTCCAGGGCAGGGCTGTGCTTGGCACAGAGAAGGGGCATCTCGGAGGAGTTAAGGGCTTGGGGTCAGGCTGACCGTTGCTTCATCAGCCTGCACTTTAGCTGTCTGGAGTGTTAAATGAGGCCCTGGCACAAAAGTTAGAGCTCTGTATAAGTGCTGCAAATATGAACCACCACCAGCAGCACAATAATCAGACGAGCTGGGTGCCCTAGGGCAGGTTCCAGCCCATCTTGGCCTCAGCTGGCTCACCAGCTCTCAGTGGGGGTCACGTTACCTTGATGGGCCTGGGCAGCTGAGAGGAGATAATGGGTATGAGGAGCTCCTCTGAGGCCAGAGTCAAAGGCGTGTTAGGAGAATAAGGCTGAGTTATCAAGCATTTTTAAGACCTGCATTTCCATTACTTCCAAGAACACAGAGGCCTACGGATGAGATGGGCACAGCAAGGCCAGCCAAGAGCCGCTGTTGCCGGTGAGGCAGCACGCAGAAGGAGCGCCAGGGGTATCTCCGAACTACTCCCCAAACCAACCCTGGGGCTTGGTGATCCACAGCCTAACACCCACCCCAAACTGTCCACACACTCGCTCCTCATGCTGATTCCCCTCCGTTGTCCGGGGAAGTGTGAGGAGCCAGGAGGAAGAGTGCCGGCCCGTCATTTAGGCAACAATCTGTCTGCAGCGACCACTTCCGAACCAGCTCCATCGCCCAACCTAGATGCTTGTACAGCTGCTGGAATGGGTCATGAGGACCTGCTCAATTCTAAGGACTGGACTGACACATGGGGGCCTGGCCCAGGCCAGACCCTGGGAGGCCAGTTCCCCAGTGCCTTTGCCAGCCTGCCTCTGCTGTACCACAACTACAGGGACCTTGGCAAGCAGAGGGGTCTGTGGTGAATGCATTGCCTGCATATGGTTGGGGAGACAGATGCACAAACCAAAAACTATCCTGTAAAAGGCACTATGAGGGAGCATTATAAAGAACTCCGGAGAGGGCGTGGCTTGGAAGTTACACGGAACAGGTGACATCTGAAGCGGGACTGGAAGGATGATTTAAGTTTGCCAGGTCATCAAGGTGCAGAAGAGAGAACATTAAAGTGATGTGCATATGCATGGAATGACACACCCCTATATAGTGGAGTGTACATTTCAAAATCACTATCCCATTTGATACTCTCAAATCCCACAATGGTGTTACCAGGCACCCGCCCCCGCCCCCCCCCACCTTGTTACTTACATTCAAATAAGAAAAGTAAGGGCTTAGTGAAGACAAATGATGAGCCCAGGGGAAAACAGTGACTGATTTCTCAGGAGAGGGAGGGAGGGAGGGAGGGAGGGAGGGAGGGAGGGACACTGGCCAAAATGGCTCTCTTCTCTCGAAGCAGGTAGTATTCCCATAGGCCAGTGGTCCCTCATTTCCTGCCCCTGCTGGTCTATGATGCCCTCCTTCCATCCCCAACATACGGGCATCCTCCTCTGGGCCCCAGGGCCTCTCAGGAGGGCGGCCAGGAGAGGGACAGAGCAGCCTTCCAAAGAGGCCAAGGCAGATCTGAGCTATCATGAGGCCCAGCTTGGAGGCCGTGCCCTACCCTCTCCCACTCTGCCATGGCACCCCTAACCTCAACCTTTCCCACTGCAAATCTCCTCTCCTAGCTTGTCCTCTCCCCTTCTCTCGAAGCTGCAGCTGCTGCCAGCCTCTCCCTCTCCTCCCTCCACCCTTACCCTCCCCAGGGAGCAGTGAGCTCAGCCTTTCCCATCAGCCATCCCTGGGAATGATGGGAAATATGAGGCAGGCCAGGAACCGGCAGAGGCCTGCCCCAGAGAGGGAGGAGGAGAGCACAGGCTTTTCTGAGGGCCACTGGGGGCGTCTTGGGGGCAGGGCTCCATTCTGCTGCTTGTGATGAGGCCCAGGCTGCGCTAAGGGCACAGTCTGCCTGTCCTTACCACTTGCTCTAAATAAGGCGGGATCCAACTGCTAAAACTGGAGTGGGCCTCTTTTTCTGGATGGGGAGACAGGGGTCCAGGGAGAGGAGGGAAAGGAAGTATGTCTGGGGCTGACCGCCACTTTCCAGGCACTACTGGAGCCTTTCACATTCCTTGTCTCAGTGGATCCTCACCACTACTTTGCAAGGTATGTGCGGCATGCTGAAGTATGGCCGCCTAAGATGCTGACATCCCCCAATCTGTGGAACCGTGAATATGCTACCCTACACGGTAGAGGGACTTGGCAGATGAGATTTAGTTAAGGTTCTGGAAATGGGGAGATCCCCCAGGATTATCTGGGTAGATCCAGGGTCATCACAAAGGTCCTTATATGAGGCAGGCAGGAGGGTCAGAGAGAGAAAAGGCAAGGACATGCTGATGGAAGCATCAGGAGAGGAACTAGAAGATGCTATGCTGCTGGCTTTAAGACAGAGGATGGAACTGAGGGCCAAAGAATGTAGGCAGCTTCTAGAAGCTAGAAAAGGCAAAAGGATGGATTCTCTCTAGGAGCCCTCAGAAAGAGGGGCACCTGGGTAGCTCAGTTAGTTAGGCATCCAACTTTGGCTCAGGTCATGATCTCGTGGTTCATGAGTTTGAGCCCCATGTCAGGCTCTGTGCTGACAGCTCAGAGTCTGGAGCCTGCTTTGGATTCTGTGTCTCCCTCTCTCTCTCTACCCCTCCCCTACTTGCACTCTGTCTTTGTCTCTCTCAAAAATGAATAAAACATTAAAAAATTAGAGCCTCACAAGGAAGGCAGCCCTCCAACTTGGTTTAGGACTTTGGACCCCCAGAACCATAAGAGAATAAGTCAATAAATCTGTGCTGTTTTAGGCCACTATATTTGTGGTGATTTGTTACAGAAGCAATAGGAGACTAATAAAGGAAGTATTCCCATTCCTGTTTTGTAGATGAGGAAACAGCCTCAGGGAAGACACGTGACTTCCTCAGGTCCTACACACTCCCCTCCACACCACACTGGGCTTACCGGGAATCTCCACGGGCTCTTGAGGCTGGGAGCCTGCCAGCCAGGGCTTCAAGGCTGGGGGAGAATCTGAGGAGGAGGCAGGGGTCTGCCACTGCAGAGCCAAGGCCGAGGACAGAGTAGGGATGGGATCTGGGGAAGCGACAGCTCGGCCTGAAGGACTTGTATTGAGGCTGGGGCCTTCTGAAGCCAGTGACTGCGTCCTACCCTGGCCCAGCTTGAAGCGGGGAAGCATGTGACATGGACCGAGGGCCCTGCCTATGTGTAGGCTCAGCGGGCCAAGAATTTGCAAGATTCATCAAAATTAGATGAAATCTTGCCATTATTTCTCTTTGCTCCTGATAAAATCCCTGAGAGGACAGTTCCTCATCCTTCTTCCCACATGACAGGTGTGGAAAATGAGGCCCTGGGGGTTAGTGACTGGCCCAAGTTTTCACAGCCAGTAAGAAGTGGAATCTAGGTGTCCGCAATGATCAGCCTAAGGAAATCATGACCAATAGCTACTGAACTGTGTGCGCCCCACACTGTGTCTGCTGTGCCTGGTGTTTTCTCATTCTTTTTTTTTTTTTAAAGGGACTTAAAAAAATTTTTTTTAACATTTATTTATTTTTGAGAGACTGAGAGAGACAGATCATGAGCAGGGGAGGGACAAAGAGAGAGGGACACACAGAATCAGAAGCAGGCTCCAGGCTCTGAACTACCAGCACAGAGCCCAATGTGGGGCTTGAACCCAGGAACCTTGAGATCATGACCTGAGCCGAAGTCGGACACTCAACTGACTGTACCACCCAGGTGCCCCTTCTTAGTTATTCTTGATGCAGACCTGGTCAAGTCTCTCCTCTGCCTCACACCCCTTCACTGGTCCCCACAGGCTCTTCACAATCCGGGCTCACCCCCAATCTCCCCTCCCACTATATTCCCTCACCCCCCACACCCTCTAGCCACACTGACCTTGGTTTTTCCCTGGAAACATCAAACCCTTTACAACTTTGGACTCTCCCAGGGAGCCCCCACCTCACCAGCTCCAGGCCACATGGCACTCACAGTGGGGCAACCGTAGGTCCTGGCCACACCTGTTCCTCCTTGTGGGTGAGGGAGCAGGAGAAGGGCCAGAGGTCACCCCAGATAGCAGGAGGCCTGGCAGACTGGAACTGAAAGGGCGTGAGTGAGCGGATCATTTCCTACATGGTAAAGGAAGAGCAGCCTGGATGTGGGACCAGGAGTGGTAGGGTAACTTCTCAGGGGAACGGGCCCTCCCAGCAATGCAGATTCCAGGGTACTGGGGCTGAGGAGGCCTCTAAGAACATTGAGTCCCACTCCTCAGTGCATGCGTGGTCACACTGAGGCCCAGAGAAGGACATGAGTCACCCCTGGCCCCACAGCATGAGAGTCAGTTTGGGGTCGTGTTTTGGGGTCTGCCAGTCACTAGCTGGGTGGCCTTGGGCAAGATGAAAAGCGCTCTGATCCCTACTGATAAAATGGAAATAATAACAGTGCCTTTCTTGATGAATGCCTGGAGAGGACCAGGTGCATGAAGCCTCTGGTAGGTAAAAGCCACGCTCACCACTGAGGGAGCAGGGCCTGGACTCAGGGCACTGGATGGGCGAGCTCATCCCTGTCTGTGATACAGCGGGTTTAACTTCACCCCCACACAGGGCCCCGAGGCCAGGGCGGGACAGACACCCAGAGAGATGGACACTCATCTGTCTACAAAGCCACTGCTTCTAAGCTCTCAAAGCTGGTTTGTCCTTAATCTCAGCAGATCGTCTCTAGGAGAGGAATTATCAGCCTGATTTCCCTTCCAGTTAAAGAACGGATCCCCTTTCAGGGATCAAGCATGGGCTAGAAGGGTCCCTGATCAAAACCTGGGCTCCCCACTTCCACACTGATGGAGGGAAGAGGAACCCACCAGGCAGGCAACACTGTGCTGGGTTTCTACCTCAGGGCAGCCACCTGAGACGACCAGGAGACCCATCCTGCCGAAGGGGAAGCTGAGGTCTGCGGAGGGTAACTTGCTGCCACACCAGCTGGCAAAGCCACATTCTTACTGCTCCAGGAGTCTCTGGGCAAGGGTTGTTCCTATTCTATAACCTTGGGTCTAGGGCCTTGTTGAAGGGGAGGAGCCCAGAGCCGTGATGAGGCTCTGAGGCAGCCTCCTGACTGGCAGCAGCCCCACAGCTCATCTCCTCCCTCCAGGCCCTCTCACCTCCCCTCAGCCTCCCCAGAGATCCGTTATTAATAACTATGAAAAACAAACCACATGGTAATGCCACTGCCTCCGTCTGGACAAGGCTGTCCACCCCCACACCAAGTTCACATCCACTTTATCTCAGATTATTTGTTCACTGGGCACTTCCTCAGAAAGCCTTTGGTGACCCCCAACTAGGTCAGGCCTCCTCATAGGCACTCTCAGGGCACCCCTCACATTGGGCACTCTTGCTGTCCCCCTGCTCCAGACCATTAGCCTCATGAAGCCAAGAGTAGCATCTGTTTGCTGCCATGGTTTCCCCAGAGGTGTGCCAAGTACTGGCACGCAGCCTCAGGAAGCCACTCTGCACTTGCCTGGGCCAGGCAGCGTGCCAACTGCTGATCCCAAGCTTCACATTTAATCCCCATGATTACTCTGGGGGTGGGGGTGGGTTATCATCCTCCTGGACAGATAAGCACACGAGACTGGGACAGACAGTGACTTCCCCAAGGATACCCAGTTAACCTGGCACATGGCTGGGACCAGCACCCAGCACCGGCTATATAATCTGTGGGCCCAGTGCAGAATGAAACTGCAAGGCCCCTTGTTCAGACTTCAGGACAGTGACAGAAGAGCATTTAACCAATCGAAAGTTCCTTCTGAGCTTGGGGCCCTACCTGACTGCCCAGGTCGCAGGTCAACCACCCCTAAAACCAGGCCCCTTGGGCACACCCATGTGTTCTGATTCCCAGCCCAAACCCAGACTCCTCTGACAGGCCCCTGGGCATCAGTCCTCTATGGAGAAGGTTGTCACACTGAGCATGGGTCAGAATCACATGGGAGGAGGGGCGCCTGAGTGGCTCAGTCAGCTAAGCATCCGACTTTTGGTTTCAGCTCGGGTCATGATCTCAGGGTGCTGGGTGCTTCACTGACAGCACAAAGCGTGCTTGGATTCTCTCTCTCCGTCTCTCTCTGCCCCTCCCCAGCTTGCTTGTGTGCATGTACCTTTTCTCTCTCTCTCTCTCTCTCTCTCTCTCTCTCTCAAAATAATCATATGGGAGGCTTGTTAAAACCCAGCTTTCTGGGCCTCACCTTCAGAGTTCCCATTCAGTAGGAGTTAGGTGGGCCTGGGAATACGTATTTCCAACTGTCGCACTTCTAAAGGTGAGGCTGATGCAATGGCCCCTAAGGCGCTGAGAACCGCTTCCCAGAGGTATGAGTGTTTAGCAGGGGCGTTCTGAATCCAGAGCTTTGTGGAAGGAGAGGTTTATGGGCAGGCTATCAGGGCTAGGGATGTCTCACATCCTTCCCACTGTACCCAGGCCTCAAGTGGAAAGGGCCAGCCCTACTAAGGAGTGGGGGTGAGAGGAAGGAAGGGGAGAGGCAGGGCGAAGCGGGGAGGAAAAAGGAAAACTTGACACGTTATCTTAATTCTTGTAACAGTCTTGAGAGGCAGCTTCTATTATCTGTATTGGAGAAGAAACCCTGCATACACAAGTCAGTGATGTGCCCAGGGTCACAGCCAGAACTGAACCTGGTTCTAGCCTGTGTGTTGTCACAAGCCTGTTTCAACCAGCTGGCCCTGACAGTTTCTAATCCCATGACCCGCTCGGCCTGGGGAAGCAGAGCCAATAGCCTTGGGTTCACACAGTACCAAACCCTGGGAAAGCCTGGCAAGTCTCCAGCACCCCCTCCTCCCCCACCTGTCCCCCAAACCCCAGCATGCAGCACAAAGACCTGGGACCCAGCTGAGGGGGCTCAGTGCTGGCACCATTCCAGCCGGCCAGGGCACCCATCCTGGGATCAGAGGTTCCTCCCAATCCAGGCCCTTCTCTCCAGCCTCCCTTCTTTCCACCTACTCACACACGCTTTAAGCCCCAGATCACACTTCATCTGCTCCTTCTGCCTGGAATGTCCTTCCCACCCTGCTATCTGTCCACTTCTTATCCGTCCTTGAACACCACACATCACCTCCACTAGGAAGTGCCCCCTCAGCACCTTGACCATCCTCACCCCTCTACCATGCCACTGTCAGCTTCCCTGGCTACTCCTTCAAAGATCATTCTACAAATATATATTCTTTGCCCTGCTCCAGACCTAATGCAAGGTGCTGAGGATACAAGGCTCACGCTGAGCTCCATCAGGCTGGGGTGTGGGTCTGCTTCACCCTGTGAACCTCTGCCAGGAGGGGCAGACAGAAGAGTAGGTGAGGGTCCTCAGGGAGTCATGGGACCACAGCTGGGGATGTGAAAAGTGGTGGGGGGCCTGGGAGGCCGTACAAATCCTATATTCCAGGCCACCGTGAAGCTGTAGGGAGCAGCTCCCCAACGTCCCATGCCTGGAGTACAGATCCTTGACAGAAGGCACAAAACAACGACCAAATGAACACCAGGCAGGTTATGTAGCTCTGTGCCAAGGCACTGCCTAGCCATGGGCTCCCCAGGAAACCAAGGCCCAGAGACAGAAAGGGCTGAGCGCAGAGTACCACTCAGAGCAGGAGGCAGCTCCAGAATGGGCCTGCAACCTGCTCTCCCAGGACATGTGGGCTTTAAACAGTAGAGGAAGGTGAAGGCAATGTGCCTTACCCTGAAAAACGTGCCCTGTGGACCCTTCCTCTGGAGGCATGAGGCATTAAGGGAAAGCCACAGCCCACAGAAGCCCCAGGCGGGAGAGGACGGCTACTAAGGAGCAGAGAGGCTGGAGTGTGGCCAGGCGGGCGGAGGAAACATCTTGAGAGGCAAGAGGGAGGAAGGGAGGAGGAATCAGAAAGGAGGAAAGAGCCAGACACGCAAACACCTCCGCCTCCTCTTTCCAACCAAAACAGAATCCCCAGCAGACAGACCTGTGAGGAAGGAGACAAGGAAAGAAGCTGGGGCCTCAGAGGGGTGGGTAGCTGGGAAGGTACCCACTGCTGGAACCTCTGGAAGCTTCAGGGACTAGGTGGCCCTGCTGAGGATTGGGTGGTGGGTGGTTAGTGGGGAGGCCCCACCAATCACCATGGTCTGCCCAGCTCTGCACCCACAGGGGCCGGGGCTCAGGGAGGAAGGTGACATAGACTCCACCTGGTCACACCTACTGCTCCTCCAAGACCCACTCAGGTACCAACTTTTCCCAAAGCCCCTGAATCCACCTCTAGGCTGGGATGGGCTGGGCTCTAGCACAAGATTAGCACAGACTCCCAAAATACCATGTAGCAAAACTGACATGATGGTAGAGTCAAGGCCTAGCCCTTAGAAAGCCCACAGTCTGGTGGGAAAGCCAAGGAATTCATGGGCACCCAGGTGACTCGGAACTCCCAGACAACAAGGACTGGCGGCACTTCGGGACCATCCACAGAGCCTTAACAGGGGCCTTGTCCTCTAGTAGAACATGCTGCTGGGTAAGGAGTCAGGAGGAGCTGAGGGGACTGAGGAAGAGGAAGGCATCATCTGTGTCCCCCACCCCCACTCCACACTCTTACATACACACACTCACACACACATACACACACACACACACACACACACACACACACACACACTTACACACAGTGCTGGAGGCTAAGGGGCTTCTAGAGACCAGATTCGGGTCCTGGCTCTGGGACTTAGACAAATTCCTTGACTTTTCTGGGTCTCTCCATTCCCTCACCTGTATAATGGAAACTCTTCTATCCCCTTTTCCCTCAGGAGACACACCAGGGCAAGGACAGGCTTCCACATAAGTAAGAACTGAGGCCCCTGGCGAGACTTCAGCACATATTAGAGTCACACCCCACCCCTGTCCTGGCCGCTACCTGCTTTTCTCAGGCCTCCATTTGGGTGCAGGGAGCCTGGGAGGCAGAGGCTGTGGTCAGGAGGGTAGGAAGCCAGGCCTGGCGTCCAAGTAGGAGAGTAGCCCCAAAGCAAGTCCACTTCCCGTCCAGGATCCTTTCCCTCCTTCCTCTCTCCCTACTGGAGGAAAACAGCCCTCCCCACACACCCATCCTCAGCACTGTCTGAGAAGCTTTATTGCAACAACTTGTGTCTGGACTTTCCCTCGCCTGACCAGCTCTAAGCTGCTAGAATTGAGGGGTCCTTCTTTCATCTACTTCCTCTTTTTTTTTTAATTTTTTTTATGTTTTTTATTTGTTTTTGAGAGACAGAGAGAGACAGCGTGAGCAGGGGAGGGTCAGAGAGAGAGGGAGATACAGAATCCGAAGCAGGCTCCAGGCTCTGAGCTAGCTGTCAGCACAGAGCCCGATGCGGGGCTTGAACCCACAATCGTGAGATCATAACCTGAGCCAAAGCCGACGCTTAACCGACTGAGCCACCCAGGCGCCCCTCATCTACTTTCTTAATAGGGAACCAGTGTGGCTTGGTTGAACCTCCTGCTCGCTAGAGGACAACAGTCCAGTGACTTCCCCTTCCTCAGTCTTCATCTTCATCTAAAAAGAGGGGATGACAATAGAGTCTACCCCATAAGGTTGTTCTGAGGATTAACTAAATGTAGCGCCTAGCACTTAGGAATACATATTAGCTCTTACTATTATTAATAATATTCCACAGGGAACCTAGGTGGCTCAGTCGGTTAAGCATCCAACTTCAGCTTGGGTCATGATTTCAAGGTTCATGGGTTTGAGCCCCACTTTGGGCTCTGTGCTGACAGCTCAGAACCTGGAGTCTGCTTCCAATTCTGTGTCTCCCTCTCTTGATTCTCCCCCACTCATGTGTGTGTGCGTGTGCTCTCTCTGTCTCTCTCTCACACTCTCTCTCAAAATAATAAACATTAAAAATTTGATTAAGAAAGATTTCACAAATATTTATTGAGCGTCAGATGCTGTTGGCCACCAGGGACAAATGGGCAGATTTGTGTAATGGACCCTGTCTACACAAAGTTTCCCCTCTAATGAGAAAGACAGCAGGGGTCCCACTGCGCAGCACCAGGGGGCTCCATGGCATGCACCCCGATGCCCACAGCATCCCCTGCAAGACAGACATCAAACAAATCAATAGTACACAGTGACTCTCACAACAGGTCCTGTCAAATACAGTGCTCCAAGAGCACGGGACAAGGGACTGACCAGCCTGAAAAGTCGAAAGGGCTTCCCCAGGAAGTGACATGTGAGCTGGGAGCTGAAGGAGAAGCAGTAATAACTCTGAAAGGGGCACGGTGTGGGCATGTTATACAGAGACAAAACAAACAAAAGCTGCTGTGGGGAGGCTCTGAGGAAGGAGCAAGACTCACTGAAGGTCCTGAGGAGGATGGGCAGGTGAGGCCAGCAAGGGCAGTGCAGCAGGGCCCCACCACCAGGTGGCCTCGGTTAGCAGTTGGGATTTCATTGTCACCATAATAAGACACTGACAGGGTTTCTGCAGGGAATGGACACAATGTAGTTACACTTTAATATGCTCACTTTGGCCACTGGGTGGTGAATGGAAGGACAGAGAGGTGAGAGCAGACACAGGGAGACCCATTACAGGACAGGATCAATAACAAGGCTGCTCTGAGTTCAAATCACAGATCTGCAGCTGACGAGCTGGAAGGGAGATCACAAGAGCACCTGCCTCCCTCGCTTGCTGCGGGGATTAAATGAGCAACTTCATGTATGTAAAGAACTTGGACGACACCTGGACCATAGAGAGTGCTGTGTGTTCAGCTGGGATCATTCATCCAGGGCAGAAGTGAAGGTGGCCCACATTAGAGAAGTAGCAGTGAGAGAGAGGAGACATGGCCAGACTCCCGGCGTAACAGCAGCAAGGCCTCCTTGCTAGCACCCAGCCGCAACCGCATAAGACACCCTGAGCCAGAAATGCCCAGCTGAGCCCTTCCCACATCCTGACCCACAGAAATGGAGAGAGATTAAAAAAAAAATGTTGTCATTTCCAGCTACTAAGTTACTGGGTGACTGTTTTACACAGCAAAAGACAAATGCAACAACTCCTTGAGATTTATCTGGCGGGAACTTCCCCCTCCCCCACACGCAAGAGGCTGCCCCGTAGCAACAAGAAAGAAGGGCAGGAGCCAGGGAGTACACAGGCCACTGCAGAGCCTGGGACCTCCCAGGATTCTGCCTTTGGAGGGCCATCGGAGAGTTTCAAAGCTAACCATTTCAGCGTTATTTACAAAAGCAAAAAAAAAAAAAAAAAAACCCCCACAAAACTCTAGAAGTCACATCAATGCCAAATAAGGAGAAGATTCAATAAACTGTGGAGCACTTGCAATGAGGAACTCTATGTGTCATTCATAAATACAGATTTATTGATGGTGGGTTAATGGCATGGGAAATGCTAGAGGGGAAAAAAAAAGCAGTGATCCAGATGTCACATGCAGTTTAAGCACAGCTGAGTCTGAATACACAGACACATGCACATGTACACGTACACATATAAGCAAAGAAGGGAGACAAAAATAAATTTTTTTAAATGTTCTTCCAAAGTGATGAGATTACGGGAGCTTGCTATCTTCTCCTTGTCCAAGTGGGAAGGTTTTGTGTTTTTAAAAACAATCATTGGAAGATAAATATTAGTTCTTTTTAAATGCCACCTCAGAACTCGGGTCACACTATCTCTAGATAGTGACACAGCACTAGAAGGTTAGCCTGGTGAAGGGGAGGGTTCCTGCCCACTTTGTTCACAGCTGGTGGCCCAGTGCTAGTATGGTGCCTGGTACCTAGCAGGTGCTTAGCAAGCCTTTGTTGAACGAGCAAATGAACACATGGCCCTTATCAAACTGCATTGTATCTTTCTGAGTGCCTGGGGGCCTCCCTCCCCTGGTCTGGCCCCACTCTCTGTCCCCAGGGTTCAGCACAGGGCCTGGCACCAAGCAAAGGCCCATGGATGAATGAAAGGCTAAATATATGAGTATTCTATCAAAGGAACTTGGCCTGATCACAGCGTGCCAAGCCCTTGAGAGCCGGGGTCCATGTGTGAAGAAGTGAGGCTCACGTGTCTGAGAGAAAGAAGAGGGGGATGAATATACCGGGGCCTTCTGAGAACCCAAAGAACTCTGTGTGGCCTGACTCTGGCTCTCTCCTCTTCCCAAGGCCCTCCAGTTCAGCAGCAACTGCCTGTTTTGTCCATCCTCCCACCCCCAGGGAGGAGTTCCGGAAGGCCTGACTCAAGCTACGTAAGATGTAGTTTTGTTTTTACAAGAAGAGAGAAGGCGAGCGCCTTCCTGGGATGACTTTTCTGCTCCTCTGCCCTGGGACAACCTTTGTGACAAGCATCTGCAGGGAAGCCGGCAAGTGGAGACAGAGCTCTGGGGGGAGGGAGAGCAGGTGGTGGGAGGTGGCTGGGGAGGCAGGTGCCGGAGAGGGCAGTGCTGGGTGGGAGGGGGCACTAGAGCTGAGGGAGACTTTGCTGGGGGTGAACGGGAGCAACCGTGACCAGGTGACTGCGTCTGTTCTGACTGTCACAGTGAGGGGATGGGGCACATGCCTCTGCCCAAGTGACAGACTGAGGATGGCACTGCGAGGGGTGCCAGCATGGAGGGCTTGCCAGAGCAGGGACGGGCAGTAGCTGGAAGCATCCATGAGACTTGGAGCCTGAATGACTGCTGGTGGGGCCAAGGAGACCCCCAGGGGCTGGCCAGGCCCAAAAGGAAGCAGAAGCTTGAAGGCTGGGGCTCAGAAGGGACCCCCGACTCCCATTGCAACCCCCTACTTTGGTTGTCCAGAATGCCAGCCCAAAAGAAACCGTCCACTTTGTATAAATAAAATCACAACAGATATGACCCCTCAGGCCCATCCCAAACACAGGCTGAGAGGTCTGGAGGTTAGAAAACACTGAGGACCCCAGAGAGCAGCCCCCTGACCTCTCCCATGATAAGCAGGCAAACTATAGCCTTACTAAGGTTCCCAAAAGCCCAAGGCACCAGCCCCCAAGACCTGGGTGTTTTCAAAAGCCATGAAAGAGGCTGCCAGGTCCTGGGGGAAGCAGTGCCTGCTCAGGCAGCTCTGAAAAGCAGGAGTGTGGAAGGAGGGACCGCGGGGCCGGACTCCTGCACCAAGAGGACAGGGCGCCCCAGACAACAGGCCCTGGGTCCTGCTCAGAGCCCAGGCCTCGGAGCGCAGCCCAGCCCTGGTGCTCAGTCATGAGCACATAAATAAAAATGTGAATGGGCAATAATATCGGCAGCTAACACTCACGCAGTACGTACTTGGAGCCAAGTGCTATTCTAAGCACTTTACACATATTAACTCATTTAATGCTCAGGAAAATTTTACAATTTCTATGACAAAAGATGAAGATTCCCATAATACAAACTTCATTATTCCCATCTCACAAATGAGAAAACTGAAACATGGCAGGGCGGGGGGGTTAAACCTGCCGAAGGCCACATGGCTTCGAATCCTGTCAGTCTTGTTCTAGAACGCTTGGTGCTAACCAGGCCACCAAACTGCCTGGACACCTGCGCCTGTCACGGCGTTCAATCCCACACAATCCTTTCTGCAGTAACCTCACTCCCACACCCATGTCTCACCTCCACCATCCCCTCCTAACCGATGCTGCCTTTTTTCTTAGCAACTGAAAAAATATAATTCATTGAGGGGAAATTCACATAACATAAAATATACCATATCAAAGTGAACGATTAGTGGCAGTTAGTGCATTTGCAACATGCAAAACTTCCTCCTCTATTTCCAAAACATTTCTATCCCTCCAGAATAAAATGCCTCACCCGTAAGTAGTTTCTTCTCCCCATCCTTCTCCCCCTTCCCCTGGCAACTACCGATGTCGGCTTTCTGTGTCAGATGGATCTGTTCTGGACATTTCATATAAATGGATTCATACACATGTGACCTTTGCGACTGGCTTCTTTCGCTTAGAACAGTGTTTCAGGGCTCGCCCATGTTGTAGCGTGCATCTGTACGTGATTCCTTTTTATGACTCAATACTATTCTATGGTTTGGAGAGACCACAGTTGGTTTAGCTCTTCATCCACTGATGCATATTTGGACCATCTGTTTCCACTTTCTGCTGCCTTTTGATCCTACCATGACCCTGTGGGTGAGGACTATTGTTCTGTCTCGCTTCTCAAAGCAACACCAATGTTCATACGTGATAGAGGGGGGACTTGCATTGGAACCCTCTGCCTGCCAAACTAGGTGCTCTGCCCTAGAGTACCCTCATCTCCCACCAGCCACTCACTCACCCTGCAAGTCACACCCTTCCTGGGCATCAGTTGCCCCATTACCACATGCCAGGCTCTGGGCCAGGTGCTGACAATCCAGAGTGGATGGCTGAGGCTAGGCCCCAGGGTCCACAGGGACCTGAAGCTGTAGGGATGGTCTCCAGCCCAGCCCAGAGTTTCCGGGATGCAGCCACACCATGTCTGACATGAGTATAGGAGCAGGAGGCCCTTGCTCCTTTTTCTCCTTGGGGCTTAGCTTTCTCCCCCCACAGAGAGGGAAGATGGCCCCTAGCAGAATGCTCTAGAGGGCTTCGAAGCAAGACTGTCAAGCAGAGCAGGAATTGCTGAGCTGGAAGGGACTCCAGAAAACACAAGACTCACAGCATGGAGTGGGGAGGAGTTGTAGGTCAGGACAGCCACGCGGGTGTGCCCTCCGTTTGTCATTTCACCTCTCAGACATGAATGTACTAGAAACAGTCCTTTGCCAGGAATGCCCACTATGCGTCCCTGCTGGGTAACTTTGAGCCAAACCTTGTCTGAGCCTTCTCTGTGCAAAGGTGGGGACGTGGGAATCTAGAATTCCAGATTCTAGGTTGGGAAGAGTGAGTTGACATTAGACAGTCCTTCCTTTTGACTACTTTCCTTCAGGCCACCTCTCTATGTAAGACGGCGTGGCTATGGGCACCAGAGACCCAGAGAGGACACCTCCTGCCTGGCCCTCCAAGAAATCACCTCTGCCACATATTTGCCTGTTAATGGAACCATCCTGAGGGAGTTTCTGGCATTCAATATGGGGACAATCTGGACTCAGCCCGGTGACTCATAGTCACCACTGCCTCCTTAGGCACCCTTCACACAGGACAGGGGCCTGACAACTACACAGTGAATGAACGAGTTCATGAATGAGTAAACGAATGAACAAACAATCCGTTGGTGATTTCCCAACTTCTAGCCTCTCTTTTCTGATCTATTTTTCTACACAGCAGAACCTTCAGCTCTTGCCTCCCCTGTGAGACATGTGGGTTCAAGCAGACTGCTTCATTTAGCTGAGCCTCGATTTCTCCATCTGCAAACAGGGAGTCTATGTACGGGGTAATGAGGAGGGTGAAAAGAGAAAGTATATGCCCAGCACCTCAAGGGCTAAGGAGTAGTCCAGGAAAAGCAGTTGAAGGAAAGCTGTTACTCTCTGGCACCCCACCCCATCCCACGCCTCTGGGCCCTGATCCTCTGCTCTCTCTCTGTTCCAAAGGCTGGAGGAAAGAGCCAAGCCCCTGAGCTGGCCCCTGACTGGATGTAAATGTTTATGCCAAGCCCAGCCTCCCAGGGACAAGTTATTTGCTCTGCTTGTAATTAATTGCAGGAGGCCGGCGGGGTAATAAACTCTGTTGGGGAAACATAAACAGTTTGCACAGAGCTCCAAATCTTTTGTGAGGCCAGCAGAGAGGGTCTGCAGGAATGGAATGTTCTCCCAGCCAGAAGAGGAAGACCCTTGGAGATCATTTGAAAAACAGAGGCTGACATTATGGGGCTCTTACCTTGTCCTAGGCACGATTGAGCCCATCTGGTACCGCTATTTTCTCCAGGTTATTTATCTATATTTCAAGTTTCTTTATTTATTTCAAGAAAGAGAGGGAGAAGGAAAAGGGCAGAGAGAGGGAGAGAAATGATCCCAAGCAGGCTCCAGGCTAAAAGTGCAGATCCTGATGTGGGGCTCAAACTCAGAACTGTGACATCATGATCTGAGCCGAAACCGAGAGTCAGATGCTCAACCGACTGAGCCACCCAGGCGCCCCTCCCCATTTGGAAGAGGAGGAAACTGAAGCTGAAAGAGGCAAGGTGACTTCCCCCAACTAGAAAGTGGCTGGGTGGGGAGGGTCTCCAAGCCTGCCTTCTGAATAGTTGGTGGGGGACAGGGTGGGGTGGGGAGGGGGAAAGCAGCCATTCATTCAACAAAAATGCATGTGAATCCCCTGTGCCAGGTACTGGGACCAGAAGGAAAGAAAAGAAAGTCACTGGTACTGAGGGTGATAGTAAGTTACAAGAGGCCATTCAAGCCCTGCAGGGCAGAGACCACCCAGTAGGCCTCCAGCAGGAACACATAGTAGGTGTGCAATAGGTAAGTTTCTGGCTAAAACTTAGTGGTCTTCTCCTTGAGCCAATGGAATTTGTTGCCAACCAGTTCAAGGTGTCTTGAAGATAGTGTATCAGAACTGGGGGTGCAATGATGGGTGAATAAAACATGACCTTCGCTCCCAGGGAGCCCAATCTAACTGGCAGGTGTGCACACATGGGTAAAGGAATAGAATCCAAGACAGGTTGGTGAGGGTCATGGGGCAGGAAAGAGGGATAATCAGTATTTATTGAGCACGTACTATATGCCAGGCACATAATCTCATTTAGGTCTCACGACAATCCGGGCAGGGGGAGAGAATATTATCACACCCATTTTAAAGATGAGAAAACCGAGGTACAGCAAGATTACATAACTGTCTCAAGAACGCAGACATAAGCAGTAGCGGTAGTATTTGAAACCTGGCCTCACACCAAAGCTTATAGTCTTTCCTCCCCACCCACACTGCTCCTCCCTCCCTGAAGGGGGCGCTGAAGTTAGGAGGGAAGGGGCAACCACCATTAAGCTATCTTCACCTCTCCCCACCTCAGAGCTAGGGTGGAGGACATGGAGAGCAGCGCACCCTGCTGGCCTGGTTACCTTTCTAAGCCGGAAAGGTCAGTTTGCCTGCCAGGGCCATGTCTTTCAAACAAAACCTCCCACCCCACCCGACTCCAGGGGCAGACTTCCATTCTGACCTCCCCCACAAAAAGGCCATTCCGTTTACAACAGTTCCTTCCCAGAAAACTGTCAGCTCATCGGACAACTCCCCGCCCCATCCCCGCCGCCCAGCACCCACAAGAGGCACAGCACAGTGCAGCTGAATTCGACAGACAGCAGACTGGCTCCACCCCAATGGGAAGGGTGTCCCCTACCCCACCCCCAACGCCCCAACCCTACGCACCCCAGCCCTGCCCATCTCTATCCAGCTTCCACCACCATTTACTGAGCTCCCACAAGCCTGGGGTTGTCATCTGTGGTACATTGTTTAAGCCTTTCCACAGCCTTTTCAGGTAGGTATTATGTCCATGTTGCAGATGTGGAAGACTGAGTACAGAAGGACTTCTTTACACAGCAAGTAGGATCTGCAGCTGGGTCTGTCCCAGAGCTGGCTCCCCTCAGATGACTTTCAGGTCCTGCCTCAGCAGGGTGGACTCTCACTGATGACCAGGTCCACATGTGTGGGGTGAGATTGCTCTGAGCACATGCAGGGATGTGGCACCAACATCCTGGCACAAAGGACCACCCAGCCGGAGGAGAGGCAGATCCAGGTTTGAATGAGCTCATAGAGTTTGGAAGACCTCTTTTGAAAAAAAAGGAGAAGAGTACAAAAATGTCTTCCTCTTGCACCTTTCACAAAACCTCTGAGCACATGGACACAGTGCTAGGCCCTGGCAGGGGCCCTGGAGCACAAAGGGCCTGAAGCTGAAGCTGCACCAGCCTCATGGTGAATCCGCCTCTGGGCTGGAGGAAGGGCCCAGAGGCGATCTGAACACCACCCGCCTTCACAAAGGCCCTGCCTCCAGCCCAACCGACAGAGGAGGCTCCGGAGGACATTCCTTCTTCTTGTCACGCGTCCTGCTGCTACCAAACCCTCCCCGAAATTGGGCCAAGTCTTTCTGTCCGTCTCCCTCTTGCCATAGTTTCAGAAGATGCAGAGATCATCTGAGCACAGGGCCAACCCACAGAGTCCGTCCATTCACACAGACAGCGCCACTGGCCTTCTTTGTGATCCTGGACCACACCCCCTGGAGGATGTTCTGTGCCTGGGTGGCCAGGGCCATCTCCCACCTGTGCCTAGAACTGGCTGGCACAAACAGCCTTGCCAAGAGCTCCATTCCCAAATATTCGAATGGTATGACACTGATTACCAATTGTCCCCACATCCCATGTGGCCCACACATCAGCCCTGGGAGGTATGCAGAGCCAGCTTTATTGTTCCCATTTACAGAAAGGGACAACAAATGACACTCACTGTATGCCTGCTCTGTGCTAGACATGCCGAGAAGCCCTCCACAAGTCACAACTCACAGACACCCTGGCAGGAAGGGCTGATCCCCATGGAACAGGTGGGGAACTGAGGCCTCGCTCAGTCTCTGGGCCAGGACCGGAGACAGGGCGGGGGGGCCTGCAGCCCCATCCCCCAACCCAGACCTGCGCGTGGCCTCTTCGCAGTTTGGAGTGGCTAGCTCGGAAGGCACACAGGCTGGAACGCGGTGGGCTGAGGGAGGGACAAGAGGCCTCCTGCTTCTCAAGCAGGGGAGCAGCGGATGGCTTCTCACAGGTCTTCCTAGAAAAAGCAGATCAGTGATTGCCTTCCCCTCTCTGGATGTGTCAGAGGAAAGTGCGTTGACCTGGGAAGCCTGAAACCTGCTTGAAAGCAATAGCCTCCCAGACCCAGGACCTGTGTCTTCCTTCATGCTGCCATGCAGCAGAGGGCCCCATGCTCACCTCCCACCTTCCACCTGCTGGCCCTTTCAGACCCTTCCCAGGACCACCTCTCACCTGACAGGCCAGCTGCCCAGGGCTTGGTCTCGCCTGCCCTAGTCCTACCTCGGTCCTTCCTTCATGAGTCGTTCACTCCTATATCCATGCTACAAATCCCTCTGGAGAATGTAGTGTAGGGTGACCAACTGTCCCCATTCATCCAGGACCAAGGGGTTTCCCAAGACGTGGGACTGAGACAGTCCCAGGGAATCTGGGACAACTGATCACGCTGATATACTGTGTGCCTGGCCCTGTGCTGGAACTAAGGACACACTGGACACGGTCACTGCCCTCAGGAAGCTTCTAGCTGGGGAGTGGCTCTCACTGAATGAGGCACTGAGATCAAGGCAGCTCCTCAGCACCTCACACACATTATCAACTGCAATCTTAGGAAGAGGGTATTATCATGCCATAGTATATATAAGACAACGGAGGCTCAGAAGAGTGACCTGACTTGCCCAGACTCACAGAGCCATCAGTGACGTGCCAAGACTTGAACTCTGATCTGATGAGACAGATAAAGGAAAGGGCAGGTTTGTTCCAATATGAACATTAAGAAGACAGAAAAATATAAAGATACGTTTATTTAATCAATTTTGTAGCCCCCAGTATTTGGCATGTCCTAGAGGCTCAGAAAACATGTGTGGAAGGAAGGGAGGGAGAGAGGAAGCAGGGAGGGATGGAAGGGGGAAGGAAGGGGAAAAAAGGGGGAGGGAGGAAGGGGAGGGAGGAAAGAGGAGGGAGGAGATAAAAGAGACAGGAAAGGAAAGGAGGGAGGAAGGGAAGGGACTAAGGGGAGGGAGAGAGAGGAGGAGGAAGGGCAGGAGAGGAAGGGAGGGAGGCATTCGCCTGGTTTAATCACCTCCAGGCCAGAAGATCCCAACTCCCAGTTCAAAATATATGTATTTCCCTTTTCATAGCCTGTGTCAGCTGTTTTCTTTCAGCAGCAGGGCCAGGAAGGAAGTGAGAAGAGAGAAAGAGTGCTTCTCTTTTGGGTCAGCAGCTCAGGGTTCACTTCCTCCAGGGAATCATAAGTAACTCACACCCCCACGTAATTCTGGCCCCCCCTTGTTTAAGTACAACAGCCATGTGTATCACTAGTGTGTGTGTGTGTGCATGTGCATGCGTGTGCATGCACACACGCGTGTATGGTGCTTGTATTCTTGCTTCAATTCACTTCTATAAACCTGGACCTCCCCTGGCTGCACCAGCCTAATCAGGAGCTGAGGGTCCAAGAGGTACTAGACCCTCATCTGGCCTCTAACACAGGAAACCGACATGTCAGCCGCTGGCCATTATGATGCAACGCGCCATCATGGAAGGCTGCTAGGTGCCAGGGAGCACGGAAGAGGGCAGTGAGTGCCCAGGCAAGGAGCGCCGAGTCAGAGGAAGGAATCCTGCCTAAGCATGTGGCAGGTGCTCTGTACAACAGATCAACTGAACTGCATTGAGGTTAGGTTCAACCTTAAAATAGAAGGGAGATATCATCAGAAAAAGAAAGTATTCCAGACAGAGACCAGCTTGAACAAAGGCACAGTGTGGATAAAGTATGAAGACTGTGGACGAACATCCAGAAAAGTCAGTGCAGCCAGAGTGTTTGCTGTGTGGTGGGAAGAGCTGGGGCAGGAGCACTGGAAGGAAGTTTGGCAAAGATCATGAAAGGCCCTCAATGCACCCCACCCTGCATCCCGCAAATATGGACTATCCTACAGAAAACTGGGAGAAACTGGCAGGTTTTTTTGTTTGTTTGTTTAGAAAAAGAGAGGTAGAAAGTGAGCAGGGGAGGGGCAGAGTAAGAGAGGGAGACAGAGAGTCATAAGCAGGTTCTGCACTGCCAGTGGGGAGCCTGACATGAGGCTCGAACTCACAAACCTAACTGAGATCATGACCTAAGCCGAAATCAAGAGTTGGACGTTTAACTGAGCCACCCAGATGCCCACCAGGTTTTTTTTTTAATGTTTATTTTTGAAAGAGAGAGAGAGTGTGTGTGTGTATGAGCAGAGAAGGGGCAGAGAGAGAGGGAGACAGAGGATCCGAAGCAGGCTCTGCACCCAGAGCAGAAAGCCTGATGCAGGGCTCCAACTAACAAGCTTTGAGATCATGACCTGAGCTGAAGTCAAACATTTAACCGACTGAGCCATCCAGGTGCACTGAAACTGGACAGTTTTTAAGCTGGGGGAAAACAGAGTCAGATATAAATTTCAAAATAAGAGGAGGCTTTGGGGGGAGGGGTACATCTAGACTGAGCAAAGGGACAGCAGTCAGAAGACTAGTGTAACAGTCCAGGCCAGAAGGGGGGCTCCACCTGGGCCAGTGGCAGTGGAATGGGGAGATGAAGGCACTTTAGTGATTGGGGCACATAGCCATCAGCATCAGGTTGGGTGCCCTGAAGGTTAGGGCTGGTGTTTCTCTCCTCCGCGGAGCTTGGCACACCCCTGGCCCACAGAAACTGAGGCTGATGGGAGCCAGGTTGCTGTGTGGCCTGTGGGACAGGACTCAATCTGAGACTGGGTCACGGTTCTTTGAAAGTTCTTTTTTTTTTCTAATTTTTTATGTTTATTTGTTATTTATTTTGAGGGAGAGAGAGCATGCATGCAAGGGGGGCAGGGGCAGAGAGAGAGAGAATCTCAAGTAGGTTCCGCACTCCCAGGGCAGAACCCAGACATAGGGCTCCATCCCATGAACTGTGAGATCATGACCTGCGCCAATATCAAGACTCAAACACTTAACTGACTGAGCCACCCAGGCCCCCCTGAAAGTTCACCTTACCAAAAAACTTTACCTCTTTTGGGGAAGCAGGGGGGCAAAACTGATTGCAAAACAGTGAACACCAGAGATGACCAGATGGTTTCAAGTATGCATACTGAGTCCCTTGCTGCTGAAGTCAGCCCTCTAAATGAGCAATGAATATGTGCATATTAACCACTCCATTATGCCATGTGATCATCTTTGTCATTTTTAGGATATTAAAAAAAAAAAAAAACCCTTGCAATGAAACAGTTCTCATTACTGAGCTTAAACCCGATTCCAGGTTTCTTCCACTGCCCTGTGGCAATAAAGATCCGTAATAAAATCAGCCTGCTAATGTGCTAGGTGCTTTCATTAGCACAGATACCACAGAGAAAGGATGGAAACTTCATGCCCAGAGGCTGAAAAGCTCCACAGACATAAAGCTATTTGTGGAGGAAAGGTGAGGACCCCCAATCCACTGCTTCTTTCCTCCAGGGCAGCCACTGGCCTCTGGCTTTCCAGTTCCCAGAAAGAGCCCTCAGACCTGCAGCGCTGGACCTCCACCGCCGCCCCACAGCCCCAAAGCCTAGAGCTGTTTCTCATATGACATGGTTTCTTGTTTCATGGCCACCGCTCCTCTGGGATGTCATCAGACCCTCTCTGCAGGGTTTCCTCCATTGAAGGAAAGCCTTTGCTCCAGGGGCCCTCCACCAGAATAGACCTCATTTCCAGCAGTGGGTCTGCTGTCTCCTCCTATGTCCGTCCCATTTCTTCTGTCCAGGCCCAAACACTCACTGTGCTGCCAGGTGGCAGCACTTGGACTTTCACCCTAGGTTTTGTATCCTCAAACAGTCTGCAGCCCCAGGACACCTCTAACTGACAGCAGAGGAAGTGTGTCTGACACCGTGTCTGGTACGTAGAGGGTTCTCTAGTATCTGATGAAGGAAGTCAGCCCTGGCTGAAAACCTCTGTCACGGATACGCCAAGACAAGCTTCAGCACCAGTTCACCTCCAACTCACCATCCAAAGCCTGTTCCAGTGCCCCCCCTTCCGAGGAGCTGCCTCTGATCCTTAACCAGTGCTTGTTCTGCCCCTGGTATACACTGATTCACGTTACCCCCTTCTTACAGTGTGTGGTGATGATCTATGTCCTCTCCCCCAGAAGCCAGGAGCAGTGCCAGGGCTGAGACTTGCATGTTTCGTCCTCACGCCTCAGGTGCCTGGCCCAGGGCCTGTAAAGTGGCAGATACTCAGAAGGGTTTGTCCACAGATACCTCCTTGGAAGGCCCAGGGTGGCAGAAAGGGTATAAGCCAACCCTGAAAACGTCCAGCCCAGAGGAACTCCCATGGTGTTCTCTATTGTGAACACCCCGTACCCAGGAGGGCTAGGCCCCAGCCTCTGAGAAAGGATCTTGGGCGGGAGACAAGGGCAGAGCTGCTCCCTAAATCAGCTTCCCACCAGGAGAGATGGGTGTGACCAGGCGGCTTGGGGACATGCCTCTGGGCCTGGCACCCTGCGAGTGCTCAAGAAATGTTTGTGGAACTGAATGGAGCAGATTGAAATGTTGGAGATTTGTTCTTCTGGCTGTTGAGAGGCCAGGTCCCCTCTGGGGGGGCACTTTGCAGGCAAATTATCTCAGGACACAGCCTGTTTCTTCTAATGAGGCTTCTCCCCTTTGCAGCTCTGCTCCCAGCAGCATGGGAAGAGGGGTCAAGACACAGAGCCGACCTCAGTGGCCTGCGCTAAGGCAGCACACACGGGCCTCCTCCTGAAATGGTGTGGGCAGCACGTACCACCCAGCCAGGCAGGAGATGGCCACATTAACCTCTCAGGCCCAGGAATCCTGAGCAAAGTAGCTAGGCCCTGCCTCGTCCTGGGCCCCCTCTGGGGAGGAATGAAAGAAGGAAGCAGGGAGTTGGGCTGTGTTATGTAACCGGCTTCCTCGGAGTCAGAGGCCCTAGCTTGTCTGTCACAGCCCAGCGCTGCAGGGAGAGGCTGGCCGAGGGGGAGGCGGCTTTCTTCCCTCCTTTGCTGTCTCTCCTCCAGACCTCAGCAGACCTCGGAGGCAAGCGCTGCTTTCCAAGCGCCTCAGCTCCAACACCCGCTAGGGGTGTTGGGAATGTGCGAAACAGTGGCCTGCTGGCTTCCCTGGTAGAAAGCCTCACTTTAGACTCCACGGCTGCACCTGGGCACACGGGGTAAGGGAGAGAGGCTCGGGGCCTTCCGCGAGGCCCACCCCTGCCCCTGGCTTCCTGCTCCCGAAATTCTCCCTGCTTCCTCCTAGAGAATCTGCCAAGAGTGAAAGCCCAAAAGAGGAGGGGGGCCTGGGCTCACGCTGCCCTAGCACCACCCTGCTCGGCCCCTCCCTGGCCCTGGGCAGTCTCACTTCCCTTTCCTGATATCATCTGAACTTCTTCTCTGGCCCAGTGCAACCACCCACCCCCGCATAGTCAGCTGTGTGCACAGCGCTGTACAGGACAGGAGGAGGGAGGGGATGCAGGAGACCAGGGGAGCAGGGAGGAGGGCTGAGACCCACTCCTGATCTTGAATGACAGCAACGACTTCATTGACTCCGGACCCTCTCAGCCACAGCAGCCACATGCAGTAGGTGATATTGTTACACGTATTTCACAAATGAGAACCCTGACACCTGGAGAGTTTAAGACCCTCACCCATAGTCATGGAGCTAGGGTGCGATATTGCTGGACAGCAAAGCCGAGTCTGTGTGACTGGACCCCTGGCTCTACCTATGGGGGGCCCATCCCCATGCACCTGGGGGTGCTATTTGGGAAATGCCTAGGCTGTTGAGAGACACTGTGCAGGCTTAACCGGTCACCTACTGGGGACACTAGTTTGGGAACCTCAGGACAATCATGAGGACAGGAACAAGAGCATGACAGAGGCTGAGGGCTTGCCCACTGCCAACCAACAGTCTTCCTTCCTGATTAAGATACAAGCACTCAGTCTCAGGCTGGATGACACCCACACATGGCCTGCCCCTTCTAGAAGACAGGGCTACAAGCGGCCAAGCTATCAAGCACGGAGCACAGTCTGCCCTGTATGCCCTCTCCCCTTCGAGCTCTCAGACCGAGAAGGGAAGCACCCTAGAGGCCTCCTAAGCCAAAACCCTTTCTCCTTCCTGCTTGACACATGGAGAAACTGAGGCCCAAAGAAAAAAGCAGCTTATCCACAGTATCAGAGGGATGGTGAAGAAGTAGGGTCCCTGTAGCCAAAGTCAGAGCCCCTGTCTGTAGATTTATCTCACTTGGGTGCTGTCCCAGATAGCATGCTCTCTCATCTGTCTGTCTGTCTGCCTCTCTCCCTGCTCCCCACCTTCTCTCCACACCTCCTGCTTTCTTTTCACATCTCTGCTTGCAGGCCCAGTGTCTGAAGCCTCCTTCACAGCACCCTTGCCTTCTCACACTCTTCCGAGCCTCACTCCCCCCACCCTCTTCCTTCCTTCCACTCCTCAGGGCCAACAAGCAATTCTTGGGTGGCTTAATTAGCTGATTATGACCACAGCCTGCTGGATCCAGTGCCCAGAACGCTGTCCCCAGTAATTAGGTGGGTTCTGAGTACTTGCCCAGTGGGAAGCCAATGGGTAGATCTCTCCAGCTGCATAAAGGGCTCCTTGATCACTGGTGGGTCATCAGAAACCACGGTCCCCTCCTCAGGCCAGGTCAAACCACACTGGATGTACTGTAGCTAGATCTAGATGTCCATCCGAAAGAGAGACTCCGTTCTCACCCACGCCACAGTCCAGATCCAGGAAGGCTCAGGGAGAGTCTGAGGATGGGAATGATGAATGGCTCCCACACTCTGGGGGCCCGGAAGGGATGGCTCCATGGCCAGGGCACTTATTGAGGAAGTAGGATTTGGACAAGCAGTGAGAAGTGAGGATGGCATTCTAAATGAGGAAAGCAGCAGAAGCAAAAGCCAGAAGGCTGGAATGAGCCACCAATTCTGGTGCCAGATAGCTCTGATTATCAGAAAGCACATTCGCCTTGCAAGGTAAAGCTGTTTCTCCACTGACCTCTGCCCTTTGGGTCACAAATACACAAAGTCACTTTCAGATATTTCAGAATCTGCAAAGATGTCCCATTGTCCTCATCAACCACATTGCCCATCCCCCTACTCCCCGCCAAGTATATCTTTTCCCAGTGAAATACCTACATTCAGGCTCCTTCACTGAACAAATATTTATGGAGCTCGGTGCCATGCCAGGTCTGCATAGGAACAGGGACAACAGACACAGGGCAAGTGTCCTTGGTCTCACACAGAGGACATCACAAGTGTGTAAATAAACAGGACCCATGGGGATGAGAGGCAGGGGATCAGTGCCGACAATGAGAGAGAGGGAGAGAGAGAAAGAATGGCAAAAAAAAAAAAGGTCACAATTCACTTGGAAATCAGTGAGGGCTTCCTGAAGGAGGTGGCCATATATGATCCAAGCCTTGAATGATAGACAGGAAGAGCACTGTGTTGGGTCACATCACCACCTGTGTACTACGGGCCAATGATAAAACAAGCTTGTGCTGAGACCTTTGAGGCCTCAAGAGTGAGTCAAAAGGGTCCCTCCCTGGGGGAGCTCACGGCCTGGTGAGAGAAGCAGACCCAGTGAGAGGTCATCTAAGAGCTAACTTCAAATAACACTCCCCTGTACCAGGGGACTTGCCTCTGAGCTTCACCTATTATAATTCATTTAATCCTCCAGACAACCTACTGTGGAGGCAAGTTACTACCCCATGTTGCCGATGAAAGTGTTACAGCAGAGAAAGGGTTAAATAATAGGGGCAGTCACAGAGGCTAGCTAGTAAGGGACAGAGCTGGCATTTGTAACCAGGAAATCTGGTTCTTCCTAAAGCCTGCCCACTATGCTAATCAATCTATGCTAATCAGATCCCTGAGTGGGCTGAGGGCACAACCCACACCCACCTAGGCCCAACTCCCCTGACCTCTCTGTCTCACTGGCATAGGACAGAGGCCTGAACTTTGCCCAGTCCCCCACTTCTGGACCCCCTGGAAGAAAGGTCACCCCCGCACTTACAAGCAGAACACAGGAAAGGGGTAACTCAAGGAAAGTTACCTCCTTGCCCATGATGGCTGATTTGACTTCCAAGGGACGCAAGATCCAGAGAGGGTAAATGTGCCCAAGGTCACACAGCAATGATTAAGCACTAGAGCATACCTCTGGGACCCTGCTGAGATGGCACATCCCAGCTGTCCGTCCCCCTCACCCCTGCCCCCCCATGCCCACTAATGGCACCAGAAGGGGGAGGAGGATGAAGGCACAAAACAACCAGGAGGCCCCACTGTGGAGCCAGAGGCCCATGGCCACTATGGGAGACAGCTTTGGCCTCATCCAGGTCTGTACCCATCCAGTTTCTGGCCTCCAGGTACCCTGTACCGCCACTGAATGCTCAGACCCTCAGCGAGGAGTATGTCTCCTGCTGGTCTGGCATCAGCCACAGCCCCCCACCTTGCTCCAGGCTCCTTAGACCAACAGATCCCTCTCCAGGAACAAGGGGGTCCCTTGGAATCAGCTGCGGGCCCAGCCAGGCCCAGTCCAGCCCTAGGCAGAGACTCAGTCGCTGCAGTGACTTCAGTCACACAGAACATCAGGACCTGTCTGGTCCAGTCCCTGGAGCCTGGCCTCATCTGGCACCAGGTCTCCTGGGAAGGAACAAGCAGTTCCTCTAAAGTGGGCTAAAGACGGGGCCAGTCCCAGAAAGGAGGAGGCGTCTCCAGAGAGATGACCCTGCCAGGGCCCCTTGGGGAGGGAGGAAGGGGGCTGGGACAACGGACTCCTTTGTTCCCCTCTCAAAAGCAGCCACCCTGTCCTGCCCCACCCCCACTGTTGTACACCCCCCTACTAAGACTCAAGCCATTCCTGGGGCAGGACACATCCTGCACACAAGAGAGAGGGTGCCTGAAACCACCAGAGATAATATCTATTCTAATCCCAGGACTCACACTGGAGACATGCCCTGTTCTCAGAAGCCTTCAGTCCGATGTGGGAGAAGGGCTTCCTCCTGCAGAAACCTGTCTGATGGGGGAGAAATCGGCTTCACTCCCAGAAACCCCATTCTTTTTTTTTTTTTGAGACAGAGCAACAGAGCACGAGTTGGGGAGGGGCAGAGAGAGAGGGAGACACAGAATCTGAAGCAGACTCCAGGCTCTGAGCTGTCAGCACAGAACCTGACGTGGGGCTCGAACCCACGAACCGCGAGATCATGACTTGAACCGAAGTCAGACACTTAATTGACTGAACCACCCAGGCGCTCCGAAGAAACTCCAATCTGATAGGGATGGTACATCCCTTTCCCTAAGGACTTCACAATCTGATGGAGGAAACTGTCTCCCTGCCACTCCCCCATCCCCCCAACCTGGTCTAATGTGGGAAACACAGCTTTCATCCTTAGAATTCTCTAATGGGAAAAACCTAATATTAGCCCCTGGGCTGAGAGCAGAGGCAAGAAGGGAGGAAGGAATTCAGTCCATTCAACAAATCCTTGCCAGGCATCTCCAATGAATCAAATCCAGAGGTGGATAATGGGCCAGCAAATAGAAAACATAAATATCCCCAAACCACAAGGAGCTCACCAACTGAGGAATAAAAACACCTGGGGTATGAATAAACAAACGTGTGAGAGAGTGCCAGGAAACTCACCCACCCCAGCACCCAAGGCCTCCTCACCAGGTCTGTCCTGTCCCTTAGCAGCCACACCCCACACACTCCTGCACCTGCACACACCGTCTGTACATTCTGTCTGGATTGCCTGGCCTCCCCCATGCCCCAGGACCCGCTCAGAGTGCACTTCCTCGGGGAAGGCTTCCCCAAGACCCCCGAACTGAATCAGATGCCAGGTGCCAGCACAAACAGCCTCCCCTGTGACCAGCCCACATTTCTGCAATGTCCCTCCCACTCCCAGCTGAGCCTGAGCCCTCAGATTCCCACATCTCTAGTTCCCACCACCCTGAGCCCAGGGCTTCACACCCTTCCTCCGAGAGGCCCACCCCAGCTCCAAGCACGAGGAAAAAGCAGAGTCTTCCCCTCTGCTGTGCTCCTGTGTCCCTGGGGCCCAGCTCTGCTCTCACCACCCCATCAAAAGCCCTCTCACCAAGTCACCAGCCATTGCCTTCTGGCCAACTCCTAGGAGTCTCTCCCACTGTCCATCCCCTCTACCCCCTAAGACATCGGTGCTCTCCAAGGCCCCAGCTGTCCCTAACTCTCCTCTCCTTCACATACCACATCTCTTCCCTGGACCACTCCTAAACCCAAGACTTTCAAATCCCCACTGCCCTCCTCCATCCCTACTCCAGGATCCTGACCCATCTATGCAGAAACCTCCCTACATCTTCCTTAACTTCCAGTCTGGCTCCCTGCCAGGCTGCCCCCTCCCTGCAGGCCTTGGGAAGATAGATGGCCCAGCATGGTCACTCCAAAAGTAGGAAAGAATGGCTTGGGCAAGGTCAGGGGGCCACTTGGGTGTGTTGACTCCCCCTGCCTGCTATCCTTCCGCTGTCACAGCCCCGAGGTGTAACAAGCCCCCTGAACCAATGGCAATGGAAAGCTTCAGCCTTGGGCAAGGATGCCCAAACTTGGAAGAAGGAGAGCTGAGGAGAAGTCTGAAGCCCAAAAGCCAGCCTAGAATCAGGGGCCAGAGATGGTTCAGGCTCAACCCTTCCACTCCCAGCAGCCCCAGAAGCATCCCTGGCCAAAGCCACAGGACTTCCCCATCTTCCAGCCAAGATAGGTTACACAGAGCTTAACCGCCAAGGGAGATGACAGCCAAGGTTTGGAGCTGGCGATTTCGTGTCCCCACCACACCCACCCTCCTCCCCTACCAACAAAGAAAACTTCATAAATATCTGTAGGCAACAGAATTCCATTCCATCCCATCGCCTCTCAGGAAGTCCCACCTGTTGCCTAACTCTGATTGTCCATGTTGCCAATTGAGTCAGGAGGACCAGCAAGAACCAGAAGGGATGCACGACTCGAGAATGGTGCTGCCAGGGAGGTGGGGGAGGCCAACTGTGGGCCAGACAAGCTCTTTCCTTCTGCGTGAAAGCACCGTGTGGCAGAGGGCTCTGTGAACAGGCAGGTCTGGGTTCAGAAGCTTGTTGGCCGAATGGCAACCAACAAATTAATCACTCCTAGTCTGTTTCCTCCTCTGTAAAAGGGAATAGCAATCCCTACATCAACAGGATCATTGGGAGAACCAAATGAGATGGTGCATGTAAGTCTCCTGACACATACCAGACACCCAAGCAGTCGGGCTAATGGATATCACCCCTTTATAGTTCTCAGCCATTTCCTCTCCACAACCTTAGCTCAGGTCCCTCCTTCTCCCAGGCTCCTCCTAAGCCTCCTGATGGGTTTCCCTGCTTCTGCCATCCATTCTCTGCCACTTCCCTCTGAAAGGGAAATCTGCTCCCATCCCTCTCCTCACACCCCCCTCTGAATCACCATGCACTTCAAGAGAAAACCCGCTCTCCTTAGCTTGACATTCCAGGCCGTGGCTGACTAGCCAGGGTTTATCTCTTAAGACTCACCCAACCTGCAGACTGTGCATGTTGCTTCATGCTTCCCAGCCTTCTCATATTCTTCCCTCAGCCAAGAATGACAGCCCCAGCACCACCACCTCGGCCTCCTCGGCCTCCCAGATGAAGTTCGGTAGCTCCAAAGCCACCTGGTTCCCAGAAAAGCTTCCCTCACCATGCCCCCTTCTGGGACTGGCATTGGGACTCTTCCTTAGGCCTGCTACAGCACATGTCAGCCTACGTTATAACCACCTGCTCTGCTCTACATCCCTTGGGGACAGAGTCAGGTGATTCCTCTCTGAAGCCCCAGCCTCCGACACTCAGTCAACATTTGTTGAATGGATGTATGATTGCTCCCAGAGCACCTTGTTGGAGCAGTCATCACACACCTGCCTTATAACTAATCCCATCCAGGCATTTGTCTCACCACCACCTCCCTTCCCCTTTGACCCTGGGAGTTCCTAGAGGGCAGTGACAGTTTCTGACTAACTCTGTTGTCACTTTCATATGGGGCATGAGCTCAGATACAGAGATGGATGCTGTGACTCCTGATCTAGAGTACTGGATATTTGCAGTTTCCTCTTCTAGGTCAGAGATAAAGTAGGAGCCCATGGCCATGGAATAAGGCAAATACAGCCCATTACTGATTTTGCCTTTCTATTCCAAATGACTTGGGAAACCTGTCTGAAAGTGAGAGGGAGGCCTTCCTGGGGCTACAGGGGAGAGGGCAGAGGGGGTAGGGGAGAAAAGCAGGGCCACCATCCATTGAATGGAGTTTAGCCAAGCCTGGACTCCAGGCAGCACCTCTTTCCCTGCCCAGCAATTTCAATAAACTCAAAAGAGCCTTGACATTGTTTTGAGTATTGACAGCTCTAATTCACAGATAGGAAAACTAAGGTCCAGAAGAGCAAAGACAATTGTCCCAGGTCCCCCAACAAATTAGAGGTGAGCAGAGGGAGTTGTGGGAAAGGTCCTGACCCTAAAGATAAGGTCTCCAACAGGTATCTGGCTGCTCTTTGTGTCCCCATCCCACTGACAACCTACTCCAGCAGGGGAGCAATGACACTCCTCAAGTCACAGAGAGGCAAACAAAGGCCCAAGAGGGGCTGAGTCACCCTGATGGCGAAGCAACCCAGAAAAAATAAAGGAGACCCAGTGCTCCTAACTCTCACAGGGAGAAAAGTCTATCCTCAATGGTGAAGAAGATCTTGGCTTTGGAGGATGTGGACACAGAAGACGGAGGCACACATCCTCCTGCTGAGGACTGAGACCGGGTCACAGTGCCGGCCAGCTACAATGAGGACTAGTCATCAAGGTGAATGCAGAAAGCTCCCGATCTTCTGCAGCCTCCCCCACCAGCCTGGGCCTCCACACACAGAACAGAGCACCCCACCCTGGCCTTCAGCCCAGGGCCCACTACGGGCTTGACAATGCCCAAGGGCAAGCCACAGAGAAATGGACCAAGTAGACTCCAGCCTCTGCCCTGCTTCTGATACCTCTTGACCTTAAGCAAGTCAGGCAACCTCTAACACTCTGGTTCCTCTTCTGGAAAATAGAAAGAGGAAAATTAACCTCTTTGCAGAGCTGTCAGAAGGATGGCTTGGAAGCAGGTTCTAAATTACCTCCAAACCTCAGTTTCTTCTTCTGAAAAATGGAAATATTCACTGGCAGGTGGTGTCAGCGTTAAATTGCTTTGTCGTGGTAACAAAACGTGATGACCACTGGGGTCATTTCTCCCTAGTCTATTTGCTCCTTTGGGGGAAGGAATAGGTCTTGCACATCTTTGATCCCCACACTATGCCTAGTACAAGGCAGACACTCAATAGATAATTATTGAGAGCAAGGAGATCGGGAGGGTGGAGAGAGGGAAGAGAAGACAGAGAAAAGAGAAAGGAAAAAATTAAAAAGGAGGGGTAAGGGGAGGAGATGAGGGAGAAGCTTCTGCTAGGACTTAAGGGAGTAGACAGAGTGAAGGGGTACAGATGGGTGACAAACCTGAATGCCTGATCAGGGCTGGTCTTGGTCTAGAAGGGCTGTCTTCAGGGGTTGCCCTACCTCAGCCTCCTCCCCCTTTTGGTCCCAGTTTTCCATTTCAAAGGCAAAACCTCTCCCCTCTGAGCCACAGGCAAGCTCCTAAGAAAATAGGAACCCCTCTCCCCACCCCAGCTTAAAAGAGGTCCTGGCCAGCCACCCCAGGCCCCCAGAGGTCAGAGGGAAAGGAAACAGAGTAGCTAGGATGCACTTTTGCCAGACTCCGGGGGGCCTGCCACCCTGTGTGATGTGTGCCTTCCACTTCTTGCCATGTGGGGACTGGAGTGTGTGTGTCAGCAGACCCAGGGTCTGCTGGCTTGTGACTATGGGGTGCCAGTGCGTGGAGGCATTAGTCTGCTGTCTCTGAGGGGGGTCAGTGCTGCTGTGGTCTTGCAAACGCTGTGTTGGGGAGATAGGTGCCAGCATAATGTTCATGTCCATAGGGTGCATCTCAGTAAGAGTGTTCATTACTGTGAGTGCAAATGACAGTGTATGCGTGTATGAGGGTAGGCCAACATGCGTGTGCCAGCATGAAGGTGTAGCACTGATATGTGTTGGACTGTGACTTGTGTATGCCAACATGACTGTCAGCACAAATGTGTTCACAACTGTGTGCCAGTGAGTGTGTGGCCGTGTGTCATTGTACGTAATCAGTGCATGGCAGTGAATGTCAGTGTGTGTGCCAGCATGAGTGTGCCCATGAAGGAGTGTGTCCGTGTGTCCATGTGAGCGTGTGTGCCATTGTGTGTCAACCTGCCCCCTTGTGTCTCTGCGTCTGCTGATCAGTGCTGGGTGTCAGCAGCGAGCGAGTGTGAGTGTGTGTCCGCGGCGAGAAGCCGCGAGCCAGATGGGGCGGCCCAGGTCCTCGCCTCTCGGTACCCCCGCCCGTAGCCCCACGGGCCCCGCCGGTGATCACACAGGAGACCTCGGGCACAGGAGAGCCGCTTGCCGCGGGGCCAGGCGTCGGCGCTCCACGGGGTGAACGACAGGAACCCCCGCCGGTGCCCTCGCCCAGGTCGCCCCCACGCGCAGCGGGCCGGGCCGCCGCCCGCACTCACCGTGTCCCTTTGTCGCCCATGGTCCGCCGCGGCTGCAGGAGGTCCGAGGCGACAGCGCCCAGGCTGGAAAATCCCCGGCCGGCAGGAGGAGCGCGGGCCAGCCGGCTCCCGGCTCCCTGCTCCGCCTCCTC
>NC_043710.1:56604445-56661107 GCF_006229205.1 Suricata suricatta
AGGGGCGTGGAACGGTGCGGGAGGGTGCGTGTGCCTGCGCGTGTGCCTGCGTGTGCGCGCCAGGGCACGGTGGCGGGCGCGTCAGGGCCCTGAGGTCGGCGTTGGGGGTCCGCACGGCCGAGTGCCCAGCTGCGTGTGTGTGTATGTGTGTGTGTGTGTGTGTGTGTGAGTGCGCTTTGGTGTACGTGAGGGCGCACGCTGGGGTGTCTATACGTGCGCGTGTGGACATGCGAGTGTGCCGGTGCGTGTGCACGACACGATTAGGGAATGTGTTTGTGTGATGGAACGGTTTGCACGTCTTTGTGCAGTTGTGTGTACGTGCAGGAGCCCTCCCCTGTGCACACCGGGGGCAGCAGCCTTTGTGTGTGTAAGAAGGTGGAAGCCCAAGTCGGCCCACCCCAAAGCCGAGCTCCCACCCACCGGCGCCCCTGGTAGGGTGTGAATGGGGGCCTGTCAGAGACCCCAGTGTCTGGAACGACTTTAGCCCTATGCTCCACCCTCCGCCACCCCAACTCCCCGCCCTTCTGGCGAGATAACACCCAACAACCCAACAGGGACCGGAAGAAGGGGCCGAGGGGGCAGGAGGAGGCAGCCGTCAACACTGGGGAACTGATGAGGGTGGGAGGGAACCGGAGGCCAGCAGGGCTGGTGGCGGTGGCTGCTGAGGAAGAGGAAGCAGTGAGCACAGGAGATAAGGAAGAAGCTAGAGCTGGCCTGCTGGGGCCTGGGAGTCTGACCTTGAGGGTTAGCACAATGGAAAGGCCCTACCAAGCTTCATGGCCTGTTATGGGTGACACTGGACACAGCCCTTTTCAAAAGGTCTCCAAACACGGAAAGTGAGATACCAGCTTGCAGAATTGTTCACAGGTATTTGCTGGCCTCCCCTGAGTGCCTGACGCTCAGGAGGTGCCCAGTAGATGTTAGCTCCTCCGTCTGTCTGCAGACTTCTTGGTGTCCCGGAAAACGCTGGCTGGGATCCTGCTTTGTCAGAGGCCCCTTCCTGCTCTATGCACAGTTGGAGAGTATGAAGTCTTTCCCATCCCCCCTCAGTGCTGGGATTTAGCTAATTGGACCAGACAGAGCCCTAATATTGGCACACTAATGGGAGGAGAGGAAGCCATCATTTACTCTTCTGTGATTGTGGGTCTGTAAACATCTCCTGTAATTATGCTTAGAAGCAGTTACCTATGCTGGTCATATATAAGTGGGTAAGGATATCCCAGTATAATTACTGTAATTATGTCCAGATAGACAGGTGGATGAGAAGGGGTATGCTGATAGACAGGGTGGCCCAGGGTCTGGGCAATGTTAGGAATTAAGGGAATGTGGATTAGGGCCCAGAACTTTCCTCTTGGCCTTGGCCACTAGGCCTCACCCTTACTCCCACAGGGGAAGGAGAAGAAGCCACCTGCTGTTTCTCCCGAGGCCAGGGATGTTGAGAGGGGCACTCGAGAGTACTGTGTGATGACAGGAGGCTCATTGTGTGAGCTGGAGAGGACCCTAACTGGGACGGAGAGACCAGGTCCAGCCACTCCCTGCATCAGTTTCCCCACCTAGAAAACATAGGGGCAACCCAATCATAGAATCTTCAAAGGCTCCCCTTGTGGTGATGACCAAAGCACCTGGATCTTAAAATTCAGGCAAGTTCTTCATTTGACTCCATAAATCATTTGTGTTTCGTTTACTACAAAACATAATGTTGTAAATAACTCCCAAGTAAAACAAACAGTCAGGAAGATGTATCAGACAGTTTCAGATAACCCTGGCCCCAACACGGCTCTTCTCAGTCCATTTTGTAAAGCATGGCTCTAACGTTCTGGGTTCAGTGAACAGACTAGTAGACTGTGCGATTAATACACAGCATTTCAAGTACATCCCACTAGCCTATAAATTTCATAAGCAAGTTAATGGTGTGCCTGGCACTACCTGATACTCACAAGTCTATGAGATAAATTCTTTTCCATGTTTTATAAATAAGCAAACCGATGCTTGGAGAATCTAAGGAGGTTGCTCAAATCCATACCCTCCTGTGGGCCTTGGCCTCTGACCTCCCCTTCTCTAGCACCTCCCCGCTAAGGGAAGCTAGAATGTAGTAGAGCCAGAAGCTGACCTTCGATTTCCTCTTCATTCAATAATTCTGTGTCAGATGTGCCACGCATGGTTCTAGGAACTCCCGAAGCAGTGATGAACGGAGCTGTCATTCTGGGGAGGGATCTAGGATGAGGGAAGAAAAGTTAAGGGGTATTTTTGTTTTCCCTGTCAGGCTCTTCAGGCAGTGTTATGTATTCTCAGTATAATTAAAATTAACAAAGATGTAAAAGTGGTATGTTGAGACCTCTATAAATAAAACAATCTAATTTCAGGCAGTACTAAGTATCATGAAGGAAATAAAACAGGGGGATGGGGGCAAGTGTACTTAGAAATGGGCTCTTGACCTCTGGGTAAAACCTGCAGGTAAGGACGCAGTGATGATTAGTGTGCAGGGAGAGCCGGAGAAAGAGCTGCCCAGGCAGAGGGAGCAGCAAGTACAGAAGCTGGGCCTTTCTGAAGCTCAGGAGCAAGGTCAGGGTGCCTGGGTTTTGGTGAACAGGACACAGTGGTACAGATCATACAGGGCTTGCAGTTGGGTTGAGGATTTGGGGGAGCTGATGGAGGACTTAGGAGGGGAGAAACAGTACCTGCTTCCATTTTCAAAGGTCACTCTGACTGTTGGCTGGAGATATCTTGGTCCAGACAAGCAGAGGCAGGGCACCCCATTACCACAGTAGGCAGGAGAGAGCAAAGGGTGGTTTTGACTATGGTGGTGGCAGCAGCAATGCAAAGAAAAGGAGTTCATACATATTTGGAGGCAGAGCAGCTGCTGAGGGACCAACTGTGGATGGTAGAAGACCCAGGATGACTCTGAGGTTTGGGACAGGTCTGTTTGTCTCCCCTTTCTGCAGGCCAGCTCCCCACACATTTCTTCAAGGGCACTGATGGTTGAGAGCCCTGGAGGCTCTCTCCTTCCTTTCTCAACCCATTTGTTATACATCCTCCATCTGAAAACCAGACTGGTCTTTCTACAAGGCAAATAGATTCTACTACTGAAGCTCATAGGAGATGGTCATCTCCAACTATGACCCATCTTGGGCCAATCATATACCTGAAGTTTACCACTCATAGCAGGAATTCCTTAGCAAAAGAGAAAGAGAGAAATGAAGTATTACTCCTGCTTTATAGATGAAAATTTAAAAAGGCTCTAAGAGAGAAAGTGCCTAAGCCAAGAACATTGCAAATAAAATGTGGAGTTGCAGCTCAAACCTCTGCCTAGCTGTTCAGGTAGTTGAAGGTCAGATTGAAGAGGGAGTGAGCGGGTGGGTGGGCAGATGTTTTTAGCTTCCTGTTCAACAAAGGATGTGAGGCTGACTGATGCATGCCTTTGAGATGTTAAAGATTAATAAGCTAAGGAGCTTCCCTACTTCTGCCCCAACCAGAAATCTAGGTATCATCTTTGAGTTCTCCTTTACCTCCCTTGATCCATATCAAGCCCGTCCCGGACATCTACCTCTTAAGTGTCTCCCAGTAGACCTGAAGAGGTAGCAGGAGCCAGACCATGCCGGAACTGGAGGGTCACATCTAAAGACCAATGAAGAAGTTTTGAAAGATTTTAAGCAGAGTGGTGACATGCTTAGACATGCATTTTGGGAAGATGGCTTGGGTCGCTGTGTAAAGAACGGACTGGACATGAGCCAGACCAGATGCAGAAGGGAGGGACCTTGTCAGCAGTTTAGGGGAAGGATGATTACCGCATTCCAGGAGAGGACATTTGACAGCTGCAAAGCCAGGCAGGAAGGAAAGGGCACAACTCTTTGAAAGAATTCAGATGGGTCCGTGGCCAAAGCACAGAGATGGGCAGGTTGGGGCTGAAAATGACGATGGGGGTCATATCTTGAGGAAGCAGGCTCATAGCTGGGTCAGCTCCCGAACGTGGCAGGATCTAAAGAGATCTAGGGGCACCTGAGTGGCTCAGTTGGTTAAGCATCTGGCTTTGGCTCAGGTCATGATTGCACAGTGGGTCGGCTCTGTGCTGACAGCTCAGAGCCTGGAGCCTGCTTCGGATTCGGTGTCTCCCTCTCTGTTCCTCCCCTACTTGCCCTCTCAAAAATAAATAAAGATTTTTTTAAAAACTTAAAGAGATCTTCAGTTTGTCTAATAAGATTTTTTGTGGTGGGATTGTTGGTACTAAACTATTGCTAAGTGGACAAGGCAGGGCTCTCATTTGTAATCAACAAGGCCAATTCTGGCTGACTCAAACATACAGAGAACTTATTGGCCATATAGTCAGACAGCTGTTCCTGCTGAGGAAGGATCGCCACACCTTATACCCCCAACTATTGCCAGCATCAAACCTAGCCCCAGAAATTAGGCATGGCCGCTGCCACCTCTGTCACCAGAAAGGCTCTTCACTGGCCCTACATCTCTGAGTCAAAGGCCTCCATGCATCAAAATCCCCCATGATTGGCTGAGTCTAGCTATGTGATCCTGCTTTTGCTGCAAGGATACTGAGAAACTGTGTCTTTGGCATTTATGATTTCCATACTGAGAGGCAGGCTTTGACTTACTCCAGGACTTATAGGGCAAAGGATTCAAGGGAGTTTAGAGGCTAAGTAGCCAAAATTACAAATATCCACTCTACAGTGAAATGCAGCTGAGTGAATTACAGTAAGAGCTCAGAACCAAAAGATGACAGGAAAGGACAGACACCCTTGCTAACAGAGAGGCCTGGGCCAGGCTGTTGTAGTATTGTTAGCTTTCTAAAAAAGAGAGGGGACCGAGTGGCCCAGTCAGTTAAGCAAGCATCTAACCTGGGCTCAGGTCATGGTCTCATGGTTCCTGAGTTTGAGCCCCACCTCGGGCTCTGTGCTGACAGCTCAGAGCATGGAGCCTGCTTCAGATCCTCTGTCTTCCTCTATCTCTGCCCCTCCCCCACTTGTACTCTGTCTCTCTCTCAAAAATAAATAAACATTAAAAAAAAGAGAGAGAGACAGCAGGGGTGCCTGGGTGGCTCAGTTGGCTGGGTGTCCAACTTCGGCTCAGGTCATGATCTCATGGTCCATGGGTTCAAGCTCCACATGGGGCTCTGTGCTAATAGCTCAGAGCCTACTTCAGATTCTGTGTTTCGCTCTCTCTTTCTGTCCCTCCCTGCTCACACTCTGTAACTCTCTTTCTCAAAAATGAGCATTAAAAATTTTAGAAAAGACAGCAGATATGATTCTAGTAAATTATCTTATAGCAGACTATAGATAGCAATATAAACTTTGAACAAAATATGAAAACAAGAATTTGGGGCCACCTGGGTAGCTCAGTCGGTGGAACATCGATTCTTGATTTTGGTTCAGGTCATGATTCCAGGGTCATGGATTGAGCCTTGCACCAGGCTCTGTGATGAGGGTGGAGCCTGCTTGGGATTCTCTCCCTCCCTCTGAACCCCCCTGCCCTTGCGTACATGCTCTCTCATAAGTAAATAAATAAATAATAAAATAAAATTTAAAACACAAAAGAATGTGAAGGTACTGGAAGCAAACAAAAACTGTCCAAAACTGGAGGAGATTTTGCTACTGAAAGATGGGAACCACACCGTGGGAAATCCGCTTTTATATGTTCCTCCCCTGATGGCACTTCCCAGCCTGGGCAGCGTAGGGAAGCTGAAATCAAGCAGAAACCTGGAGGGAGGTGAAAGTTGTTTGAGGTATTAGAGGAAGGAATTTGGGGCTGCTAGAATGACTGGAAATTGAAGGAAGAAATCCTGGAAGGGAGGAAGACTCCAAATCTTCATACAGACTGCCCTCAAGTCCTCTCCGATACATGGGCAAAATCACGTTGTTTCAGCCCCAGAAAAAGAAGTGGCAGGTCATCAAAGCAAATATATGCAGGCCAATAAGTAAATGAAAAGATGATCCATGTCTCATGTCATTAGGGATATGCAAATTAAAACAGCCACGAGGGGTGCCTGGCTGGCTCAGTCAGTAGAGCATGCGACTCTTGATCTCGGGGTCATGAGTTTGAGGATCCCCACATTGGGCATAGAACTCATTTAAAAAAAACACACAGCCATGAGGTACGACTAGGCGCCCATTAGGATGGACAAATTTGAAATACAGACATTAAAAGCTGGTAAGGATGTGGAGAAACAGGAACTCTCATTCCTTGCTGATAGGAATAGAACTTTGGAAGACAAGCTTCTTTGGAAGATAGTTTTTTAAAAAACCAAATGCACCCTTATCATATGATCCAGAAATCATGCTTCTTGGGATTTACTCAACTAAGCTGAAAACGTATGTCCACACAAGAACTTTCATAGATGTTTATAGCTGCTTGATTCAAAATTGCACAAAGTTGGAAATAACCAAAATACCTTTCAGTAGAAGAATGGATAAACTGGGATACATCCAGCCAATGACCTATTATTTATAAGTGTTAAAGATAAATGAGTTATCAAGCCATGAAAAGGCATGGAGAAAGTTTAAATGCATATTGCTAGGTGAAAGAAGCCCATCTTAAAAAGCTACATACCGTGTGATTCCAAATTCTGGAAAAGGCAAAACTATGGAGACAGTAAAAAGGGCAGGGGTTGCCAGGCATCGAGGGGGAGGGGAGAATAATTTTTAGGGCAGTGAAAATACTCTGTAGATACTATAATGGTGGATACACGTTATTATACATTTGTCCCAAATCTTAAAATGGAAGACACCTGATGTAAATAATGGACTTTGGGGTGATTATAATGTATCAATATATGTTCACCAAATGTAACAAATGTAACCCTTTGGTGGGGAATGTTGATAGTGGGGAAGGATATGCATGTGTGGGGGGAGGGGGAAATGTGGAATATCACTGCACCCACTTATTGATTTTGCTGTGAACTAAGCAAAAAAAATTGCTCTAAAAAATCTTAAAAAATAATAATATTTTAAAATTTTTATTTATTTTTGAGAGAGTGACAGAATGAGTGGGGGAAAGGCAGAAAGAGAGGGAGACACAGAATCTGAAGCAGACTCCAGGCTCCGAGCTGTCAGCACAGAGCCCGACGCGGCGCTTGAACTCACGAGCTGTGAGATCATGACCGGAGCCAAAGTTGGATGTTCAACCGACTGAGCCACCCAGGTGCCCCAAGAATAATAAATTTTTAAGGGAACTGAGAATGAAGCAGAAAATATGTTTGAATAAATAATGACTGGGAATTCCACAAAATTGGTGAAAAAATCAGCTTCTGGACCCAAGGAGCTCAGCAAAACCTAAGTAAGATAAATACAAAAGAATAATATCTAAGTACATCATAATCAAACTTCAGAAAACCAAAAATAAAGAGAAAATCTTGATTGTAGCCAGAGGAGAAAAGACACGGTACAAACACAATATATACAGAAAACCAATACAGATGAAGGTTGACTTCCCATCAGAAACAAGAGAGGCCAGAAGGCAATGGAGGAACATTTTTAAAGTGCTAGAGGAAGGGGGGGCTGTCAACCCAAAGTTTCATTTCAAAAAATGAAAGCAGAATAAAGATATTTTCAGATAAATGATGGCAGAGAGCATTCCCCCACCAGCAAAGCTGCATTACAAGAAATGCTAAAGAAAGTTCTTCAGGCTGAAGGAAAAAGACACTAGATGGAAAGGTAGATCTTTTGAAAGGAATGAAGAGCACCAGGAATGGTAAATATATGGACAAACTAGAAGGCATTTTTCCCTTTACTTTTAACTGACTGTTAAATACCAAATTAATAATATTTTATTATGGGATTTTTAATTCATGTAGAAATAAAATATATGACAACATTAGGACAATAGGACATAAAGGACAGAGGTAAATGGAATTATATTGTTGCAAGGGCCATATATTTTAGTCTAGGTAGACTGTGATACGTTAAGGATGCATATTATGATCCCTAGAACAAGCACTTAAAATTTAAAAAGTAAATAAATGAAGATCAAGTATTAAGAGTATTCAATTAAACCAAAAGAAAACAGGAAAGGAGAAACAGAGGAACAAAAAAGAAATGGAACAGAAAAAGAAAACCAATAGCAAAATAGTAAACCTAATCCTACCATATAGAAAATTACATTAAATAAAGATGAAATAAATATTTCAATTAAAGGAATAAAAAGGTAAGATCCAACTATATGCTGACTTCAAGAGCCACACTTTAAATATAAAGACATAGATGGATAGAAAATAAAGGGGGGGGGGGGTGCCGGGTGGCTCAGTTAGTTGAGCATCTGACTCTTCAATTGAGCTCAGGTAATGATCTCACCATAGTGAGATTGAGCCCAGCATCTGGCTCCTTGCTGAGCATGGAACCTGCTTAAGAGTCAAAAGAGAAAAAGAAAGAAAGAAAGAAAGAGAGAGAGAGAGAGAGAGAGAGAGAGAGAGAGAGAGAGAGAGGAAGGAAGGGAGAGAGAGAGAAAGAAAAGGAAAAGAAAAAAGAAATGAAAGAAAAGAAAAGAAAAAAGAAAAGAGGGGCACTTGGGTGACTCAGTCAGTTAAGCAACCAACTTCAGCTCAGGTCCCGATCTCATGGTTTGTGAGTTTGAGCCCCTAGTCAGCCTCTGTGTCTCCCTCTCCCTCTGCCCCTCTCCTGCTTATGCTTTGTCTCTCTGTCTTTCTCAAAAAATAAATAAATTTTGAAAAATAAGAAGAAAAGAAAAGAAAAGGGATGGGAGAAGACATACCATGAAAGCATAAGAAAGCTGTGAACAAGGGGCGCCTGGGGGGCTCAGTCGGTTGAACATCCAACTTCGGCTCAAGTCATGATCTCACGCTTTGTGGAGTTCCAGCTTTGCATCCGGCTCTGTGCTGACAGCTCAAAGCCTGGAGCCTGCTTCAGATTCTGTGTCTACATCTCTCTGCCCCTCCCCCACTCACTCTCTGTCTCTCTCCAAAATAAATAAATGTTAAAAAATTAAAAGAAGAAAAGAAAAGGGATGAGAGAAGATATAACATGAAAGCATAAAAAAGCGATGAACAGGGGTGCTTGGGAGGCTCAGTCGTTTAAGCATCCAACTTCACCTGGCAGTTTGTGAGTTCAGACCCTACATCGGGGCTCTGGGCTACCAGCACAGAGCCCGCTTCAGATCCTCTCTCTCTCTCTCTCTCTGCCCCTCCCCTGCTCTTTCTCTCTCTCAAAAATAAATAAACATTAAAAATAAAAAGTTGTGACCATAAGAAAACTAATTTTGTTATATTTATGTCAGAAAAAACAGACTTCAGGATAAGATTACTATCTGGGATTAAAGAGAAATATTTTGTAACAATAAAAGGGTCAACTGATCAGGAAAACATAACAATCATAAATGGGCATGCAATTAATAAAAAAGCTTCAAGATACATAAAGTAAAAACTTTAGTTTACCAAAGAGAAAAATAGTGAAACCTACAATCGTGTTGGTGATACTTAACACCCCTCTCTCAGCAAGAACATCTAGAGAAGCATAAATAAAATCTGAAAAGATTTGAACAATACTGCCAACCACCTTCACCTGATTGACATTTATTGAAGAATATAACCAACAATTAGAAGAATACACATTCTTCTCAAAAGCACATAGAATATTCACATAGAATATGCTGGGCCACAAAAAGACCCCTGAAAAACAAACAAAAAAAAAAATCTTTAAAAATTTCTAAAGATTGATATCTTACAGACTACATTCTCTGAACACAACAGAATTAAATTAGAAAGGAAAGAAATTCTGACTGCTAGGGCTTTACATACTTAAAAAGTAAACCACAGACTTCTAAATAGCACATAGGTCAAAGAAGAAATCACCCAGAAAATTAAAAATTATTTTTAGCTAACTGGTAAAGGAAATGCAACATATAAACACCTGTTAAAGTAGTCTTTGTGGGAAATGTATATTTTAGATGCTTGTAGTATAAACAAAGAAAGGATTAAATCAATCACCTAAATTTCTAACATAAGAATCAAGCAAACATGGGACACCTGGGTGGCTCAGTCGTTTAAGTGTCTGCCTCTGGATTTCTGTTCAGGTCATGAGCTCGTGGTTTGTGAGTTCAAGCCCTGAGGCTGGCTCTGTGCTGACAGTGCAGAGCCTGCTTGGGACTCTCTCTCTCTCTCTCTCTCTCTCTCTCTCTCTCTCTCTCTCTTTCTCTCCCCTTGCCTCTCTCTCTGCCTCTCCCCTGCTTGTACTTGCTCTCTCCCTCTTTCAAAATAAATAACTAAACTTTAAAAAGAAAAAACCAAGAAAACAAAGAACATATTAAATCTGAAGCAAGTAGAAAAAAGGAAATAATAAATATAAGAATATAAATCAATGAGACTAAAAGAATAGAGAAAAATCAACAAAGCTAAAAGTTGGCACTGTAAAAAAAATAAGATTATTAAATCCCTACAACACTGATTAAAAAAAGAAATATGAATTACTAACATTAAGAAAGAGTATAAGGATATCACTCAGATACAACAGATATTACATAGATGATAAAGAAAATTATGAACAACTTTACACCTATAACCAAACAATTTAGGTAAAATGGACAAATTCCTCAAAAAACACAAATTACCAAAACTGGCACAAAAATAATAGAACACCTGAATTCTAATCAAGTCTGACTTTATTATCAAAAACTTTGTCACCAAAAAGCTCCTGGTCTAAAGGACTTCAATGGTGAACTATAAAAAATATTTAAGGAAGAAGTAATACTAATCTTACTCAAACATATTCAGAAAATAAAAAAAAGGAACACCTCTCAACTTGTTTTAAGTGGCTAGAATAATCCTGATACCAAAACTTAAGATATTACCAAAAAAACACTATAGTTAAAGATTCTGCATAAACCTCATTATACATGAAGGCAATGTAGTTTTATTAGCAGAGCATAATACATAGTAGGTGCTCAACAAAAAAAAAATCCTAAAGTATTAGCAAATTGAATCCAGCTGCAGATGAAAAGACACAATATATCTTGACCAAGCGGGATTTATCTCAGGACATAAGGTTGGCCTAACATTTTAAAATTAATGTAATTTACTGCATTAATGGATTAAAGGAGAAAAGCCATATCACCAGCTCAATAGATGCAGAAAAAAAGCATTTGGCAAAGTTTAACATCCATTCATGATAAAAACTCACCCAGTAAATTAGCTATGGAAGGGAACTTCCTCAGCTTAATAAGGGGAAACTACGAAACGCGTACAACTAATGTGATACTTAATGTTGAAATACTAAATACTTCCGCCTTAAATGCTAACTACTTCCGCCTTAAGATCAGGTATAAGGAAGGAAGGCAGAGATAGCTCTCACCACTCCTAAGGGATGCAAGAATCAATGCAATAAGGACTATGGTTTGTGGGTTCAAGCCTCTGCTACAGGCTTTGCTCTGGCCGGGTGGAGCCTGCTTGAGATTCTTGGTCTCCCTCTCTCTCTCTTACCCCTCCCCTGCTTACATACAATGTGTGCTCACACTCTCTGAAAATAAATAAATAAACTTTAAAAAATCTGGTCTTTTTCTAAGGTCCAACTATACGCACACTTTCCAGTTGTAATTTCAGGAGGGAGAACACCTACCCGACCTTAACCTCCCTCACCCCACATCTCCTAGTTCCCTTCCTCAGCGTCCTCTCTTCCCCTTCCCCTTCCCCTTCTCCATCCCGAAATCAGCATCACCAGCTTGCTGACCTACATCTCACCCCCCCAACTACCACAGACCCCCTAAAATTCAGAAAGCACATAATGCTAGGGGCTCTAGCGGCGACACCCACAAGCCATGGGTTCTTCGGTCTCTTCCGGCAGGATAAAGGTGGAGGAGGAGTGATTGTCAGGACTAGAATTGTCCCCTTGGAAAGCACCCTTTGACCAAGTGCCTAGATGTGCCTGAGACAGAGGAGTTTCCCAAGACGAAGCACTTTGTTTTAAATGGGGACGGCGGTGGGCAAATCTGGATGGTTGGTCACCATCCCTCCTGGGAATCCTTCCCCCACAAGGACCTTCACCCTGAGAAGGAAAGTGCAAATGGACTCTACCCTGGTCACAGGGGGGACGCCAGCTCCGGGGGTGAGCTGCCTTCTAAGGTTTGGTTAAATGCTAAGAGCAAAGATGCCTCCCATCCTCAGCCCAAGACAGAGTCTGGAGCTCAGCAAGGGCTGGCGGAGTTGCTGGAGGAAGGAATACGCTGAAGGAGCGAAGGGACCCTACTTTGGGGAACCATCTACCCAAGGTGGGCTGTTTTCTGCAGCCACAACCCTGCACACCGTGCACTTCCTCCAACCCCGCCGCCGTATCCCTGTCCACCCCACATGTTTTGCCAAGCACCAGTCGGTTTCTGTGTTCATCATTCACATACATTTAAATTATTTTCATAAAAGGACTATATTTTTAAGTGTTTCAATACAGAATGTTACTAAGGAAAACCTCAGTTTTGTTCCACACTACCTCACCCTGCCCTCTGTCCCCTCTTCTAAGGAAACCAGCAAGCGTTTCTGCTTTTAAATGAGGTGACTTTCCCCACAAATCTGATTGGTACGCATTTACTTCCATGTCTTGCTTTATCAATTAAATGAATAATTATTGACTCCCTTCATGAAAAAAATGAAGAAATGTGCTCCCTTGTACTATACTGTTCAGCTTCCAATCCCTACCCCATTGTACTGGTTATAGTGTTAGCTTATTCTTCTGTTGATTATTTCCTCCAGAGCAATAATCATTTATAATCTTTACTTCCAGGTTCATCCACTTTAGCTGTATCTCACTCTTTCCACTATGGAACATGAAGAAATTAGCATCTATACTCTATGTTACCTTTCCTCCGCCCCATTGTGACTCCGACAGTTACACTATCACTTGTACATTGCCAAGAGTTATAGTTACATATGTTCTGTAACCATAATTAAACCTTTCGTGCTTTATCTAGAGCATAATTCTCATCATTTAAATCCAGTAAACAGCACTTACAATGTTATGATTACAAATAAATTCTAATTTGGGATTATCATGGGTTCATCAAACAAGAAATCCATTTTTTAAAAAAAAAATCAAGAGAGAGTTCTGGGAAATGACAACTATGATGGTCAAAGTAAAAAATACAATGTCAAAGTCTAGGAGCTTGTGCCGGAAAGTATGGAAGTGCTTAAATAAATCAGGATGGGGTGTGTCCGCAGGAAGCAAGAGCCAGCCTGGGAGAGCTCAGGGGCCAAAGCTGGGACAATCTGAGTAACAAAATAAACAGTGTAGTATTGGAGGATAACCCAGAGTGTAAAACAAATATACCTAGGTCCAGGCTGACCTAAATGATTGAATAAATAAAGGATTGGGGGAATAGATAAATCTTCCTTCTGGAAGAATTCCAAATAACATGTGTAGCCATTCTCCCCCTCCAGACGGAGCTTAATTGTCTCTTCTCCTAGATGACTTACTTCCAAAGAATAGAGTATGGAAAGGGGAAAAATAGTGTCTTCACAGCAGACAAATCTGACAAACAAACACTGCTTTAATCAAGTGACCAGGGTATCAAGTCACCAGCTGGTCTCATGTGATGAAGGAGGCGCTGCACCTTTGCGTTATTCTCTGTCGAAGCAACCCACCCCAGTCTGATCATGGGAAAAAACCCAAACCGAGGGATGTTCTGCAAAACACCTGACGAATAGCCTTCAAAATTGTCGAGGTGATTTAAACACACACACACACACACACACACACACACACACACAAACCACAAGGAAAGATGGAGAATCTGTCACAGGGGAGACTCAAGAGACCTGACTAAATACAATGTGCTACACGGGATTGGGTTCTCAAAGAGAAAAAAGATATTAGTAGAAAAATTGTTGAAATTTGAGTAAAAAATCTGGAGTTTCAATAGTAGTAATGGGTAAATGTTCATTTCTTAGTTTTGATGTACCACAGGAATGTAAGATGCTAATGTTAAAGGCAATTGGGTGAAGGGTATGAGAACCCCTGTGCCATCATGGCAACTTCTCTGTAAATCTAAAAGTATCCCCAAAATAAAAGGTTTACTTGAGAAATATCTAGAAGCATCCAACTCTTGACTTTGGCTCAGGTCATGATCCAGGGTTGTGGAATTTGGCCCCATATCGGGCTCTGCACTGAGCATGGAGCCTGCTTTAGATTTTCTCTTTCCTTCTGCCCTTTTTCCACTTATGCATGATCTCTCTCTCTCAAATAAAATTTTAAAATCTAGAAGCCATGGAATTCTCCAAGAATACAGAAAAAAATTTTTTTTGAAAAATTGTATCACAAAGGATTAATTCAAGAATCCTGATATTTGTGTAGTGAAAATTCCAGAGAGAAAAGGGAAAATAGAAGCAGGAAAATAATTAGAAATAATAGAAGAAAATTTCCCTAGAGAAAAACTAGCACATCTTTAGATTAAAAGTACACACTGAATACAGAGCAGAATAAAAAACAAACAAAAAACATGCATGCTTAGGGTCTCAGGAGGTATCAGAATGCCTAATAGCTCCTGGAAATTGAAAACAAATAAATTATCTATAAAGGCATAAAAACCAAGTTAGCATCAGGCTTCTCTGGAGCTAGAAGCTATGAAACAATGACCCACAAAATTGGGGTAAATTGTTTTGAACCAACCAAACTAAAAAAGGGTAGGATTCAAGTAGACTTGTGAGAATGAATAATGTTTACCACCCATGCACTTTTGCTGAAAAAAAAATTACTTGAGCTTGTCTTCAAGGAAAACAAAAAAAGGAAGACACAATGTTGCAATTTGATTCTCAAAATGTAGTTCCAGGGGCATCTAGTGTGGTGTTAAAAATGCAAATTCTCAGGCTCCACCTCTGACCTACTAAACGGAAACTGAGTGTGGGCTCCGAGATCTGTGCTTCAACAGGTTTGATAACCTCTGGAGTTGTGAATGGTGCTCTCAAGTCTCCTTCAGCAGTCTGGTGCACCTACCACCTGGCTGCTGTGAGTTGCTGCGTAAATGCTGCAGCCCCCACTCCACCCCAGTCTCAAGGGGAGACAGACTCCAAGAGTCTCTGTGGGACCCTGCTGAAGCTAGTCTCCAGCCAAGAATATTTCTTTGCCTAGGGGCGCCTGGGTGGCTCAGTCGGTTAAGCCTCCGACTTTGGCTCAGGTCAGATCTCACGTTCGTGGGTTTGAGCCCCCGTCAGGCTCTGTGCTGACAGCTAGCTCAGAGCCTGGAGCCTGCTTCCAGTTCTGTGTCTCCTTCTCTTTCTGCCCCTTCCCCTCTCATGCTCTATCTCTCTCTGTATCAAAAATAAATAAAACATTAAAAAAAAAAAAGAATATTTCTTTGCCTAGCATTCTTCCCCTACTTTATCCTAGTGATAGTGATTAACTATGGGAGCGGTCTCACTTTCACCAGAATCCTTGCCTCAGGCTCTGCTTCTGGACTAACTCAGACACACATTGAAAAGAACCTCCCTGGTAATAACTGCCCAGAAGTATTTCATTTAAATTAGAACAGGAAAACATAGGTTCTGATAACAGCATTTTAAAAATGTCTTCAAGAATAAAGTGAATTCCAGTTAATAGACTGTACAATTAAGAAGTTAGAAACTCTTAATTATATGATAAAGAAGGCACATGTTTCTTCTCTCAGAAAGGAAGAGGAAAAATGCCAAGAAACTCCAGGAAAACACAAAACTATACCAAAAAATTGTGATCCAAATATGAAGTAAACAAAAATGTGGCATGATTTTAAGCAATTGATATGTAAGAAAAGAGAACTATTTGGTTTTTTGTTTGTTTTGTTTTACATTTATTTATTTTTTTGAGAGATAGAGTGAGACACAGCATGAGCAGGGAGGGTCAGAGAGAGGAGACACAGAATCGGAAGCAGGCTCTGAGCTGTCAGCATAGAGCCCGGTGTGGGGCTCGAACCCACCAACCATGAGATCGTGACCTGAGCTGAAGTTGGATGCCCAATCAACTGAGCCACTCAGGCGCCCCGGAAAGAGAAGTATTTGGTCTTAACGTTTGAAATACTCTTTTTTTTTTTTTTTTTGTGGCCTTATTTTCTTTCACTTTTTTCCCCCCCAAATCCATACAGCTTTTATTGCATATTGCTTCTTTAAAATATCACAAGTATCATCCGGCATCTTGCTGTTTCTGTAGCTGGACAACGTAGATCTTATTCATCAGCCTGCTGAACTGTTCCTTTTTCAGAAACATAGATACCATCCAAAAACTTCCTGATGTCCTTGTTTTTAACTGTCGTGGCTTGCTGAATCAAAGCAGCTGAATTTGATACAAGTTCAATATCATTTCCTTCAAGAATTAACTCATCTTTCTGGGCTTGAGATACAGAACAAGCAACACCTGGCCTCATCCGAACCCTGCGTATGTATTTCTCACCCAAGAAATTTCGGATTTCAACAAGAGAGCCATTCTCCTGAATAACAACGTTGATGGGGAAGTGAGCGTACACAGGCCTCATCTTGTAACGGAAGCCCAGTGTAACACCCTTGATCATGTTCTGTACGTGACCACAGATAGTACGGACAGTAGCCAGTTCCTTCCAATTTCCCCACCACTTGTCAACTCGGAGCCTCTTCTTTTTCTTTCCAAGAAGACTGAGTTCTACATTGATGTGATTGAAGTCCCTTCGCAGGGTTCCTCTGGGTCCCTTCACAATAACAGTACGTCCCTTGAGAGTGATGTCGACATTTTCCAGAATGTTGACTGTTTGATTGCTGAGAATGGTCTTCATTCTCGCAGTAGATGCGGCAAAGAGTTCTTTCACTTTTAATACGGAAAAATTCAAATATACGCAAAAGTAGAAAGAATAGCAAATTCAGCCTTATGTACCCAGCACTCAGATTCAATGGTTATCAAGATCTGCTCAATCTCAAATACCTAGTGAGTTTTCTCTCTTAGAGCCGATCTGTCTAAATGAGAATCCAGACAAGGTCTGTATACTGCATTTAGTTGCTGTGTCTCCTACATGTCCCCTGGGCTGCACCAGTCTAGGGACTGAAATGACATTTTCTTCTCTACTGATCCAGTCACCACCTGAAATCTGTAGGGCTTGTTTTGTTATTGCGTTAAGGCCAAATCCTTTGTCTTAATCAATATCATCTCCTGAAATAACCATTGGGTCATCTTCATGTTCAGCCTGCTTCAAGCTCTCTCAAATCTCCAGTTTCTTTAGAGTCAAAAGAATCTCCAGGTGCTTTATCTTTAGGTTTTAAAGGAACTTTTCTTGGTGATCGATCCACATAGAAATGTGGGTGCCTCAATCCAGCATAAACACTGAGGCAGGTGTCTAATGTCTAGAAATCTTCTGGACTTTTCTATTCACCGAAGCTTATTAAGATCTCCCCTGGTTAAACATTCAATGGACACTTGAGTGCCAGATGAGATTAAAGATCCAAACAAAGCTCTAATTTATATCTGGACTTCTCAGAAAATCCAGAAAGTCTAGGTTAGGAGCCAAAAGGTATTTGGAGCTGCAACTGCAAAAGTCCCCCAGGAATGATCCCATGGGTCCCAGTTTTTTTTATAAATTGCTCATTGCTCACTTGACAGGGAAGATGAAGGAGGTGGCCCAGCCTGGGACACACACATGGCCATCATGGAGTTCTGCCTCCAGCCCAGCCTTGCCTGGGTCTTAGGTGCTGGACTTCACCCCTTCCCTTCTCTTTATCAGGCGTTTGATTCTAGGTGGTGCTGGGAACACAAGAGGAAGGGAGATTTGATCTCAATTGCCCAAGACCTCACAGCTTCCCATGGGTCAGATCAGGGTTTGGACCCAGGTTAGGCTGGCTCCATATTTTTACCCACTTCTCCCTCCACAGCCCTATGAAATCTACGAGCCGAAGGGAAAAGTCCTAATGGGACCTGGGTGTTCCCAGAGGGGTCCAAAGAGGATTGCCTAGAGTCAGAATGGCCAAGTTTCCAGCAGTTAAACCGTTGACTCAGACAAATATCAACAGACACTCCCAGAAACATGAAACCAAAAGTCAAACAAACGACCAACAAAAAACAGTCTTTCCGACAGGTGGGGAAAAACTGCAGAATTATCAAGTCAATTTCTTCACTGTTGTGCTAGAGGCTTGGGGGACTCAAACATTAACCAGCTAATCTGTGTGTGTGTGTGTGTGTGTGTGTTGGGGGTGTGTGTGTGAGGGGGGTGACTGTCTATCTTGCCAGACACTGAGTCCCCACCCTCAAGGAAACTTCCTGAATGCTCTCTGCGTGTGAATGCTGAACCTCTGACGGCAGGGATGATTTCCATCATGTTCTCCTCGTCCACTCTCATTGCCAGGACAGGGTCAGACGCACCATAAACACTGCTTGGATGAGTTCCATTTTTGAAAATGAGCTTACTCTCTCTGCCCCCAGATAATTCTTTCAGTATCCAGTGATTTTGTAAATTTTAGAAAAGAGAGACCTGTCATCGGGAAGGGAATTTAGAGGTGAAATTATGCATGCTGCCTTGTAGACATATTTTTTAAATGCCTTTCTGGATAAAGCAGGGGAAGGAGAGGGAGAGAAAAGCAGCCTTAGAACATTTGCTGAGGAAAAGGCTTTCGATTTCTGAAGGGACTGTAGGACCGGTGCGAACTATGTGCTGTGTTTGAGGATTTCTGAGGATCCATAGCCCTGAGTTTGGAAAGGAAGCAGGTGCTGGGGGGGCCCATCAGGGCTCTATATTCAAGCTTCCAGGAATGGGTTCCTCAGTCATTCAACATGTACGTATTGAGCATCTACTTTGTGCAAGCCTTGTTTGAGGGATTGGGTGGGGATACAACAAAATTCCCGCCCTCTCGTGGAGCTTACATGCTAGTGGGGAGAGCAGGAAAAAAATTAAGATAAAATTAGAAACACATATACGTGGGGGTGGCTGGGTGGCTCAGTTGTTGGGTGTTGGACTCTTGGTTTCCGCTTAGGTCATGATCCCGTGGTTTCATGAGTTTGAGCCCTGAGTCTGGCTGTGTGCTGGCAGCGTGGAGCCTGCTCGAGATTCTCTCTCTCTGTTCCTCTCTCTTTGCCCCTCCCCAACTCATGCTATCTTTGTCTCTCTCAAAATAAGTAAATAAACTTAAAACAAGCTTTTTAAAATGCATTAGCTCTTTGAGCTGGCAACCCCACTTCTGTGATTATAGCCTAGAGCTTCAGCTGCAGGGTGAAATGATGTAGGCAGGAGGTTATCCACTGAAGTACTATTTGTACTAGTAAAAGACTGGGCACAACTTTGAATCTTGAACTGTGAGAACACATTATCCATTCAAATCAAAACAAAAATGTTTTAAATGTAATATAAGTTTGATTAGATGGTGATAAATATGTTACGGAGAAAAGTAAGTAGAGAAGGGAGGAAGAGAGTTAGGTAATACATGGAGGGGATATTATTATTTTAAATTGAAGGTTGGGGAAGGCCTAATAGGGAAGAATATATTTGCATAAAAACCTAAAGGAGGTGAGGATGTGTTGGGGAAGTATTCCAGGCAGAGGGAACTGCAGGTGCAAAGGCCCTGGGGTTGGAGCCTGTCTGGCATATCCAAGGAGCAGCGAAGAGGCCAGCTGGGCTGGAGCAGAGTGAGCCAGGGGCAGAGGGCGTACCAGTGCTGCAACCCCAGGCACTCTGAGTCTGAGGGGCTGCAGCGACGGGGCACTCGTGAACCCAGGAAGCTCCCTTCTCACGCTGGCCTACTCAGTCCATCCAAACATTTCCACAAAAGATACCTGGTCCTTCCCTGGATCTTCTCTTTCTATGAATGTTAGTCCTGAAACGTGATGCCCAGAACTGCGCTGGCTTGGATCCACAGCCCCCCACCCCCCATCTCCAACCCACCTGCCCTCAGCAGTGCCTACCACTCCCTCCTGGGACCTCTCTTCTCTGCTTCACTGGCCCTCCAGACTCAACCCCTACCCAGCCCTCTGACTGTTTCTGCTCACTGCCCCTGCACACTGAGGCTCACGGGCCCTGTCCCCACCCTCTTCTCTCTCTCCTACCAACTCTTGCCATCCCACGCTCACTCAGGGCTTCTGAGCACATTTATCTCCCTAGCCCAGACCCCCTGTTCTCCTGCTCCCTGGACCCCAATGTCTCAGATACCTTGGACTCCACATATATCCAGAGCTGGCCTCACCACCCACTGATCACTCCTCTGCCTCCCAGACCAGTTCAGGCTGGTCCTCTCGATGCCCTCTCCCAGACAGCCCTGACCACGATCCCTGCCTACGCCTCCCGTTCCTGCCCACCTGAGTGGGGCACCAGCTCTGCCTGTTAGCCGCTATCTCCCTAGCACCTAGCACAAAGCCTGGCATACAGTGAACTCTCGATAAATAAACTATCAAATGACTGGGCAGTCTCATCCTCTGCTTCCAGGTTCTGAATCTGCTCGCCTCTCCTAGTGACCCCTGCCAGGCTCAGTGGACCACCCCCCCAAGTCCCCACCTCCCCAATCCCTGGATGGGGAGGTCTCATGAGCCTGGCCTCATTCCTGGGTGAGTTCAGACCCCAGGAGGCACTGGACCTTTACACTTGTCCGCTGGAGGCTTAGTGTTATTCTTTGGGTTTCAGTGACTTCCCCCTGCAGGAGACGAGTGTGAATGGATTAGGGAAGCCTTTGCAGACAGCGGTTGAGTAGGAGGAGAGAGACACAGAATCGGGAGTTAAGGGCCCAGGCACCTGAGGCACCTTGGTGGCCTTCTCAATGCAACATCCTAATGAGATGGTAAGTCCCCCAGAACAAATATCTCTGTCTGCTCCTTTCTGGCGGGCACCTTATGGCAGGGGCTCTTAGCAGAGGGTTATCCTCACATGCCTACCCCACTGTTGCTAGGTAAAATACAGGCCATTCAGCTATTTTGAGCTTCAGATAAACAAGTAGATTTTCAGTGTAAGTATGTCCCCTACTCAGTATGTCTGTGGGATAGACTTATACTAAGAAATTATTTCTTGTTTATCGGCAATTCAAATTTCACCAGGCAGCCTTTATTTCTATTAGTTACGTCTGGCAACCCTATTATTCCCAGGTGACAGGTGGCTATGTCTAAAGACATTTTTGATTGTCACAACTGGAGAGGAGGTACACTGGCCTCTAGTGGGTGGAGGCCAGCGGTGCTGCCAAACATCCCACAGAGCCTAGGAAAGTTCCCCTCAACCAAGAATTACCCAGACCACAGGGAGTCTCTCTGTGGGTACCCAGGGCACACAGAGCTCCTACCCCACCTCCCCCTCCTACTGCTGCCCACCTGCCTTCCTTCCCTCAGGCCATTAAGAGATGTGGAGAGGGATGCCAATCTGATGACTGAAAAGTATAATCTCCTTGTTTTAATTTGCACTTCCTTTGTTACAACTATTTTTTTCAGCTTCATTGAGATATAATTGACATATAACATTGTATTGTGTAGGTCTAAGGTGTATAGTGTAATGATTTGAAATGGCCACCACTATAAGGTTAGTTAACACATCCATCACCTCGTGTGTGTGTGTGTGTGTGTGTGTGTGTGTGTGTGTGCGTGCGTGGTGAGACCTTTTAAGACCAGTCTTCACAATCTGCAAGTCTGCAATATGGTATTATTAACTACAGTCACTAAGCTGTCATCAGATGCCCAAACTTATTCATCTTATAACTGGAAGTCTGAGCATTTGATCGCCTCCATCTACTCCCGCCTCCCCCCTCAGCCTCTGACAACCACCAATCTACTCTCTGTTTCTGTGAGTCTGGATATTTTTCTTTTTCTTTTTTCTTTTCTAAAAGATTCTACATATAAGTAAGATCACACAATAGGAGTGCCTGGCTGGCTCAGTCAGTAGGGCATGTGACTCTTGATCTCAGGGTTGTAAGTTGGAGGCCCACATTGGGTGTACAGATTACTTAAAAATAAAATCTTTAAAAATAGAAATATGTAAGACCACACAGTATTTTTTTCCTCTGACTTCCTTCCCATGATTTGGCATAATGCCTGTGAAGTCCATCCATGTTGCAAATGGCAGAATTTCCTTCTTCAGCTGAATTCTACATACACACATATATTTATATATATATTATGTGTATGTATGTATATGTATATGTATGTGTGTGTATATGTGTGTGTACATGTGTGTGTGTGTGTGTGCGTGTACCACATATCCTTATTCATTCATTCATCAGCTACCACTTGGGTTGCTTCCATGTCTTGACTATTCTAAATAACGTGCAATAAACATGAGGGTGAAGATAGCCCATCAAGACAGTGTTTTTGTTTTCTTCAGATGAATACCCAGAAGTAGGATTGTTGCATCATATGGTAGTTGTATTTTCTTTCTTATTATTTTTTTATTTAAAAACTTTTAATGTTTATTTATTTATTTTGAGAGAGAGAGAAGAAGAGCATAGATGGAGAGGAATAAAGAGATAGGGAGAAAGAGAATCCCAAGCAGGATCCATGCTGTCAGCACAGAGCCTGATGTGGGGCTCAATCTCATGAACCGTAAGGTGAAATCAAGAGTTGGATGTTTAACCAACTGACCCACACAAGCGCCCCTATTTTTTTATTCTAGAGAGAAAGAGAGAGAAGAGAGAGAGAATCTCAAGCAGGTTCCATGCTCAACATGGAGCCTGACATAGGGCTTGATTCCATGACCTAGGATCATGACCTGAGCTGAGATCAAGAGTTAGACACTCAGCCCACGGACCCATCCCGGTGTCCCTGGTAGTTGAATTTTTGTTTCAATTTCTCGAGGACGCTCCATACTGTTTTCCATTCCAGCTGCACCATTTGCATTCCTCCAACGGTGCACAGGGTTCCCTTTTTTTCCACATCCTCACCAGCACATATTTCTTGTCTTTTTTTACAAATCGCCATTCTAACAGGAGTGAGGTGCTGCCTATATCCTAGTATGGTTTGGATTTGCATTTCTCTGATGATGTGTGATGCTGAGCATCTTCCCATGTGTCCGCTGGCCACTGTTTATCACCGTTGAAAAAAATGTTACAACTGAACTTGTGTATTGTCAGGTGTTCATCTCTATTTTTAAATTAATGAAAAATTTAATCAATATGCATGCATATCATACAACATGAAAAGTCAGCCTCCTTTTCTCGTGTGGGAAGCCCTGCTCTGCAGCCCCCCAACCAGAGACCACATCCGGATCAGACGCAGTGTCCAGTGTTTGCTTCCAGAGAGATTCAATGCACCTGTAAGTGCTCACATACATGATCTTTCTCTCTAGTTTTTCCACAAATCATAACATTTTCCAAACTGTTTCCCACTTGGTTCTTTTCTTTTTTTAATCTGGAAAGTGATTCATTCCACCAAACACAGAACCATTTCATTGTTGTTCATGATTTCACAGGGTCCCATCTGATAGAGATACTACAATCCGCTTAAACAGCTCCCTAGCGCTGGACACTTTGGTGGCTTCCAGTCTCCTGTCACAGTGTATTTTCTTGTGCATATGCACTTTCTCACGTAGAAGAATACATTTGTAAGTAATCTGCCGGAAGTAGAATAGCTAGGTCAAAGGGGAAGTGTATTTAATGTATCTAAGTGTGCAACCAAATTGCATCCCACATCAATTTGCTGATTATGTCATTTCATGATTGAAAAAAAACTCTTATTTAAAAAAAATTTTTTTTAATGCTTTTTATTTATTCTTGAGAGACAGAGACAGTGCAAGCAGGGGAGGGTCAGAGAGAGAGGGAGACACAGAATCTGAAGCAGGCTCCAGGCTCTGAGCTGTCAGTACAGAGCCCGACGCAGGGCTCGAACCCACCAACCTTCAGATCATGACCTGAGCCGAAGCCAGACGCTCAACCGACTGAGCCACCCAGGCGCCCCAAACTCTTATTTTTTAATTCACAGGAAAAACATAATACAATCGTTGTCTTTGATTATAGGAAACCAGGATTTATAAAACGTCTATTATGTCTCAGGAACTACACGTGGTGCAGAAAGCACTCATGATCTCTGTGAGGCATAGTGAAGTAAGCTGTTTGTTTAAGGCACCCATGGAGTGGGTGGCGGAGCCAGAAATCAAACCTTGGCCCGTTTGGCTCCCTTTCCTGGGCCTGGGCCTTGTCACCAGGCAGGAGGCTGACACCCTGGAATGAGGAACTAGGTTCCGGCTTAGCTCACAGTGACGTCATGTGACAGGTGTCCCGCTAGAGGCTGTACCCCAGCGCCCCGGAGCACAGACCAGGTCACAGAGCTGCCGAAAGGGCTTCCCAAAGGTGAGAGCTTTCAAGGTGAGGCCTGAGGGTTGAAAGAATACGTTTTGCTGGTGAAAAGGAGAAAGGTCGGCCCAGGCTCAGACTCTGGAGACAGACTGCCTGGATTTGAATCTTACTTCTTTTATTTTCTTTTTAAGAAAGTGGTTTCTTTTCCTAAGTTTATTTATTTATTTTTGAGAGAGAACAGGGAGAGGGGCAGAGAAAGAGGGGAGACAGAGAATCCCAAGCAGGCTCGTGCTGTCACGGCTCAAACTCACAAACCTAGAGGTCATAACCTGAGCCAAAATCAAGAGTCCATGCTTAACCAACTGGGCCACCCAGGTGCCCCCTGAATCTTCCTTCTGCCACTTCCTGGCTTTGTGACCTGTCTGTTCATGTGTAAAATAAAGGACCTAATTCCTAGGGTGGTGAGCCTGAAATGGCTTAAAGCATGTTAAAAAAAAAAGGGGGGGAGGGTGCCTGTGTGGCTCAGTCAGTTGGGCGTCTGACTTCGGCTCAGGTCATGATCTCACAGTCCCTGAGTTCAAGCCCCACATCAGGCTCTGTGCTGACAGCTCAGAGCCTGGAGCCTGCTTCAGATTCTGCGTCTCCATCTCTCTCGGCCCCTGCCCTGATCACCCTCTGTCTCTGTCGCTATCAAAAATAAATAAACATTTTTTTTAAAACCATAAATAAATAAAAACAAACATTAAGAACAAAAGAAAAGAAAAAGCACCTGACACTTTGCAAGCATTCGGAAGCATCAGCCACATATTAGTAAATAACCCAATTGTGTTTAAAGGTATTTTAACTGTTAATCTTCTTCTTCGTGTTGTTTAAAATGTTTAGTTGGCAGACTGGTAATGATGGGGCCTATTTAGTGGAAGGTGACAGGAGACCACAGTCGTTGGGCTTTGGTCACAGCCATGCCGGGCGCCTCTGGCAGCACAGCAGCTGACAAAGTTCCCACAAGTTTACGTGTTTTGGCCAAAAAAAAAAAAGATTGTTTCAAAGTGTTGAAGTGCAGTCACGCAAACATAGGTTTTTCAGAGTTAACGTTTATTTAGCTTTTACTATGTGCCGAGCACTGTTAAAAGCCTCCCATTTAAACCTCCCAACTAGCCTATTGGATAAGTACTGTTGTTACCCACGTTACAGATGAGGGACACCCAGAGAGTCTTCTGCACCAGGCTCGGTGAGACCGACGCCTGTCACCTCTCTGAGTGTCCGACCCTCACCCCTCCTCACGGCTGAACAGCTCTGGCCTCAGAGCCACAGAAGGCTCCTAACCTGGGGCATGACACATTGGCTTGCATTTTTTTAAGTTTATTTATTCATTGAGAGAGAGAGAGAGGGCACAAGTGGGAGGGGCAGAGAGAGAGGGAGAGAGAGAGAATCCCAAGCAGGCTCCACACTGTCAGCGCAGAGCCTGGCGGGGGCTCAAACTCACAAAGCGGGAGATCATGACCTGACCAAGTGAGTTAAGAGTCCAACACTTAACCAAGTGAGCCACCCAGGAGCCCCAACTTGCATTTTAGGGAGCAGTTCGACAGGGCCCTAGGGGAAATATTTACAGGCAGGTGTGTAGGGGTGGGGCAGGTCAAGGCTTTAGGCAGAGCCAGGAGATCCTTGGACTCACCTCTCTGGGAAACTACTGGAATCTTCATAAGGCCCTTATCCTTTAAGAGGTATTTACTCGGTGGAAATTAAATATCTATAGTCACAAGCAGCCACTGAGCCTTAGAAATGTGGCTCATCCAAATTCACAGTGCTGTAAATATAGAAAATATGTGTTGGATTTCAAAGGCATAATTAGAAAAGTAAAACATCTCAATTTTTATGTAAATATCATGTTGAAATGTTAACATCTTGGATATACAGGGGTAAATTAAAAATACTATTAAAATTAACATCAACTATTCCTTCTTTTTCCTTTTTTTAAGTGGCTACCAATAAACTTGAAATTATATACGTGCTCACATTATATTTCTACTGGACAGCGCTAGTCCATAACCCTCCCCCATGCACCCGCCTTACTTCCTCTTCATGAGAAGCCGTGATGGTGTCTGGTGAGAAGCCGGCAGCCAGAGGTGCACACTGCCAGGCGTTCTTAGTTCGAGACAACGGACAGAGGCTGGGTGTCCGCGACCTGGGTGGGTCCGCTGCGCGCTGCCGCCCTCTAGCGGTTCCTCTTCCAACCTGTCGTCTTTTGTGGTGGAATTGGGCTGGACAGGACTTGAGATGCTAAAACTCTTCGTGGTCCCAAACCATTTATTCCACTCACGTACTACCCTCCCTTGATTTAAGTTTTTAAAAAAAATTTTTTTTAGAGAGAGAAAGAGATAGAGCATGAGTGAGGGAGGAGCAGAAAAAGAGGGAGACACAGAATCTGAAGCAGGTTCCAGGCTCTGAGCTGTCAGCACAGAGACTGATGTGGGGCTCAAACCCACGAATCGCCAGATCACGACCTGAGCCAAAGTTGGACGCTTAACTGACTGAGCCACCCGGTGCCCCTCATTTTAGTTTTGATTTTAATTCAAAGTCGCCATACAGAAGGAGTTTAAGAAATGTTCCCGTCCCTAGTTCCTACCTTCTCAACAGGTCTGCATACAGTTAAGATGTTGCAGGTATTTCTTCTCCAACTGTGGCTTCTGATTGGTGGGAAATTATCAATATTGCAGAACCCTTTAAATTCCTGGACGTTAATAAGCAATTTTCTTGAGGGGGCTAGAGGTTCGGTCTTAGAAGGCAGTGTCCTTTGGTTGGCAAAATGGGTTAACAGCATGGCAAATAAGTTAAAGTGCATCGTTAGGACTTGGGAGCAAAAATGTATATAAAGTACTTTAGCATAGTGCCAGGTACATTATAAGCTCTCAATATGTGGAGATATTGTTTATAAAATTACTTGTTGGGCCCCTCAGTCAGTTGAGCCTCCGACCTCTTCTCAGGTCATGATCTCGCAGTTCAAAGTTCCGAGCCCCATGGAGGGCCCTCTGCTGTCAGCAAGGAGCCCACTTTGGATGCTCTGCCCCACCCCTGCTTGTGCAAGTGCTTTCTCTCTCAAATATAAGTAAACTTTTATTTAAACAATTTTTAATGTTTTATTTTATTTTATTTTTTTGAGAGACAGAACATAAGCAGAGGAGGAACAGAGAGAAAGACAGAGACACAAAATCCAAGGCAGGCTCCAGGCGCTGAGCTTTCAGCATGGAACCCCATGCGGAGCTTCAAACCCATGAACGCAAGATCATGACCTGAGCAGAAGCCCGATGCTCAACCAACTGAGCCACCCAGGCACCCCAAGATAAATAAACATTTAAAAAATTGCTTGTTCTTGGGGCGCCTGGGTGGCTCAGTCGGTTAAGCCTCCGACTTCGGCTCAGGTCAGATCTCACGTTCGTGGGTTCGAGCCCCGCGTCGGGCTCTGTGCTGACAGCTAGCTCAGTGCCCGGAGCCTGCTTCCGGTTCTGTGTCTCCCTCTCTCTCTGCCCCTCCCCCTCTCATGCTCGGTCTCTCTCTGTATCAAAAATAAAAATAAAACATTAAAAAAAATTTAAAATAAAAAATTGCTTGCTCTTTACATAAGCAGAGATATTCTGAGTGTGGTTGCTAGATGTTTATGCCCCCACATGCTAGGGCTTTATCTCAGAACTTTCTTGATGAGTATACAAGGGGTAATGGGAGGAAGGATTTCAGTAGGTCATGGAGCCAGGAAAACACCCAGCTGGTTTGGGGTCTTCCTGGAAAACCACCGGCTAAATGAATCCTGAGTCAGCTTGGCCGACGAGGACAAGGAGGGCTGGCGGGAAGAGGTCATGGACCCACTCCAAGGGAACTCTGGGTTGGTCAGGGGCATGAAGGCGTTCACAGGGCTGTGCACCATAAAAATATAAGTTCAAAGAGAGAATGAAACAATATAAAATATGCAGCTGTTCAAGAAAAACGTGTTTGTGTATTTTTCAAGTGAATAATGGTGGGTATCAAATCACTGTGGCACTCGTATTCCTATAGATAATTTTATTTTATTTTTTTAAAGTCTACTTATTTTGGAAGAGAGAGAGTGAGCATGGGAGAGACACAGAGAGAGACTCCCAAGTAGGCTCTGCACTGTCAATGCAAGGAACCTAATGTGGGGCTTGAACTCACGAATCTGTGAGATCATGATCTGAATGGAATCAAGAGTGAGACACCCACTGACTAAGCCACCCATGTGCCCCACCTATGGAAACTTTTAAAAGAGTGGCTAACTGCTGTATTTTAAGGTGCTGACATTATGATAATGCTGGAAATTATAGTCCTTGCAAGTTTAAACTTACAGTGAAAAGTTCTACCTATGTTAAAGTTCTACACAACTTGAAATGTACAAAGAATAACCGCATCCTTCGCATTCTTGTAGGGAGAACGTGAGCACAAAATTTTGAAGACCAGGGTCTAGGCTGCCTTCCCAGGAGTGGAACTGCTGAGGTTTGGGGATGCACACTCCACATTCCTCAAGGATACTGAACTTTCCCAAGCAGCTGTGCTAATTGACATTGCCCCCCCCCAGCGCAGGGCTAACGCCATTGCTGCCAACCCTCCCCAGGGCTCCATGACTGTTGTGGAAGTCTGCAACATTCAGGAAGTAGCTCTGTTCATTATCTCCCTGGGAAAGTGCAAGGCTAAGCAGAGGTTGCTTGCAGCCAGAACTCCAGGCCTTCCGAGCCTGTAGGGTCAGGGCCTAGATAACTAGATCAAATGGTTCTAATGGCTTCTCTCTACAAGCCCAAAGCACCCATTTTTGAGAAAGAGCCCTCTCTGCTCACAGCCAGCCCTGTCATACCCCAGGCCTGGCTCCTGCCCCTGAGAAGCGCTGGCTACATGCCAGCACTTGGCTCTTGCCTTCCCCCTTTGTCTCCAAGCTAAGCAGCTGCCTGTTTGCACGGCCTTGCTCTGGGCAGGAAGCTGGGCAATTGGTAGCACTGGCTTGTTACCATCCCATTCCTGTCCTCACATCACCTCAGTGGAGTCAGTAAATTCAGTCCCTTATGTGTGGGTTTCACTAGTCCAATCCTGGGGAGCCAGCCTCCGGCCTCTTGTTTGTGGACCATGGCCACCTACCTGGCTGTGTGCTCTCCCACATTCTCAGCCCCCTGCACTTGATTACCCAAGATGCTCACTTGGTTAGCAGACCAGTGGAAGAGGTAAGAAGTACCCTCTGGGAAGAGCCCCAGCCCCACTTCTTTCTGGGAAAGAAGTTGAGCAAAGTGCTGTAGTTGCAGACTGTGGCCGCCAGAGGGCAAAGTAGGCAAAGCTTTGGGAGAGCAGGTATAGGAAAAGTGGAATTTCCGCTTTCTAAACTAGGCAGTGTCTCTGGGTACCCAACTTGTGCTCCTCATCCTCCAGCTGGGTTTGGTGACACCCTTTCAGAAAGGCTCTAGCTGGTCTTTCTTACCTGCCTGTCCTCCCCAATTTCGTCCTTGCTACAGCTGTCCTCGGGCTCCACCTCTCCAACTCAGATGCTGATCCCACGCCCTTGGAGGAAGCCTGATGATTTCTCCTCTTTCCCGATGAAGGATCTGAGCTTCAGAAGGTTAATAAATTGCCTGAGATCACAAGGTTTATAAGTGGCAGCACTGGGATATGAAACAGATCGAGCCGGCTTCATCATTTCCCCCATGCCCTGCCTCGGATCCAGCTCCCATCCCCTCAGTATCCTTCATGGCCCCCGTGCATTGTGGTGACACCATTTGCGTGACGTTTCAGATGCACATCTGTTCGTGAGGATATATCTCACTGCCTAAGGAGAGATCTGGGGAAGTGTGCTCCAATATGTTTATACTGCTTAACCAGAACAGCGTCGTTTTTATTTCCCTCTTTATTCTTTTCAATGTTTTTTATTAATGTATTTTATATTTTGAATCAGAAAAGAAAGCTATTTTCATAACGAGGGAGGTCAGCCCCTTCATTCAGCCTGGTGTCCACTGGTCTAGCGAACATCTAAGTGTCTTGTGAGCCTTACTTAGCTCAAGGAGTGGATCTCTGTGACATCCATTTGAATATTCTGTCCCCTCAGTACTCTATTGCCCTCATTATGATACTTACAATGCTTATCACACTCATTTATCTGTATCCTCCACCTCATCCCCAGCTCTGAGAAGGGGCTGAGTCAGATTCCTCAGTTTCCCCAGGACCTAGCACAAGCTGTGGACCCACGTAATAACTAATGCTAATTGAGCACCTACTATGTTTTGGGTGCTTAACTATGTGCTAAGCATTTTGCCTGTATTAACTCATTTCATCCCACAATCATCCCATGAGGTTGAGGTGGGTTTACCCTTATTTTCACCCATTTAATAGATGAAGAAATTCATGCAGACATAACGTACTTGAGGTCAGATAGCTGGTAACCAGCAGACCAGAGGTGTGAGCCTAGGCTGTCTGGCTCAAGTATGTGACCTTAAAGACTGAAAAGATGCTTGGAAAAGTTCTGCTGGATAAGAAAACCTGGAATTTCTCCAAAGTCTCATTCAATCTGAGAAATGTTTTGCCTAACCCCAAAGGCAAGGATTTAAATCCATACCCCAACCTGCTGTATGGATCTAGGGGCCACACAGGCAGTTCACTCAGTGAACTGAGTCAAACAGTGAGTTCACTGGATCACATGGGCCTCGGTTTATAGAAGAGAGAGAGCGGATGTATGTGGAAGAGGGGCTGTGATGGTCTTACTTTCCTGCTAGAGCTGCAGGAAGGAGCCTGAATTCCCCCTGATGGGCCTCTTCCGGCATCTAGAGTGGATCTGGGCCAGAGTGGGGCCCTAGCAATGTGGAAAATGTTGGGGTTTAGAGCCAGCGGCCAAGAAAGAATTCTTGAGATGTCTTCAGTGCAAAAAAAAAATGGTTTTATTAAAGCACGGAGACAGGACCTGTGGGCAGAAAGAGCTGCACGGGGTTGTGACAGGTGACTGATTATATACCTTTAAGTTGGGAGGGGGTTGGGGATAGCATATGTCTCCAAGGAATTTTGGAATCAAGGTTTCCAGGACCTTGAGGGGGCTAGCTAGTGTTATGAATAGGTCATTTATTACTGACTAGTAAAACTTCAGTCATGCAATGCTTCAGATGTGTATCAGTGGCCCACAATCTTGCAGTATGATTGCCAACATGTATTTTGTTGGGGAGGGGTAGAGATAAAGAAGTTTCCAAAGGACTTACAGGATCCTGGGGGTGTCGGGCTAAGATCACCTCTTGCCCTTAGCAAGTGTCATCATTGAGGCAGTGGAGCTCCTAGAAGAAGGTCACTCTGCCTGTCTCAAGGACTTGTCAATGGACTGTAAGCTGTCAGGAAATTTAATTTTTTCTTCTGCCTTTGTTTCCCACATTGTCAGGACTCAGCTGAGCATGAAATTTAGCTCGGAGCTTCTCAAGGCCCTGGGCAAACAGAGAAACAAGATTGGTAGGTAACACTCCACGAGAACTTTCTTCTGTTCTTTAAGTCTGTGAGCAGTTACCAACGGCTCACGCTCTTCCACGCACTGTGCCCAATCCCGAGAAAACAAGAAGTCAGACCCACTGATCTCCGCCGCGGAGAAGATTACAGCAGCACTGCCCAACGGAAATATTAAGGGCTGCAGATTGGAGCCACATATGTAACCCCAGCTTTTCTATTCTTCCCTTAATGTTTATTTTTTATTTTTGAGAGAGAGAGAGAGAGAGAGAGAGAGAGTCCAAGCACAAGCAGGAGAGGGGCAGAGAGAGGGAGACACAGAATCCAAATCAGTCTCCAGGCTCTGATCCTTCAGAGCCTGACGCAGGGCTCAGACTCATGAACCGTGAGATCATGACCTGACTGAAGTTGTCCACTTAACTGACAGAGTCACCCAAACAGCAAAAGAAACAGGTGAACTTAATTTTAATAGCATATTTTAACTCAGTATATCTGAAATGTTAGTGTCTCAACATATAATTAATATAAAAATTATGAATGAGAATTTATTTTCTTATATATGTACTTTGAAATCTTGTGTGTATTGTATGCTTCTAGTACCGTTCACTCAGACCAGCTACGTCTCAAGTGTTCAGTAGCCTCATGAGGGCAGTGGCTACTGTGTGGGAAAATACAGATTTATAATTGAAGAAAAGAAACTTTACCTTAAACTTTCAGAAGGAAGGATTATGGCATTTGATGCTGAAGGCTGGGACATTCATATTGGTTCACAAGTGTTTGTGTGATTAGAAACCTAAAACGTATGTGGCCCTTGCATTTTTTGTCTTTGTTATTTGTTTTTAAGTTTATGAGTAATCAATATATATTTACTATAAGGGAAGCAGTAGAGTAAATTGTGCCTTCACCTCCCTCAATGCGGTTCCATTCCAGAGCAGGTTTAGCTCTCCATCAGCTGGTAGAGATCCTTTTATGTATTTACATGCATATGTGTTTTATCGTTCAGGATATTACACAGTTCATATTGCTCTGCAGCTTGTGTTTCTGACATAGCAGTATTTCTTGGCGCTCTATTCACATGTGCACCTCGTTCTCTTTAATGACTACATAATATTCTGCAGCCATTTCCCCACAGCTTTTGGGCAGTTTTTAATTTATTTTTTCACTATTAGTAACAGTGCTTTAATGAGCATTCGTTATTTTATGTTTATTTATTTTTGAGACGGGGGGGGAGGGTGCAAGTGGGGGAGGGGCAGAAAAAGAGAGAGACAGAATCCCAAGCAGGCTCCCGCACTGAGTCCAATGCCAGGCTCAGACTCACAAACCATGAAATTATGACCTGAGCCGAAGTCAGACACTCAACCGACCCAGGTGACCCATCATGAGCATTCTTGCAACTTCTCCTACCAGGGGAAACCACAACCTTTAGTGTTCTGGAATTTCAGGACGGTGCCTGTGTGGCACTCAGAGAGCCCAGGCACGGCCTGCATGTTGCCATGAGGCCATTGAGTTCTCCCACCTGCTGCTGCCTCTTCCCAGTTCCAGGAACACTTTGGTGGCACTGTGGGCTCAACACAGTGAGCTTGTCTACACTTTGGATGTCCTTTGGATTAAGGCAGTCTCACAGTCACTGCTTCTATTAGAATTCAGCGTGTTGTGATCACTATTATTTTTGCGGTGCTATTTTGAGTAATACAATATCTTCTTATAATGGCCTTAGATAAAATGTAAGGCATCATGATAAAGACAGAGGCTTCCTTTGTGGGGTTCCTTCTGGAACCAGAGGGCAATACCCAGGCAGGCAGCCTCCTAGTGTCACTGAGGAAGGGCAGCAGATGAGCTACCATGGAGCCTCTGGGGCTGGATTTACCTCCAAGCACTTGCTGTGGTCTGATGCTCACTTTGGAGTCTCCAGAGCTTGGTTCAGAAATGACGCTGGCAAACTAATTCATATGAATCATGCTACAGAGAAAGGATCTAAAACCAGAATTCTTGCATTGATTTGATTGCTCGTCAAATTCTTGACATCGAGCTTGAGGCAGACCATATCCCAAGCTCTGGTTGTAATGAACAAAACAGGCCTGGTCTTGATGGTCAGTGGACATAAGCGGGCCATTCCAACCCAGCGAGATCAGGTGTTGTGGTTATGGGATCAACTAGGAGGAAGTGACACATTTAGCACGGGGAAGGAGAGCCAGTAAAAGAACAGCATCACAGGAAAGAGAAGGCATGACTGCCAGAGCAAGGTCTCAAAGGAATAGAACTAAACTTGAACCAGGGGCGCCTGGGTGGCTCAGTCGGTTAAACCTCCGGCTTCGGCTCAGGTCAGATCTCACGTTCGTGGGTTCGAGCCCCGCGTCAGGCTCTGTGCTGACAGCTAGCTCAGAGCCTGGAGCCTGCTTCCAGTTCTGTGCCTCCTTCTCTCTCTGCCCCACCTCCTCTCGTGATCTGTCTCTCTCTGTATTAAGAATAAATAAAACATTAAAAAATTATTAAACTTGAACCAGAACACAAAGGGGTGGTTGACCTTGGGCAAGAAGAGGGTCTCTTTCCTAATCAGGGAGGGATGGCCGAGGATGCACACAATTATAGGATGGGTGAGAGGTAGTTCTTGCCTGTATAATCTACCAGGGGCGAGGGGTTAGGAGGCAAGTTGATCACTGAGAGTGAGGGGGAGGCTCTGGTTTGGCAAAGGTTACAACAGGCACCATGAGAGAATGAGGGGCATATCTGGATGAGGAAATATTCTGACCCCAGAAAGCAAGGCTGCTGCTGTGCCACAGCGCCCAGGTCCTGCGTGAGGGCACAGAGAAGTCAGGCAGGCAGACTCACCAGGGTGGAGACTTTATCAGCCTGAATTAATAAACCACAGAGCTGGATATGGATGGGAGTGAGGAGCAGAGGGACACGACACACGGAGGGAAAAAGCCTGTTCCTGGGTCCCTCATCTTAGTGAGGGTTATCACCAAGGGCCCACTACTGGCATCAGAAACTGGGGTATCATTCTAAATTCCCCCTCAATCACTCCCTATCACCAAGATACATAAGTCCACAGCCTACCTACCTCTTTGACTCATCCACTTCTTTTCATTTTCCCTGGTCTCTCTGCTCCACTCCCCCCAGAACTCTGGTAATTCCGTGATGACAGGACAGATCTTTGCATCAGAGTCATTTTAGTGCTGGGGAAAAGCTCAGATGGCTTCTAGGGCCAGATAATACATGAGCGAAGCTGCCAGGGACTTGGGCACAATGGAAAGCCATTTGCCATCTAACTCAGAAGGAGAGTGCTGCATGAGGAAATGTGGGCCTAGTATTTTGCTGTATCTATTTTTAAGAGAAGCCTAAAATAGTTTTACAGAGAAATGTCCTGATTTTAAATGTAGGCAAACTATTGAAATTTAAAACCTGAAACCAATATTGCTCTGTATGTTAACTAACTAAAATTTAAATTAAAAAAAACACAATTAAATAAAATGCAATGCATCTGCAAAAAAAAAAAAACCCATCACAGAGAAACTTCTTCTTTTTCATTGTATCTATATGACATGATGGGTGTTAGCTGAACTATCATGTCACTCATTTCACAATATTTATAAATAAACAATTATGCCGTGTGCCTTAAACTTATACAGTGACGCATGTCAATTATTTCTCAATAAAACTATTATTGAGGCGTTTCAGAGTGAAGTGTGCTGATGTCTGCAATTTACTTTGAAATGCATCAAATGATGCACTGTTGGGTGGACAGAGGGATGGATAGATACCTAATAAAGCAATTATGGCAAAGATGTTAATTGGAGTGTCTTGGGAATGCATATATGTACAATCCTCTCAACGTTTCTGTACATGTGAAGATTTCAAAATGTAAGGGGAAAATGTTTTAATTGAAAAATAATTGTGAGTCCATGAACCATTATTTTGTGACTTCCGTTACAGGTTTTAACGGACTTTATGAAAGTGAGGTAGAGGTAAATGAGTTCATAACATAAAGGGTATAGAACGGTCCTTAGAATATTTAATAAATATTAGATAGTATTATTGTTATCATTTGGAAAGAGGAAATGGTCACAGACCGGAGGAGCTGGACACCTAAACAGATTTCATCGAGGGTTTTCAGCTAACTTTTATTACAGCGTATAGCATAGGGACCAGGATTCCATGCTGTTGCTGTATGACCTTATAACGGTAATTTCCATCTCTGTGCCTCGTTGCTCACTTTTAAGCTAATGAGAATTGGACTGTAAACTCCCCTTCCGTTCCTAGGTTCTGATCGGTCTGCTGCTTTTCCTGTTTCTGCCTATAGGTGTCTCCATTACCCATCTTCCCCCTTCCCTTTAACGCTTTCCTAAAAACTACAATTCCCAGGAAAGCCGACGGGCGTTGACGTCGCGCAGTCCTTTGTCGTAACTTGCGCCCTTTATACGTACTTCCGCCCGCGAGCCACTTCCTTTCTTTTCGGCCCAGCGCGGCACCAAGATGGCGGTGCAAATTTCCAAGAAGAGGAAGGTGAGAGCTTGAGGGCCGGTCCGGGGAACTGGGGCGCCGCGCGGGTCGGGGCTTGTGGGGATGCCTTCGCAAAGACTCGCGGTTCTGTGCTTTGCCTTGGGAGGCGTCCTTGCCCGCGTCGCTATCCCATGGGCTGCGGATGGCGGTGGATGGACGCGGGGCCCGAGCCGGGCGAGCGCAGTACCTCGGCAGAAGGCAGCGAGTCATTTCTGCCGCTTCTGGGCGGAGGGCAGAGATGAGCACCGGGGGCCCCTCCGGCGCCGGAGAAAGCGCTTGTGAGCATTTCTTGGTCGACAGATAGCTTTAGTAAACGTATGGTATTTGTGGAGCGTGAGCCATTTCCCCGCGCGTCTCACCCCCTGGCTTTGGGCAGGAAAGGGAGCAGCGTTTTCATGCCTTCTTACTCTGACAGGATGCAGCCTTCTGACCCCAAAGACCTCAGTTGGAAAGGCTCCTGACAGTTTCTTGCTCCGTTTGGGGCCCAAGGGAATCTCATGGGGGAAGAGGGAGGAGACTTGGGGAGAACACTTCGAGTTTTAACTTTTCGCTTTTCCATGGGCGAAAACTGTAAATTCGCTTTAGAAAGCGGCAGCTTGTCATTTTTGTGCGTGCGTAACATCGTGTAAATCCACATTTTGGAGTTAGGACTTGCCAGTTTTGTAAGACACAGGTACTTCACCACAAGGTAGCCTGGTTGGGGTTCTTCTGATGGTCCCAAGTTGTGTCTACAGTTAGACTGCTTAAGTCACTGTATTTTCCCCAGTTCCGAGGGTAGTTAGCGTCTCCGCTGTGCTGAGTGAATGGGTTGTAAATGTGCACTTTTAGAGCAGCGTTTTGTTCTACAAACACATCTTGAAAACCCTTCAATGAAGAGATGATGACGAGTCTGACTGGAGGTATTCTCTTTGTCCGGGTGGCCCCTACTTCGCGCTGCGTTCTGCGGCAGTTTTAAGGGCCCTTGGGTTAAAGTAACTTCCAAAGGACGACCTAGAGGCATTTGTCTGAGAAGGGTTGCCCCGTTCCTGATGGGACTAGGGTCTAGAGAGGTAACGGGCTGGTTGTCAGAGGTGTGGAAATTTGATGACAGTTGCACTGGCAGGAGAAGTTAGGGAAAAGTGACCCCGTGTCCGTTTTCTAATTGTGAATTTTATCTTTTGGTTAGTTTGTAGCTGATGGGATCTTCAAAGCTGAATTGAACGAGTTTCTCACGCGGGAGCTGGCTGAAGATGGCTACTCCGGGGTTGAGGTCCGAGTTACCCCAACCAGGACAGAAATCATTATCTTGGCCACCAGGTGAAAACTCCATTTTCCTGGCCATCACCTGTAATTGTTGGAAATGCTAGGACGGTGTGTTCCTTTAAATTTTAAGGGGACATCCAGTGAATTGGCTTGAGCAAACGTAGCATTCTTCTTTAGCGGCATTTTAAGTTTAATTCTAGTTCTGGTCATCCACGATTTACATGTTTTTATGTCTGATGAATGAAACTTTACTACCATATATGTAGAAGATTTAAAGTCACATCTGGAATTTTGTGAGAGCTGTAAATTACCCTTTTTTAATTTTCCTCAGGACGCAGAATGTTCTGGGTGAGAAGGGCCGGCGGATCCGAGAATTGACCGCTGTGGTTCAGAAGAGATTTGGCTTCCCTGAGGGCAGTGTAGAGGTGAGTGATCCTAGCTTACACCAGAGGTTACAGTGGTCCTGGAAATGGTTATTTAGAACGTACCTCTGCAAACTCCTACCATCATGAAGACCTTAGTTATGATCACTAAATTTTATAAATGGAGTGGTATTCTGTTGAAGTTCTCTCTTAATAAACAGTGGGCTTCCGTTTATAGGCCTGTTCTTATTTCTGGTGGTTAAAGGAATTTTACATTCAGTTTGGGTGTGGTAATGGGGTGTATGCTGGATTGGCTACCCCGTCGGTTGATGGGGCAGTAGAAGGAGCTAGGGGGGGAGGGCAATAAGGAAAGATTCAGACTATATCACAGTGTTTGTTACTTGTGGGTAGCAGAAGTGTTTGAGTACTTGAGGGACGCCAGCAGGGATATTTGCTTTTTTGCATGATGAATGAACTGATTTTTTTTTTTATTGGAAACGCTGGTGAAGGTAACAGGTTTAAGGGTGTGCCTTGTTTCCTTCTTAAAGCTTTATGCTGAAAAAGTGGCCACAAGAGGTCTGTGTGCTATTGCCCAGGCAGAGTCTCTGCGTTACAAACTCCTAGGAGGCCTCGCTGTGCGGAGGTAAGTGTCTTCAGCCTTTTAATGATGATACTTGGCTGTAAAGGGAATACTCGGAGCTTTGGGAGTAGAACAAAAACTCCAGGCATCTCCAGGGAGAGAGTGTTAGCATTCCTGTTGAAGTTACTCAGATCCATTGAGTGCAGGGATTATAAAGAGATAAGACATAGTCTGATGGGGGAGAGCTTATCTGTGAGCAGTAGGGAGATAGTGCTGTGAGGAGGGAGGGCTAGAAAGCCATGAGGTGGCTAGATTGGCTCCTACTGGTAAGATTTCAGTAGGAGTTCTTTGTGCAGTTTCACTATTTGTGAAATTATCAGAAAGCCATGCCTGGCTGTTTGGGATTTAGTCAGTACTTCATGTGGAGCCCTGGCAGGTTTTTCAGCAGGGGAAGGACATGAGAGCTGAGCTTTAGGAAGGTTGACCTGATGGGGAGATAGCACAAAGGCTGTAGGCAGGGACCTTAAAAAAAAAAAAAAAAAAAGGCTGCCTGCCTGGTTTGAATACCAGTTTATACTACTTAGAACCGTGGTCCTCAAAAGCTTGGTCTCTGGGCCAGCATCACTGCCATCATCAGAGGACCTGTTACTTTCTCAGTCTCCACCCACTGAAGTGGAAAGTGGGGGTGTGGCCTAGCAACCTGGTCCAGGATTTTGTACATAGTGAAGTTTGACTTAGAAGTTCTGAGACCTGAGCCATTTATTGAGCTTCTGACCCTTGGATCTCCTATTTGTAAGTGGAGTTCATTCCATGCCCCTCACCCTTTGGTGGTGATTAAGTGAGATGATGCGAAGGGGCCTGGATCCTAGAAGGATCCTGCCTTCCCTTCCCTGTTGAAAGGGACTCCTACCTCTCCGTGTTCGTATTTCCCAGGATATACGGTGATAAAATGAGTTGGCATGATATTTTAAGGCTTACTGTCCATTTATAGGCCTACAAACCTCTTTTTCCAGCACTCTAGTCACGGCGGGCTAGGAACCCACACTAGTAGTAATGGTTTCTAATGAACGTGAATTGTGGAGATAAGGGGCCACTCAGTGACTGGGGCACCTCTCTGGGTTCTTAATCTGAGTGCTTGCTTGATTGTGAAATGCTGAGTTTTACCATCCTCACCATTTAATTCCGGGTTTAATTGGCCTGGGTTGGGGTCTAGATTTCACAGGTTTTTTTGGTTCTATTTTAATCTTCTTGAGGTGATCCTAATATGCAACCAAGGCTAGGAAGCATGTTAGAAGGAATTGGTATATATACCCTAAGGAATCCGCCTAAGATGAGGTACAGTGGGAATGAAGGAAAATTGCCAGCCTCTGGTCAAATTTACTCTCCATTAAACGAACATTGAAGATCGTGCAGACTAATTAAGTCTTGTGCCTTTTGTTTCTGTTTTATAACATGGTGGGGTGCAGTGGGCTTGAACAATCCTGTCTTTGGTGATAATCCTGTCTCCTCTTCTCCCAAAGGGCCTGCTATGGTGTGCTGCGGTTCATCATGGAAAGTGGGGCCAAAGGCTGTGAGGTCGTGGTGTCTGGGAAACTCCGCGGACAGAGGGCTAAATCCATGAAGTTTGTGGATGGTCTGATGATTCACAGCGGGGACCCTGTTAACTACTATGTTGACACTGCTGTGCGCCATGTGCTGCTCAGACAGGGTGAGCAGCTGGGAGTGCTTGGGGCAAAGGGCCTTTAGCAGATAGGGGTGCTTTCTATGCACACCTCAGTGTTGGGGGAATTCGTTTTGGGAGTGGTGCAGCATGTCTATGCTCCTGGAGTTCGCTGTTGAAGGTGCTGTGTTGAACTGCGAGAGTTCCTGAGATCAGTCAGATCCAAGAGTTAACCTCAGCCAGCTGTGTGCCCTTCAGTGATGACACGATGACGAGTCAGAAAGGTCACGTCCTGCTCTTGGTCCTTGTCAGCACCATGTTCTGTGGTGCTGTGCATGGGTTCCTTTTGCAAAAGTGTCCTGTTTATTGATTGATTAGAGGCATTTGTCTGAGAAGGGACCGAGCTAGGGTGCTTGAGTAACCTGTTGTTCTCTCCCTTCTGTCCTCTCCTATCGTAGACAGATTCTAACTATGGCATCTTCTAGGTGTGCTGGGCATCAAAGTGAAGATCATGCTTCCCTGGGACCCAAGTGGTAAAATTGGCCCTAAGAAGCCCCTGCCAGATCATGTAAGCATTGTGGAACCCAAAGATGAGATCCTTCCCACCACCCCCATCTCGGAACAGAAAGGTGGGAAGCCAGAGCCGCCTGCCATGCCACAACCAGTGCCCACAGCATAACAGGTACGTCTCCAGGGGCCTCTTGGGGTAGAATAAGACCCTATTCCCTGTCTTCCTATTAATAATTGTATACCCCATGCTGTGGTAAGCACTTGCTATGTAAAAATTGGACTATACTTGTTTTACAACACAAGTTGGAGGCAGAGGCCATTTACCTAGGGATTCTGTTGGGAGAAGTATTTGCTTTTGGTCTCTTAAGTTCCTCTGTTGGGTTGCCTGGGTGGCTTAGTCATTTGAGTGTCTGACTTTTGATTTTGGTTCATGTTGTGATCCCAGAGTTGTGGGATCGAGCCCCGTGTTGGGCCCTGTGCTGAGCATGGAGCCTGCTTAATTAAGATTTTCATTCTGTCCCTCTGCCCCTCTCCCCCTGCTCATGCTCTCTAAAATAAAAAAATTCCTGTTACTGTTTGAAACAAGTTTTCATTTATTTGCTTAAAATCATCAAGACACTCTTGTTAATAATTATCCATTCCTCAGCTGCCCCTTCTATAGTTAAACCAGTAACACCAAGCCTCTTCTGTACCCAGCACCTCTTGTTTGTTTCTAGGTGTTCTGTGTCTATATATTCTTGACACAAACCCTTAATGGGAAATGAAAGAACCCAATATTCAGGTGAGGATTCTGTTCTTACTGTTGTGCTTTATTCTGTTTCAGGGTCTCCTTGGCTGCCGGATCTGGAGTTTGGATTATGCTCTGTAAAGACCTTTAATAAAATCTTTGAAAAAGACACATGGTTTGACTAGACTGTAGGTCTCCCATTTGGACTGATAATTCTGTTGGCCCAAGGGAACATTCCTGGATTGATTCTTTGGGCTGCCAGGCTCACTTTCCTGGAAATCCTTGGTTTCAGCTGTGCTTGTGAGGGAGGAGCCAGAGCAGAGTTAACCAGACCTGATTCCCATAAATCTGGAGAAAGTGGAAGCTAATGGCTAATAGGACAGCACCTTGATTAATTCACCTGCAGTTTGGGGTTATAGGTTTAGAAGAGGGATATATTTGAGATGACTTGTTTTTCCCCTGATGCATAAGAAAATCTGTATTGCACATAGAAAATCAGTGTGTTTTATATTGCCCATTATGTTTTGGGTCATTCTACACTATAGGTAATGTTCTATGTAATTCTTATTTAATCCTGAGCATCTCTAAAGTATAAAGAGAATTTGCTAGTGCTACTGAAGAGCCTGATGCAGAAGTACATTTTCCTAAGCAGTGTAGAGCTGTGATTAGAATTCACATTTCTGTGCTCTTCCCTTGGAGCTGTTACACTCTAGAACGTTTTACCTTGTCTGTAGTTTGTCATGTCTAGAAGTATCAGTTCATTAGCAGGGACACTCACCTTGGGAGGTCTCTAATCTCTAGCGTAGCTAATGGGTTAATGACCACTTCCCATGTTTTAGGGAGTGGAATGTATTATTAGGAAGTAGACCCTGAATACAAAAATGAACGTTTCTTTATTTCCCTATGCTTCTCACCTTGAGGTGACAGTTTCTCAAGGTGATGAGTTTTCTGGGAAGGGCTGAGGTGGTTATGAGCAGACAGGCTGGTATTGGGCCTCCTCAGTAACTGCATGTAAGTGAGGTTTGAGTGCCTTGATACTGTGCCCACCGCCAAATTTAATGCAGTATGGACAGCTGTCATAAGGTCTTATTTATCCTTTGTGGGTAAAATGAATGGTATTTTGCAATTTTACTGAAAATGATGTGCTAGGTTCATTCTTGTATCTCTGGACTTCTGTAGTTTGGTTGTAAGGGGATCTTTTTTATTGTGAAACTAGTTCAGCTAATACAGGCATCCAGAATATTTGGTGCTGGAGACAAATTAAGGCAGTCTTGGTCATCTAGGACCTCAGTATCTAGAACTGGCACAGCCAGTCACAGGGCTTCATATATTAGATGAGGTGATTAAATTCCTTTACTTTGAATATACTTAAAACTGAAAGTTGTGTGGGGTTCAGACATGGTGTTAATGTAACTCCCCACAAGGGGGTGCTGTAGCAGGAAATAAGCACCAGAGTAGCAGCTTGGGGAAGAAAAGTAATAAAACTTGAATAAAGCATGCAGGTTATTAAAGTGCATGTGTAAAGCTTGAGTTAAAACATGAACACCCCTGGATGGCCATTATTGAGGTGATGAAAGGGAAGCTAAAGAACAGCTGGAATGTGAGAGCTTGAGAAGAGGTCCTGAGTGTAAGCATGGGTCCCAGACCAATGGACAGTTGTCAATATGGAGAACCAGGAAAAGTGCAAAAACTGGCACCAGAGGACAATGGGTAAAGGGTTTCTTGAGGGGTGTGGGGGGAGGTATACCTCCAGACAAATGTCACTGTTGTCACAGCTGCTGTAGGCCTGCCCACAGCAGAGTGATAATGTGTGGAGTCTGCTAATTTTAGCCCCCACTTCAGTCAGCCAATCTTCTCTACTAGTTGGAAATGCTCAAGCCTGGTGGGGGTGGAGATAACCTCTTTCTGCAGAGTGCTTAAGAAAGGCAGACAAGCAGTGGGGAGATGCTAGGCATGTCAATCTCTGAGCCTCTGCTTATCTGCATGAGATCTAGCACCGTGCTTGATCCTTACATCCTCCATAAATGCTGGATATAACTATTAGTACATAGGCATATCCACTTGGAAATGATTAGTAGCTTAACTTCATGGTATTGGATTCTCCCCATCCTAGCTAAGGACCCTGAGCATAGAAACTGGGCTTTCTGTTTCTGCTGGGAAGTTGGCATAGCTGGTCAGGCCTCCCTATAACCTGATTTTACCATGCTGCATCCCACCAGTGGTTGTTTCTGAGCTATGTATAAATGTAGCTGTTCTATGTTAGGGCCTGCCAACATCAGAGCAGGAAGTCATTTAAGTATTGAGAGTCAATATATTCAGAGGCATGAGATTTTAAGGTTAGTTTATCCATGAAACAAACCATTTATCTGTCATTGATCAAAAACTACACATATAACTTGGTAAGCAGCATGACTGGCGAGAGAATCATTGTTACGTGCCCTGAGTTTGCTGTAAACATTCCATTAATCGGAACATCCCTAAAATGGGCTAGTTCTGTCACTAACTTCATTTTATAGCAACTTTAGCCCACATGATACATCTTAAAGGAATGTGAGTTTTCTTAGGCTTTGAAAAATACTTGGGATATCTCCTAAGACCCTACTTATGGTTTGACAAGTGACACGAAGCCCTAGTTTGGGAACAACTTACTCTACACCTGCATTTTTTTGCAAATACGAGGCCCCCAATGGCTCTGAAATTCAAATGAGACCGCTGCTGTGCTGCTCAGTCCTGTGTTGTATAGCAGCTCAGGTGGCCTGGTGCAGCTGGGCCTAAGGAGGGAGCAGTGCCGCTGTGATGGGTTCACCCCACGCTCCACCCTCACTGACTGGCCATGGACTGCCCCTGTGACCAGCCTGTACCCGCCAGTCTAGTGTGGTGAGTCAGAGGAGCTGGACCTTTTGAATCCTAAGTTGTTGAGAGGGTAAGGGCTTCCTTTGCCTTTTAAGAATATTTTTCTTTTTAGAGGGAGGAGAGGGAGAGCATAGACCCAGCAATAGGGCCGCTTCCCCATCAAGGATGGGGAACCAGAGATCATGGATCTTGGCTCACTGGGTTTCCCTCAATACAACAGGAAGACTAGCCATCGCTATTTACCACCTGGGTCCAATGGACACTGTAGCTTTTATATTTTAAGTCACTTTACAAATAATTTACGGAAGAATAAAGGGAAAGTGGAAAATAGTTTTACAAGTTTTACAAGTATTTAGTGTTTAAAAATACTAACATTTTATTTTAACGTTTATTTTTGAGAGAAGGAGAGAATCCCAAGCAGGCTCCGTGCTGTCAGCGAGAAGCCCAGTACAGGGCTCGAACCCATGAACCGTGAGATCATGACCTGAGCCAAAATAAAGAATCAGATGCTTAATCAATTGAGCAATCCAGGTGCCCCTAAAAATATTAAAATTTTAGCAAGTATTAGCACAAGTCTGAATATACTAAAAATGAGTGAATTTTATGGGATGTGAATTACATTTCAGTAAAACTCATTCATGTATTCGTGAAAACATATTTGTGTGTATGTGTATATATATATACATAAATGAATTAAAACAAACAATTTTGTCTTTTCCTTGCCTGGGAGACATATACCCCAAATCTCTTCAATGCAGTTAAATGCTCTCAGCCACCATGTGCGAAGCTGGAATGTGGTCATCTGGTAACTGCTGATTCCAGATTTCAAGTGTATCTCCAGTGGGCTCTAGCTTCTTGCTCTGGGTTTTTGGTTTTGATTTTGTTCAGTTTTGCGCTTGCATTGTCTGCATGGAATACCTTACAACTTTTGATGGCTCATAATGTTGCAAAGAGGAGAGTTTCTTTGCTCCATAATTTTAAAGCATTTTTTATTTTAGATTTATAATGATCAACTTGAAGGACCAATCTAATGAATTTTCAAAACATCTACAGCATCTTTTCCCCTTCAGTCACCTTAGTACACAACTGCTTAGCATGTCTCCACTTACGGGCTGCAACAAACTATATCAAGTAAATGTTGAGGTGCAGCCGTCATAAAAGAGGAATATTGTACAAAACAGGATGGTACCGGTCTTTGTCAAATAAATACTGTGAGATGAAATCCTTCCTGTTGAATGACTTGACTTAAAATGCCATGTATCCTTTCTGTTTTTAGAAATAGGTTGCTCACTCACCAATTCTTGAGTTTGAGAAAATTCATCTAGGAGGGATTTTGCTAATGTGACCAGTTTCCATCCCCAGAGACGAGAGAGCTGCCATGTGTCCCTGCATTTACTTTCTGGTTTGTCTCTGTTAAGTGTGAAATGTCCTCTGTCCGTTTCCTTCTCTTCTGTCATTATGGGCAGAGAATGAAAAATCCTGAGTTCTCAGCTGACGTCTCCACTTTTATACCTTCTTGAAAGATGACACGCACTATAGGAATACAGTATGGAAACTGAAGGATGATGTAATAATAATGGTTTATTCACTACTGCATCTTCCTTCTGGGCAATACCATCATTCTTCCATGTGATCATTGTAGTCTTGTTTGGGAATAACTGATGAGTAATATGAAGTAATTTTTAGGATAACTAAACAGCAAAGTTTTTCAAGATACAGGGAAAATAAATTCATCATGATCTCATAATGTATTTTAGATTTATAGAAGAATCTAATGAATCCATATGGACATTGCAAGAGAGAATGAGTTTTACTGTCTTTTTTAAAAAGTAAATTTCTCATTGTTTTTTGGAAGCCCTCTAAGAATAAGTCATAAAATATTAATCCTTACAAATAGTTATAACTTCTCAAAAAAGAAATTCAAAACCTAAATTTGGGTCCAGTGACTTCTGATGGTCTACAAAAGTTAAGTCTGTTCTCAGCTGGGGAGAGGATGGCAAACCCATTTGGCTAAGGAGTCATATACTCAGGACGCGTGGGCTGGTTTTATCCTGGACAGTAACAGTCCCTCATTCATCAGGCACCCCGGGGGGTGGGGTGGGCAAAAAGCAGTGGGCTAGGAGTCAGGGAATCCTCTCTCTATGGTCTTGGTCTAACCTGCAGTCCTAGGAAATTAGGACGCTAGTGTATAATCTTTTGCATGTGTTCTGGTGAGCCTCACAGGGAAGATAAACCATGTCTCCCCTCTTCCAACCGGGAGCCCCTAAGGGCAAGGACAACATCCCATCAGGCTGGTGTTTCCCATGGTAGAAATGTCTAGTAGTTCCCCCCGCCCCCCACCTTACCCATGGTTCCACTTTCTGCGATTTCAGTTACCCAAGATCAACCATACTCTGGAAGCAGGTGATTCTCCTCCTGACTTAGGTGCCTAGTAGCCTAACGCTGCATCATGATGTCTATGTCATTCATCTCACTTCATCTCAACCTGTAGGCATTTTATCATCGCACATCATCACAAGAAGGCAGGTAAGTATAGTACAAAAAGAGCCTACATTCACATAACTTTTGTTATAGTGTATTATAATTTTATACTTTATTAGTTATTTTAAATCTATTATTACTGTGCCTAATTTATAAATTAAACTTTATCATAGGTATGTATGTGTGTGTATGTATGTATGTATAAGAAAAACATAGCGTAATAGGGATTTGGTACCAACTGTGGTTTTAGGCATCTGCTAGGGAGCTTGGGATATATTCCCCCACAGATAAGCGGGGACTACTGTATCTTCTTTTTCCAAACAACTGTGCTACACTCAGCCCTGTTTTAGCAGAGCCTGGGCAAGGCTGCATGGAGACAGTGCACTTTATCGGTGGCTGGACCCAGGGTGGAATCCTGGCTCTGCCACTACTCACCAGACCAGTGACGTTAGTAGACAAATCACTTCATAACTCTGAGTGTCTATTTCCTCATTGGTAGGGGAGGAAATAGTACTACCTCACAGGTATTATGAGATAGAAATCCAGGAAACTTTGATAAAGTGTACTGAGTGGGAAGTCTTGTTCGGGGCACTGGTGGATACAGAGGTAAAGCTGACACCTTTCCTGCCTCAAGAAGCCTTCTGTGGGTATGTCAAGGGAGACCAGAGATGTCCATATGCCTGGTGGTGTGGCCTATAAAGAAGGGGCACGAGGAGGGTGATCAGCTCTGGAGTGGAGGGTATCAGATCTGCCCAGGCAGAGAGGGCAGGAAAGGGTATTGGCACTTAAACGGGAGAGTACTGGGGGCATGAAGGGTCATTGTTGGGGAAATGGGGCAGTCTGCTTGGCACACAGGAACTGCCCAGCCCACGTGGGGTGCCCATGTCAAGATCTTACCCTGAATTTACCCCTACTTTTTCCACTCAGACTTTCACCTGGGTGGGCAAGCAGTACAGCTTGTTCTTCGCTTTGTTCTGGGTGTTATCAATGGGGTAGGAATGGCAGGCTCTGAGGGGCTGGGCCTCCACTCCCCTTTCCTCCCCTCCCCTCTGCTATTATCAGCTGTGTCCAGATGGTCACAGGCTTCCTAATCTGAGATAATCAGAGGGTAGCAGCTCAGCTGGGACCCGGGGCTTTGTGCTGGGCTGTGATGGGCCAGTCCCAGCTGGAAAGACCCCACAGATATGGCCCTGGGGCTTTGGAATATGGGGAGGGGCATGGGGCTGGCCCTGTGCTGGAGGGGATGCAAGGAGCAGATGATAGCTCTTCAAAAGGCAATCTAAATGCATCAGAGAAGGAGCCCCAGATGGGGCCTGGCCAGCTCCTCTGGGCCTCAGAAACACAGGCATAGGACCTGAACCTCTGGGTCTCTGCTTCACAGAATATGTGGCATCTTTTGTTCCCTCTCTGTGCTCTGAGCTCATCCCTTCCCCTCCAGCAGTTTTATTTGGCTGCCCATAGAGCCCCAGGCCACCCAGGTGCTTAGGATGGCACAAGGAGCTTGTGCCCCCCGTTGACATTGGGGCATAAGTCCAGGTGTGGAGCTGAGCTGGCTGGGTTCTCAGGCCAGGGGCCTAGTGCCTGTGACCCCAAGCCTGTGGTTTGCTGTGAGCTTTGGCCTCAGGGCTGCTCGTGGTCCCATGACAGTTTTGTTCTGTTTCTACTTCTTTCATGAGTCGGTTCCGCGCACCTTGGCCCTAGCATGTAGCAGTGAGCCTCATTTGTAATCCTTTTTTAAAGCTTTATCCCAGAGTCTGAACCCTAAAGCTGGAGCTTCTCCCTTTCTCATGGTTTTATAATTCTGTTTCTGATCCTTAGATATGTTTGCTTACTTATAAGCCTCAGTCTCTGTCTTTTTATTTATTTTACATTTGTTTGTTTTTTTTATTGTCAAGTTAGCTACCATACAGTGTAATCTTGGCTTCAGTAGATTCCTGTGATTCATCACTTACATTCAACACTCAGTACTCATCCCAACAAGTACCCTCCTCAATGCCCATCACCCATTATCCCTACCCTCACCCCCCCACTGCCATCAACCCTGTTTGTTCTCTGTATTTAAGAGTCTCTTCTGGTTTGCTTCCCTCTCTGTTTTTATCTTATTATTCCTTCCCTTCCCCTATGATCATCTGTTGAGTTTCTCAAATTCCACATATGAGTAAAATCATGATACAGATCTTTATCTGACTTATTTCACTTAGCATAATACTCTCCAGTTCCATCCACATTGTTGCAAATGGTAGTATTCCATTGTATATATAAACCATATCTTCTTTATCCATTCAGCAGTTGATGGACATTTGGACTCTTTCCATAATTTGGCTATTGATGATAGCACTGCTGTTAAACACTGGGGCACATGTGCCCCTATGAATAATCATTCCTGTATCCTTTGGATAAATTCTTAGTAGTGCTATTGCTGGGTCATAGGGTAATTCTATTTTTAATTTTTTGAAGACCTTCCACAGTGTTTTCCAGAGTGGCTGTGCCAGTTTGCATTCCCACCAACAATTAAGCCTCTGTCTTTTTAGTTGTCTGGCTTTTATCTGTCATTGCTAAGTGTTTGGATTGGAGAAGGTGGTTTAGAAAGAGAGAACCATCCTGACCAGAAGTGCTTCATGGATTCCTGAAGCTTCATGAAATCCTGAGTCGTAAACTCTGCCACTGACTAATGTATGTGATCTTGGGTGATTCTCATCTTTTTAAGGCAGTTCCTTCTCTGTAAAATACAAATATGCCAATGATCTTAAATGTAAAGACAGTGGTTACCTCTGGGATGGATGTGGGAAGGAATGGGTTTAGGAATGGATGTTGCTAAAAGGCATTTGTAAAGATCTTTTTCTTAAGCTAGATGGTGGAAACACAGATATTTACTTTATTATAATTCTTAAACTGTATAAAATACTTTTTATGCATGAAATGTTTCATAATTTTTTTAACATGGCCACACTGCCATCATGAAGGTAAACGGGGTGTAACATATGAAGGTGCTTTGTAAAGAGTCAAAGGAGTAGATATTGGGAATTACTTCTCCAGGCAAAGCAGTCTTGAGCTGGAACACAGACCCAACCTTTGAAGCAGGTTTTATTTCTATGAGAAAGAGGGGGGCAATAAGTTAAGGGGCTATTTACATGGAGGTGCCATGAGGGGAGCAGTGGTGAATCTGAGTTCTCATTCCTTTCTCTGCTTCCTGGCTCAGGCTGCTCAAGTCTGTGTCACTTGCTCAGGCTCTGAATGATGGTGACACAGCCATGGGAGCTGGTACAACGCTGTAGGGATGGCTGGGCCTCCACCTGCCCACTGCTGGGGTCAAAGATGAAGACTTCGTCGGTGCTCTCCCCAAGATCATCCCGCCCACCAAGGATGTGGACCTTGCCATCACACACTGTCACGCCACAGCTCTCCTAGATGGACAAACAGAAAAATAATCAGCTCTGGGTACAGCCTAGAGCACCCTCCATCCCTAGCTGGCCAGGCCAGACAACAGCCACAGAATATGAGCAGGCAGTCTATATGGCAGAAAGGCAGGGACTGGATGAATGTGAGTTCAAGCCCTGGCTTGACTCTTACTAAATGGCCTTAGACAAGTCACTTAAGCTCTTTGGGCCTCAGTTTCCTTGCCTGCAAAGTGAGAATAATAATTGTACCTTCTTCATAAGGTTGCCTTAACAGTTAACGGGGTTAAGCAACTAAAGCATTTTACATAGTGCCAGTAACAGTGATAACAATCACAACTACTGTGATCTCAGACTCACAGAAACCAGAAATCTCAGGCTCTTAGAATCACTGAAGGTCAGAACTGGCAGGGACCAGCAATCCAACCACATGCCTATGTAGTCTCTTTGGAGTTTCAGGGAAGGGGACAGGAGGTGGGGGAAAGCAAGGAATGCAGGGGCCAGAACATCCAGGACTTGGACCTCCCTGCTCAGATATTACTAGGGCAAGGGAACTTACCAAGTCCTCTTTCAACCCTGACCTCCCCACAATAGACTACCAGCTGCAGGAGAGATTGCAGGGTCATTTAGACCAAGACCTCCATTCAAGGCTAAAGCACCTGGGACTTGGGATCCATGCTCTGCCTTAATATGGCCTAACTGGTGGCCTTGGGTGAGGCCTCAACCTCTCTAAGGCTGGTCTCCTCATCTGTGGGACACAAGGCTGGATATCATAATAAGGACAAAGCAAAGGAATTCTGTAGAACTGCCTAGCATGGAGTCCACATCCTTAGACATGGGACTTTGCTCTCCTGAATGCAACCAGTACCAAGGCTGTGTCCAGGAGCCTCTACTTACCACAGGCCTGGGGAGGACAGCTGCCTCCCCCCAGACATCTGTGCCAGGGTCGTAAGTGAAGATTTTGCTCATGAGGCCTCCCACCACATAGATGGTGCCCTCAAGGGAGACAGCCTCGAGACAGCATTGTGAGAAGGGCGCTGGTGATCGCAGGCTCCACCGGTCCTCCTCGGGGTCAAAGCACTGCACCTGAGGGGTAGGAGGGGCTGTGGTGAAACTTCACCCCCAACTGCCCTGCTGCCCACATCCTCCCGCCTCTCTGGCTGGGGGGACTCATTCAACACATTGCCGGTGTCCACTAGGCCTGAGCTAGCATCTGGGAGAATAGAGGAGACCCACTATCCCTGCCCTCAAGTGTGCTGAGTCTGGTTTCACATTCTAGTCCCAGCCCTGGACTCCTGCCTTTGTCCAAAGCCTCCTCATCCTTCAAGGTCCAGGAAAGGTCTGTGTCCCACGAGATAGAAATACCATCTGCATTAGTGCTCAAGAAGGTCCTCAGAGAGCAGCCCCCCTGGTAGAGATGCATTTCTCGTTGCACACATTGTCAACCCTCTTTCCTCCGCCTGGTGCTCTGAGCTTGACAAGATTCCAGCTGGGCTGTCTTGGCAGTCCCCATCCCTACAGCTGTCTGCAGGCTTCCCAGCCCCTTCCACAAGCTCTGAGGGCTTCCTGCCTCCGTGTTTACCTTTACTCTGTTTCCTCAGCTGTTTCCTTGGAGACCCCCGGAATGACCTATAACAAATCAGTGCTGCACAAAAGGGTATTAAAGGGCTGTTTCCCCCAGCCAGCCCCAGGAAGGTGGTGGCGGGAGGAGGACGGGGGACAGAATAAGGAGGGATGAGGGATGCTAGTTTTTGAAAGATTCAGGTCCCAGGACCACAGACTTGTGAGGCCATCCTCGGAAGGGAAGGAGAGGAAAGAAGCTGCTATCAATATTAAATTAAAAAAAATTTTTTTTAATGTTTTTACTTATTTTTGAGAGAGAGAGAGAGAGTGTGAGCAGGGAAGGGTCAGAGAGACAAAGGAGTCACAGGATCTGAAGCAGGCTCCAGGCTCTAAGCTAGCTGTCAGCACAGAACCTGACACAAGGCTTGAACCCACGAACTGTGAGATCATGACCTGAGCCGAAGTCAGACACTTAACTGACTGAGCCACCCAGGCGCCCCTCAAGATTAATTTTTTTCACAACTTAAATGTTCAGCAACAGAAAATTTGGTTGATAGACTATGGTTCACCCACCCAAAGAACTAATGAAATGAAGGGCTGTGAAGAGGTTGTAAGCATGTGGAAAGTTGCTTACATTTAAATGAGAATAAAAAGCAGAATGCAAAATTTTACTAACAGGAAGAACACAAAACTAAAACACAAAAAAAGATTCAGAAGAAGCTTGGAAGGCAATGTACCAAAATATTAATAGTAGTTATCCTTTGGTGGTGGGATCATGGGTGATATTTTTCTGTTTCTATGTTTCCTAAATTTTCAGTAATGTGTGCTGGTGGTTGTTTGGAGGAAAAACATTTTCAGTAATCTCATCCATGCCCTCACTTAATTTTTAAAATGTATGAAACCACTATGGCACCAGGTAAAATATTCAGGTCAGACTCACTATGTGACCTTGGGTTCATCCATCTCTCTGAACTCATTCCTTGCCTGAAATAAAGTCACTTCTCAGGGTTGTTGAGTGTGAGAAAACGGAGGAGGACATGAAAGTGCCGGTTCTGCACCTGGCACACAGCAGACCTCCAACGCCCTGTCTGTGCCCACCTTGTTAGTGCTGACGCCATCTTGGCCGGCACCCCCGATCACGAAGATTCTGCCGGTGCAGGCCACCACTGCCGCTGAGCTCACGGCCTGGGGAAGAGGTGTCGCGGGCGCCCAGGTGTTGGAGAAGGGGTCATAGCGTTCTACGCTGCGCAGGCGCCGAAGGCCATCGAAGCCGCCCACCGCGAACAGCTGCGGAAGAGGACAAACAAGGTGGAGAACAAGCAAGGGGGAGGTGTGGCGGTGATTTCCGGCGGAAGTCAAAGCCATCTGCATGCCAGCCCCACTGGCTCTGCTTTGTGGAGAGAAACTTTCTCAAGATCCATACTGGCTGGGTGCTTCCCGGCACTGCCAGCGCCTGGGGGGCCTCCATGCACTTACCAAACCTCCCTGAGCAGTCTCCTCTGTTAACTGGGGATACTGAGATCAGTCTCTGGGGTGGGTACTAAACTCATAAAATATCTGGCACCAAGCTGAAACTTAATAATAACAGCTAGTAATTTATTCAGAGTTTATCAACTCACTTTAGTGATCCTTAGAAGCACTTCTATTTTCTTTTCTGAATTTGGGATGTAGCATACAACGATAATTAGCAGATTCCGCCCCCCCTCCCCTTTATTTTAAGCGACAAAGTCAAAATTCAAACCTAGTCTGGCCACAAAGCCCAACCTTTGACCTCTGACCACTAGGCTGTACTATTATGGTGATTAGTATTAGCATTATTGTGTAACTGCAGGCAAGTATCTTTCCTTTTTGGTGCCTAAGATCCCATTTTTCAAAGAGAGTGTCTTAGAGGGCCTTCCCCCAGTAAGTCCATTGATCTGTGCTTGGGTCCACAGGGCAGCAGCTGCTGTATGTCCCTACCTGCCCCTGCATGACTGCCATCTTATGCCTCCACCTGCCCTTGAGCAGTGAGGCCACCTTGATCCAGGTGTGCAGAGGGGAGCTAAACATCCACACATCACGGCTGTTGATGTGGCCTCCTAGAAAAGAGAAGCAGCTGTTGACCCCAGGCCCCCTTGCCCCAGCACCCCTAAAGACCTAGAAATAAGGGCCCCCAGATGCAAAGGAAGCATTAAGGGTAGACAGCAGGAAGGACTCCCCCCCACCACGCTGGTGTGAGGCTCTGGGTCTGTGACCTGGACAGTGTGCTTTGAATGAATGGTGGGAAGGTGTGAGTTAGGACAAGGGGCAGGAATTTTGAGGGGAGAGGCCTGAGAGACTCAGGGAGGAGCTGATCTTCACTGAGTGCCTTATGGCCATATGCTCAGAGTTAGAACTCAAATAAACATAAGAGTTTAAAGTGTGCCCAAGACAAGCGTCAGGAAGGTGATGGAGGCAAAGGGAAAGCAGAGTCACCTGTGCTGGGATGGGAAAAGGTAGAGTGTGACTTAGTAACCCTGCCTTATTTCTGCCCTTACCTGCACGATTTCATGTCCTCATTTCTCCATGAGGTGTTAGGATTATTGCACCCACTTTACAGAGAGGAAACTCAGATGTGGCTTAGAAACCAGGAATGCACCGCTAAAGACCACATGGCCTTTCACTCCAGATCACGGACCAGAATCAGAACTTCTAGTCCCTGAAGCTGAGCACTGGTATGTCTTGTGGGGCCAGCCCTGGAATGCAGGCTGTGGACTCTCCTTCCCCGTTCTTCCTGGGGTTACTGACCAGGGACTCGCCTATCAGGAGCAGCCTTCCCAGGGACAACCCTGACTACATCCCTCAGCCTGAGCCCATGACTCAAGCTCCCTGTCTGTTTTGTAGCCCTTGCCTCTGTGAGGCCCTACATGTTGCTCACAGGCCGTGAGGAGCTTTGGAGAAGTTATCCAGTAATAAAGTGTGGTCTGGATGGTCCCTGAGGCCTTTCTGGTTTATTCAGCTCCTTATCCTTTTCAGACACCCATAGCTCCCTACAACAAGTGCAGTCTACCTAGGTCTGGAATCAAAGCCTCTCTGACCTGACTGGACTCCCTTCCTCTCCCAGATGCACTCACTTTGGAGACCTGAGTACCTGGGGTTCCTTTCAGCACGTTCCTGTCTTCATGCCTTTGCCTATGCTGTTCCCTCCAGGTTTTCAAGGTCCAGCTGAAAAGTCTGGTGGTACAGTGAAGTCTCTCCATCTTCAGTGTCACTCCAGGGAAGCAGGGACTATTTTAGTCTCTAAATCTCTAGGGCCTGAATCTCAGGGAGGGCACAGTCCATCGGTATCAAACCGATCTGTGTTCTTTCTTCCTAGCTTTGCCATTTTTGAGATAATGGGAAAATTCTTAACTTCCTTGTGAAATGGAGCTGTAGGGGAAACTGAGTAACTAATGTAAGCTGCCTAGCATAATGTCCTGTAGGTAGTCCGCTAAATAGAAGTGATTAATACTACCGTAAACTGAAGTGGACTTTGGCGAATAACGGTCCGAATCACACTAGTGATCGGCTCTGCAGATCTATGTACCACTTCAGACGATAACCACAGGTTTTCAGGAAAATCCCACCCCCATTTCTCAATTGGAGATTAAAACAAGGGACCAGCATGAGAGGCAAGGAGCCAATCCTGTGGGGCTGCTGCTGCGGACTTGCCCTCACCAGAAACATAGACGTCATTGCGCAGAGCACAGGCGGCGAACTCTGAGCGCGTGTACCCTGGGAGGCTGGGCAGTGGGGTCCAGCGCCGACTCTCTGGATGGTAGGCATCAGTGAAGGGCAACTTCAGGAGCCCCTTGCGGTCACAGCCACCGATGATCACGATCACTTCAGCTAGGTCCATGAATCTGTCAGGGTGATAAGCCCAATGCCTGTTAACCTGCACCCAACTCTTGGCCCTCTCTCACCCTCTTGATGACCACACTGTACTGACCTGCTGCCCTTCCATGCCCTTTTGGCCTCTGGCCCCATGCTGGACTCTGCCACCTCCAACCTCCTTTCCAGCTATTGATAGAAGAGCGTCACACTAATCCTTAACCCCAATCTACTGACCGCTAAATTAGAGAGAAAGAATCTTTACAGAGCCCTTACCTAGAAAAGTTACCTCATTTAATCCTTATGATAATCTCATTAGGCAGGGATTACTACTCCTTTTGCAGAGGAGGGAGCTTTGGCTTGCCACAAGTCATGGAGCCAGTAAGTGAGAGAGCTGGAATTCAAGTCCAGGTTGGGTGCCACTCACTCATTCTCTTCACCCCTTTCTGCCCTTCATCCCTAATGAAGACTGCTAATTCGGCTGCCTCCCTCCTACTGTAATCACCTAAACCCATTCCCTAATTACTAATTCCATAGGACCAGGCTACACACCCTTTCAGCAAAGCCTCCTCCCCTCCCACTAAGCAACCCCTCAGGCAACCACACCAGAATTTCCAAACCAAGCCACCCGCTTCCTACCTAATTCCTTTGACAAACATTGAGCATCTTCTTTGTACCAGGTCCTGAGCTTAGTGTGGGAAGACAGAGGTGTCCTGTCTTCTATCCCTGGGAGGGTGACAGCCCATCTTGGACTACTCCACGCAAAGTCTCCTGGTCTGGCTGTTCCAGGGGTGGGAGTAAGCCTCTTTCATTTTTTTTTTTTAAAGGCCTATTTATATCCCTTACTAGACTGAGCTCTCGAGATAAAAGGTATTTCCAACTACTCCCAAGTCCCAGGCATCCAGTACAAGACCTGCACGGAGGAAGCACTCAGAATTATGGATGGATGGGCAAAACAACGGATGTGTGTAAGGTGCAAGATCCCTGCCTCTCCTTCATTGGACTCTTAACTCTTCAAGGGCAGAATTCCCAATACCAAGGCCATGAAATGTGTGCCGAATGCATGACCACATCTCATTCCAGAGGCACGATTTTGTGATTGGATTAAAAGATGTCACAGGACTGAGTGGTTGAAGAACAGGGGATGAGCAAGGGAATGGGGCAGGGGGCGCACCTCCGCGGCCGGGCGCGCAGCGCGCCAGCCTCGCGGCCAAGGATGAAGTAGGCGCGGGCCTCGAGCAGCAGAGGGCGGCACTCGCGGTTGGCCTGCAGCAGCTCGTCGGCCTCCACCTTCTCCAGGAAGTAGGCGGGCGCCAGCAGGGGCAGGCGCACGTGCTCCAGCAGGCGCCGCAGCTGCCCGCGGCGGGCCGGCGCGTCGTGGCGCACCCAGCGCATGGCCG
>NC_043710.1:56661207-56704706 GCF_006229205.1 Suricata suricatta
CCGAGGCCACGGGTGCCACGGGTACCACGGCCAGGCCGCGCTCCGGCTGCCCGGCGGCGAACAGGCTGCGGAAGTAGGCGCTGCCCGCGCTCAGTGCCGCCCGGTGGCACGGGAAGTCGCGGCCACCGGCGCGCAGCACCACGTCGGTGAAGGTGCCGCTCAGTCGGTACGCGTTGAGGGTCTGCAGAAGGCGCTGCGCATGGCAAGACCCCGTGCATGAGCCCCGGGACCGGTGCTCCGACTCCTCCAGCACTGGACCCTCCAGCATCCTGCCAGGTAAAGAGCACAGAGTCAGAAATCCACCTGGATGGGCCTGGCGAGAGGGCTGGAGGCCCCTCGCCCATTTATTCCTTGGTCCTTTTTGCTGGTTTGCTCACGCAGGTGTGTGTGAATGTAACGCGTGTGCTTTCATTTGTTCAGCTGCTCCTCATTCCATTCCTCCACCCAGACCCCTAGAGGCTATAGTGATCTAGTCCCTGACTAGAAGGGCTAGGCCCTGCCTTAGCTGTAAGTGCTTACCCACTTAAGCTATTTTATGTTTTACTCTTTCTGTTCTTAGACTCGTTAAACTTTTTCTTTCTTTTTAAAAAATGTTTATTTTTGAGAGAGGGTGAACAGAGGATCTAAAGCAGGCTCTGTGCTGACAGCAGTGAGCTAGTAGGGGGCTCGAACTCATGAACTGTGAGAGCATGACCTGGGCGGAAGTCAGACACTCAACCGACTGAGCCACCCAGGAACCACTGAACTTTTTCTTAATATCAGCAGGAGACAGATAGTAAGTTCTCAAATGGGATAATATGAGGAGAGGTCTAATAAGGGATGGTTTACAAACACATAGACAGTGTTTAGGGCCTCTCACAAGGGGTAAAGCAGTGCCAGGTGGCTGCCAACTGCAGGGAGCCTTTAACTCTCCAAGGTCTGAAACAGAGCTGGGAGGTTACTGGAACCTGCATGAAATGTCTGTATGGGGAGGGTCCCCTGACAGGATCTGTGGAAGGGATTCGGACAGCCCCACAGAGACCCAGCCTGGTGTGGGGAGGTAGATCTCTGCTCCCACTTGTCCCCGCGTCCTGTCTCCTGCTTTTCTGTAAGTGCTCCACGTGACTAAACCCTGAATTTTCTTTTTTCTTTTTTAGAGAAAGTGTGTGTGCATGAACAGGGGAGAGGGGCAAAGGGAGAGAGAGAGGGAGGGAGGGAGAGGGACAGAATCTTAAGCAGGCTCCACGCTCAACACAGAGCCTGACCCAGGGCTCCATCCCACGACCCTGGGATCATGACCTGAGCTGAAATCAAGAGTCGGATGCTCAACTGACTGAGCAACCCAGGTGTCCCCAAACCTTGATTTTTTCTGTTTAGCATCCATGTCTCCCCCATCAGTATAGGATCTGGCCCATGGTAGGTGCTCAATTAATATCTGTTTAAGATTGAGTGACTGTATTAAGCTAGCATGTATTTAGAGCCTTTTCTGTGACAGGCAGTGAGCAAGACAGTCATAGCCCCTGCCCTCCTGGATCTCACAGCTTGGTGGGGGTCCCGCGGGGGAGTGTGGGAGCCCATAGCCAACTAAACCCAATTGGAGGGGAGTCAGGGAAGGTGTTCCTATGGAGGGATCTTCAGGCTGAGAAGCATAGGTAGACTCAGCCAGGGGAAGAGGAAGCAGTGCAGGGAGCTTGTCTCCACTTAGAGAAGACCTTTTGCTAAGGTCCAGAGAGAGAGAGGGCCGGAGGCTAGAGCCCAGCGGAGAGGCAAGCTGGCCGTCTCTCTAGTGAGTTTTCTCCGTGTTTTCAAGGAACCACTGTGGGGAAATAGAGCTAGCTCTAAGGGCTGATCCGGGTTCTAACCCTGCCTCTGTCCCTGACTCACTGTGTGAGCTGTGCAAGTCACTCCCCTCCAGTTTTCTCTTCTGAGATGGGATCATAGTGCCTGCTTCACAGGATTGTTGTGACTATTAAGTGGAATTTGAAGAGCGCTAGGTACGTAGTACAAACTCAGCTAACATTTCTTTACGTTTTTACACGAGAGTAAGGAAACACACCAGGTGTGTTAGTTGCTTTCATGTGCATAATTTCATTTGCACACAACCTTGAACATTTCTTTAGATGGCCCTGCCCTTCTTTAAGTCTCATAAGGAAACAAGCACACAGGGAATTGGACTTTCAGGGGTTGCTGTAAGGATCAAAAGAAAGGTGTTTGTGAAAGCACTGTACAGACTGAAGGGCGGCACTGGGCTGGTTGTGATTTGGCCATTATGAACATACAGTCTCTGCACACCTCCAGGGACAGGGAGCTCACTCCATGAGGTTGCATTGCCCTGGAAGTCAGATCTTGCCTAGTGTTAGTCCGGCTTTCCAGTGCTCATATCCCAGTCATCCTGGGTGGTGGATCCGCCTGTCTCAAGATTACAGAAATGGGCTTCCTGGTGGGCAGGGTCCCAGGAAGCTAACTGTACCCAAGTCAAGGGGCTGGGCCCTGAACCCACCCAGCTCCAGACTCTGCATGCCTAACTGCTCAGCCACACTTGCCAGGGTTGGGGAATGTCCTGGGGAGCAGCCCGGGATCAACCGAGGGAGGTGAGCGAGGTCAGCAGAGCATGCTGCCCCCATTGCCTTCTCTGCAGGTTGCTGGCTAAGAAGGCAGCCACCTCCTGAGCTGAGATCCAAGAGGGCAGGTCTCCTCAGGGTAAGGGGGGTTGTCCTGGCAGCACAAGGGGCCAGGCTGGGAGGGGGTCCTCTCCTGGGAAGTGTGCCAGTGCTTTTCCACTTTTTCATTTGTTCTGCAGCTGTCTACTGTGCTGGGCACGGTGGTCACGCTGGGACATCAGACTCCATTTCCACCCTGGAGATTCCCCGTCTGGGGGCTGGAGGACACCCGGTTGCAACGTGGAAGGTAGGGATTCCCAGGCAGGGCCCTGTTGGGCATTCTCCCATCCCAGTGAAGAATCTAGGCACCTTCAGCCAAGGATCCTGCTGCCAATCAAGGGATCCAGCCTCCAGAAGTTGACCTGCTACCCTGTTCTTGTTCACACCCACACCCACACACACACACACACACACACACACACACACACACACACACACACTCAGACTTGTAGACACCACACAGCCTTGCTGTGAGGGTCTGAGTCCCCGGATGTACCTGGAACTTACCTGGCCATGCTCTCACCCCGGTGCTCTGTGGCTTCTGCTCTGGCACTGACCACTCCTGTCTGTCCTGCTGCCGCACCCTGGCAGTCCCGGCTCCACTGTCCTTGCTGCTCTGCTTGGACTCCCGCTCTGCCTCAGCTGCAGGAGGACAAAGGGGCTGGACGCCAGGGGGGAGGGGAGCGGAGAGGGGGAGGAGGCAAGGAGGGGACGTTGGGCTTTTGTTCCATTCTTGGACCGGCCCAGAGAGGGAGGGAGGGAAGGAAGGAAGGAGGCGGGTGTAAGCGTGACATTGACTGTGCATACGTCTCAGGGATCACTGTACTTGAATTGGGGGTAATCTGGTACTGGTTGCACCCCTGAACAAATGAAAGTGTGGAGGAGATTGCCCTAGGGAGTTGGGGTGTAACTGGGTGGTTGTGAGTGTACAGGTGTTCCAGGGTTCCTGTATGTGAGTGTGGGAGTGCATGGGGACTTGGTGACTGTGTAGCACCAGGGTGGGTGTGATTGTGTAGCTGTAGGTGTGACTAAGAATCTGACTGCATAGCTTCGAGGTCTCCCATTTCCCTCCTGCCTCCGTGTGGCTCCGCTTTATCTGTGTTCCTGCTTGACAGCACACTGTTTTATAGGACTGCAGGTGTCTGGTTGTCTGCCTGGTGTGTCCCATTTAGTGTCCATTCTAAGTGATTGTTTCTGTGTTTGACATGGGTCTGTCTGTACAGGACAGAGGCTGCATCTTGTGGACCGTGTGTGTCCTGTATCTATGAGTTGAGGTGGTTTTCAGCAATGTATGCGCCCTGGAGGGGACCCACTGAGGTGGGGTGTGGTGGTACTGAGCAGGCCTGGTTGGCGGGGATGAGAGGACACAGCTTTGGGCTGGCCTGGCCTCCCAGACCCCGAGGAGGCAACCCTATAGGCTGGTCCCAGAGCATTTGCTACCTCCACAAAGGACCGCAGGGCCTAATGTTTGAGAGGAGGGTGAGGAGATTTGCCTTCATGGAAGAAGACAGTTACTGGGAGGAGGTTGCGTTTACAAGAGCCCGGATAGGCCCAGGGCACTCGAGGTCTGGTCCTGGACTTGCTGTGACTTGCCACGCAGCCCGAGGCAGACCCCTGCCCATCGCTTGGCCCAGCTCTTCATCTTGGCAGTAGGGATGCTCACAATTCCTGCTCTGCCTCTCTCATTGGGTTGCTGTGATGCTCAACTGGGGGTCTGGAAGTGAAAGCCACGTGCCATGCGGAGTCAGCGAGGCCTGGTGCTACAGCAGTGTGGCCTGGCCAGCTCAGGCAGGCTGAGTTTGTGGAGGGAGCTGGATGGCAGGGGTCACCATGATGCTGGCCAAGTAGGTGTCCTGGGGGCAGGGCAGAGTCTATTCCCAGCACCCCACGCTAGGGAATGGTCTATCTCCTTTCCCCCTAAGAAAGGAGTATGTGTTGTGTCAAAGGTTATGAGAAATTCTGACACCTTTTCTTTTTTAAGTTTATTTATTTTGAGAGAGCATACGGAGAGGAGAGGGAGAGAGAGAGAGAGACAGACAGACAGACACCCAGACACCCAAGCAGGCTCCACACTGTCAGTTCAGACCCTGACATGGGCCTCGATCCCGTGGCCCTTAGATCATGACCTGAGCCGAAATCAAGAGTTGGACACTTAACCAGTTGAGCCACTCATGCACCTCTTGGTCACCTTTTATCTGTACTTGGGAAGGACGGCCCTGGAGCGGGCTCACCTGGAGGAGACTGTGCCCCAAAGGTCCAAGGGAGGAAGGAGTGGGACGGGGAGGGACCCTGTCTCGGGTTTCCCTGTGAACAGGGCAGTCAGTCTGTCCTCCACAGACCAGGGGAGGATGTGGGGATGGCATCAGGAAGGTGGGGTTCTCAGTAACTCTTCAGGTCAAGGGCAGGAGCCAGCACTGACCACGGGTTTCAGACTTAGCAAGGGTGGAGATGGGACGTGCCATCTGCCCACCTAGGGGATGGCCTCCATCCTCCTTCCCTTTGGGGGATGACGGGGGGCGGCTGGACCGCCTCTGGACTGGGCGGTGGGTACAGCGTAGGGCCCTGGTGAGAGAGCGGGATGCTGACTAGCTGTCCCACTCCAAACTCCCAGCCAGCACCTTCTGCTCCTGAAGGCTTTGGGAGGTCTCAGTTTGCCCAAGTGTGGTCATGAATCTGCCAGGAGCACTGACTGGACAGGAAAGGGCTGGAATGAAAGGTCAAATCCACTTTCCTGGTGGGCCTTTCAGAGGTTGGAGAGGTTACTGGGGCATTTTGGGTAGAGCAATGCACCCCATCCGTGACTTGGCCATTCAGGATTTATTTGCCTTGTACATTGTGCCCAGGGAAAGGCGGGAGCTGATCTCTGTCCCAGAAAGGGATGCACTTGGCAGAAGTTTAATAGGAGGAAAGGAGTGTGACTTCCTTCACAGTTCCCAGAGGGTGGTCCTAGAGAATAATGTGGTGGGCCCAGTGTGGATTCCAGAATTTGGGAGGGATTTCTTTTCCTTTCTTCCAATATACCAGAATTGCTCAGACCCCAATAATTCTATCCAGAAGAGGTATATCCCTTGGCTCCTAGGAAGCACCTCAGAAAGCCTCCATATGGCTGTGAGGGGACCTGCTAGTCCCACCACCCAGCCCTGCACTGGACCCAGGAGGCCTCCCAGTCTGTCTTGCCATTCCTGGCTGGCTGTGGAAGGTGCACCTATGCTCTGGGGCCAGAGCTTGGCCAGGATTCTGCCTCTGCCCATTCTAGGCTGTGTGCCTTTGGATGGTCACTTTACTGCTCAAGGACCATCTCCTCCCTGCACCAATGACCCCCCCCCCCCCCCCCCCCCCGTCCCCTACAGGATGGGGATACCAGTCCCCAAGCCCAGAGCTGTCAAACTCCGCCCCCCCCACCTGGTGTCATGGTGATACTGGGTAGGGACCCAAGTACCCTGCCACTCTTCTACTCATTTCTGAAGATGGTTCCTCCTTTGGCCAAAATTGAATCCCAAACCCAGTAAGTTCTATCCCTGCCCTCCCACAGACCAATCAGAGACAGCACATGTCAAGATGGCAGCTTTAATCATAGTGGCCAAGGCCCTCGGGCTTGCTCTGCTGTAGGCCTCCTTGGCCATGCCTAGAACACTCTACCCAGGTGGCCACTGCCGTGTGGCCACTGATGTGAAAACCTGAGGTTGTGTCAGTCCACAGATCTCTTGGCCTGTGCCACCCTGCCCTAGAAGCCTGTTGGACACTAGGGCAAGGGATAAAGCAGCCTTAGGCCTATTCTCCTGGCCATCTCAAGCTGCTCCTGGGGACATGGCTCAGTCCCTCTTCTGAGGCAGGGCCCGTGGTGGTAGGAGGCTGGTCAGGGAGGAATGTCTCCACCACGGCAGGCTTTCCTCCTGGGCTGGAACTCCTTGTGCTTTGAGACTGATGTGACGAACAGCTGCTGGGGGCAGAGGCTCAGCCCAGGCCCTCAAAGCAGGAGACATACAGAGACCTCGGTTGCCTCAGCATAGACAGGAGGATGGACACACATGAACGTCCACATCCTCAGCTGCCACGCAGCCCAGCTGTGACTCATCAGAGCTTCCAGATCATGATGCAAAGGAAGGCCTCTGGGAGAGGACCAGACCCTGGGCCCCAGACTTCCCAGAGGAAGCCCCAGGCCTGCAGGGGCCTCTGTGAGGCTGGAATTCTGACCCAGCTGGGCCTTAGGAGAGAAGGGAGCCCCCTTCGAGGGGAGCTGTGGCTGACAGGGGGCTGGAGCCAACGAGGCCATGGAGCCAGCTCCCAGAGCACTCCAGGTCCAGACATGCTTCTGCCAGCTCTCTTGGGTCCCCTGGTCTCCGTGTTAGTTACCGGCTAGGACAGACGGGCCTTCCGCTAACGCCCACTCCGGTCTGCGTGAGTCTTGGTGCGGCTGCCACTCCCGCGGTTATCCTTAGGGGCAGGAGCGCTGTTGGCATACATGTCGTAACTGTTGTCTGAACACACAGAGAGCTCATCAGAGACCTCCATGCCATCGCTGATCTCTGTTGGGCCAGAGGGAGGCACAATGTGAGTAGGGAGAAGAGGGGTCAGTGAGGATGGCTGGCAGATGCAGGGGGAAGGGAAACTCACAACAAACAGCTCCTGATCAGGCACTTGGGGGCTGATGAAGTCACTGGGTTCAGGTTTGGTATTGAGGTTGGCATTCGAGGCCCCCCTTGGACTCTGCAAACACTCTGGCCATGCCCCATTCTCCTCTGCCCTGGAACTCCACCTTCCAGCCACAGAAAACCATCTGCACCCTCCTGAGCTTGGTGCTCATGTGTTTACTCAGGGCCTTTGCACATACTGGTCCCACTCCTAGGAGTGACTCCCCAGCAGTACTTCATTTTCTTAAAATATGGCTGAATTTTTCTCACCTCTGTTATTATGGTCCCCTGAAAGTGTCCCTTGAGCCCCCCAAGCTGGGATGGGGCCTTCTCATGTCCGCCTTAGCCCCTGCTTCCCCCTGCTCCATTGCATCCTGTACTGTCACTATCTGTGGCCTGCACCAACTGGAGGACTTCACACACAGGGGTGAGGTCTGGGCATCTGTGTCCCTGCTGCCTGGCACAGCACCAGACATAGAGCAGACGCTCGGGAAAGGTCTGCTGAGTGGAGATGAGCCCGCCCGCCCCCCGAGGGGACTCAGGGTGCCTTGGTGAGGTTGAGGGTCTCCAGAGAGGACCTCTCAACCTGGAGTGGGCAGGGTGGTGAGGATGTGGCTGGTTCCTCAGAGTCTGTACTCAGAGGGTGCTCAATGAATGGCCTTGACACTGAAGGAGAGGTGGGAGGGGCTTGGATGGGCAGAACCTTCTAGGCCTAGAGGCTGACCTCTTGCTTTCCATTCATTCTGCCTACCCTTTCTGACTTCCCTGTAGGAGCCTGGGGACCCCAGGTGCCTTTGGCCCTTCCAGGAGCTCCCCAGTGTGACTAGAGGGCCGTGGACCACGAGGGGAGGCCCTCCAACCCAGCCTTGGGGCTCAGAGAAGGCTCCCAGGAGACGGGGGTCCTTTGAGCCAAGGGATGAGGAATGTAAGTGCCCCATAGGTAAGATTCTGTAAATCCTAAGCACTTAAAAGAGTGTCTGGTAATCATCTGTTGAAGGAATGAGTAAGTAAAGGGGAGAATGAATGAATGGATGTTCACACAGTCCTAGGAACAAGCTCCCAAACCAGTCACACCCACTGGGGTCTCCTTTGTCCAGGCAGTGTTTACCAAGCACACTTCTGGGCCACGCGTGGTGCTGACCCCACAAGCACCCTATGAAAGGAGGTGCCCGTCCACTTCACACACTGATGCCAGTGCGCCCTGGCTCACACACTAGTTGGGGACGAAGCTGGGATTTGAACCCCAGTCCATCTGGCTCCTAAATATCCCTCAACTCTCTCCTCTCCTCTATGTTCCTATGCCCAATCTCTCATCTGAATTTCTGGTTTCCTTGCCTCGAGCTTCTTTAGTTCACTCTTCACACTTCTTACAGGTGGAATTGTGCTTCTGCCCCTCCAAATTTGTATGTTCAAAGTTCTAGCCCCTAGTACCTCATGAAAGTAAGGTAAGAAAGTAAGGTTGTTGCAGCTGTTAGTTAAGATGAAGTCATTAAGGCACGCCCTAGTCCAGTACACGTGGTGTCCTCATGAAGAGATGAAATTCGGACACAGAGGCATCCAGGGAGAACCACGTAAACACAGAGATGACCATCTGCAAGTCAAGGAGAGAGGCCTGGACCAGGTACTTTGCCCACAGTCCTCAGAGTGAACCAACCTTGCCACACCTTTGTTTTGGACTTCTGGCCTCCAGAACCAAGACCATAAATTTGTTGTTTTTTGAGGTGCTTTGTTACAGCCCTATTGTAACATACCCCACTCTGCTTTCAAAATTAAGTCCAAACTCCTGACCACACACTCGAGGCCCAAGTGCCCCTCCTCGTGCCATCTTGGGGTGAGTGAACCCAAGACTGCCCCTGCACACCATATAGGATGCTGGTTCTTGGTACCCAGTAAGCTGTGCCCCCTCGCTACCTCTGACCAGAAGGTGCTGCGTGCGGAAGTGCGCACACATGCTCGAGTGTGTGCTGGGTGGAGGTAACTGAGCCCGCTGCCCGCCTCAGCCTGCAGGGCTGCACACCTGAGAAGATGAGCTTCTCCTTCATGATGCTGACGTCCCGGCTGGTCCGCCGCACCGCAGCGCTCAGCATGATCTGCTCGGGGTTGTAGCTCCGTATGCCACCCAGGCGCCACCTGCAGAGATGGCCGCATGGCACAGGTCCTTCCCCACCCTTCCTTGGAGCAAGAGTCCTGCTCAATTCCAGAGCCTCTCTGGATGGGGTCTGAGAGACCAGCAGGACTCTTGTCTGACTAGAGATGGGGAAACAGGCCCAGAGAAGGGCTTGAGTCAGACTCTGCTGACTCAGCCAGGGCTCTCCTGCCTCCCTCTTGTCCCCAGAACCCTAGAGCAGCCCCCCTTGCCCAGGAAGATGGTTTGTTTGGGGTTGGTGAGTTCTGTTTCAGGTGCTTGCAGACGCACACTGACCTTTGGGGTGAAGTGGGGGAGCCTAGCAGCCCTGCCTCTGATGAGCCGTCTGTGTGGTGCACACCAGTCTCCGGGAGTTCCGGCTGATGCATCATCCAGCTCCACCATCAGGACCAGGCTGAGTGAAGCCAGTAGGGACCCCACCCCCCACCCCCAAGTGGAAGTGAAAGAGGGACGGGAGTGAGGGGAGGCAGTGGGGGCTTGTCTTCATAGGTTCAGAGGCAAGGGTGTCCGAGTGACCTGCGTAGGCCAGAGGCTGCTCTGCTCCCAGGAGCGTGGCCTGTTTCCTTATGGGGAGGCACGGGCTAGATCGGGTGTTAATCCCTCTGACGGCTGAGGCAGGGATGAAGTGGGGGATAAAATCAAGCCAGTGGGCAAGAGGTGGGACTGTGCGGGGCGTGCAGGGGAACTCAGGCACCTGTGCCCAGCCCACGGCAGTTTTTGCTATTACAGTACCTCTGAACTAGCCCCAAATCTCTGCTCTCTGAATTTATGACCTGTCCTGCCAACTAGACAGAAAGATTCACCAACTCCCCACCCCTATTCCCACCAAGAGAAGCAGGGGTCAGCTTGGAAACAAGAACCCAACCCCTTGGGCGCTGAGCCCTGCTGGGGTGGGGTGGGGGCAGCCCAGACTCCATGAGACATCAGTTGTTTCCAGATGGGGTCAGCACAGCAGAAATGGAAAGACAGATGGACAGGCAGATGGGTGAATGAAAAGAACAGACAAGGGGAAAGCAGGAAGCAGAGGGGAAGGCAGCCTGTGCTCTGGCTGGGCTGGCTGCCCTACATGTCCTTGAGGGCAGCGACAGGTCTCTTATCTGCCACTGTGTCCCTGGCACCAACTTCAATGCCTGCTGTGTGGCAGGTGCCCATAGTATTGGTTCTGTGAGTGAATGGGGGAAGGGGGCCTGCAGGGAATGCTCTTCGCCCTCAGGGCCCCCTCCTGCATCAGTCCATTCTTGACCTCCAGGAAGACCATGACACGACCTTGGCTGGACATGGCCATCCCAGCACCTAGACCATCTTGGCTGGCACCCACCCAGCACCTTGGGGCTCCGAGGGTGATGTCTTGGCTCCTTAGTGCAGGCCCAGCACAGCACCAGCACATGTGGACGTCTGCTGGCTGAGAATGAAGGAAGGACAGGTACCTGTCCCTTGGCTGTGCTCAGCCCCTCAGCCAGGGAGCAGCGTGTCCTCTGGAAGCTGGTTAGTGAGGCTGTCTAAAGCAGGAGGGCCCAAGGCACTTGGCCAAGGTGTGAGGGCTCGGATCTCAGGACCTCGGACTCCTATTGGAAATTAACATTAAATCCAGGAGGAAGGTGGCAGGCCAGGGTCTCTGCAGCCAGGCACATCTAGGACAGGAAGCTCAACCACTGTGGGGTTCCCCCAGGGGGAAGCAGAGAGGCTCTGTGTATAAGGGTGGGGTGGCAGGAGTCACAAAGTGAGAGAGACATAGAGAAAGATAAATAGAGGCAAAGCCAGGAGTTGGGAAGGGAGGGACAGAACTTAGGGTTTGCACCGCCTAGTGGTGAAGGCCCCTGTGAGTGCCAGACTTGGTGCGGAGAGGGACGGCCAGGCACAGCCCCTGCCCAGAGGGAGCCGCTTCGGTGCTAAGAGAGGCCAGGCCAGCAAACCTGCAGGGAAGTGTGGGTTCCCATCCACAGAGACAGCGGGAGGGACACACCGGGCAAGATGGGGGAGAGAAGGGAGGATTGTCAGGGAGAGGAGGAGGGCAGGGGGACAGCAGGAGACTTCAGGCGAGGGGAGGCGTCTGGGAGGGTGCCCCGCGAGGGACCCTGACCCAGACACCAGCTCAGTGCACAGCAGGTTCTCAGAGGGAGCTGGAGAAGGGGGTGGCAAGGAAGAGGGAGAAAGAGGAGCAGGAGAGGAAGACCACACCAGAATTACCTGATCAAGTGATAGCTGTGAGATGCCAGAGTGCAGCAGAGAGGGGGGTGGGGAGAGAGAGGAGGGACATGCGCCGGATCAGAGCAGTGTGTGACAGAGAGAGAACGTCAGTCAGGAACAGAACGGCCAGTTGTTGTTTGGGGCTGGTTTGGGGCCCCTGCCTGGCCCAAAACCCTCCCCCAGACCAACCCCACTTCCCCGCTGCAACCACCATCCCGGCTGCTACCCCGACCAGCAGGAGGTCTCAGCATGGCACACCTGAGTGCCAGTGACAACCCAGGCCCTGGGGACCAGGTCAGGACACAAGCCAAAGTCCACATAGCAAACCATGGCAGAGCTTGGTTGGCTGTGGGCTCCTTGCTGGGTACTTGTTCTGGAAGCCACTCCGCTCTGACTGATGAGGACCACTGGGCAGTCCTCCCTCTCCCCTGAACAGGCTGCCTGGTCAGGGCTTCTCTTGGCCCTGGACTTGGGGAGGTTTGACTGGCTGAGGTGGGGGCTTGCCCGCCAGGGGACCGGGAAGGCTGTGGAAGGGCATCCGGGCCTACTCACTTCTGGAGCACGAAGATGCCAATGATGAGGCTGAAGGAGATCAGGTCCGCAGTGACCCACATGAGACAGTACTCATCCGGGGGCTGTGGACAGATGGTGACCACTTTTCAGTCCTGGCTGGTCCATAACAGGGCCCCAGACTGAGGGTCCATATGGGCAGGAGGACCCCATGTCACTATGAGGGAGGGGCTGGGAGGATCCAGAGGGGCTTCGGGGCTTGAGACGGTATTTTGTAGGAGTAGGCTTTGAACACTGTGGGCCTGTGTGTGTGTGCAGGCTAAGCAAGATCTGTGTGGGGCGCCTGGTGGCTCAGTCGTTAAGCATCTGACTTCAGCTCAGGTCATGATCTCAGTTTGTAAGTTTGAGTCCCACATCAGATGAGGATGAGCCCTGCTTTGGTGAGCCCCACCTCTCATATCTCTGCCCCTCACTCACTTGTACCCACCCCTTTCTCACTCAAAAAATCAAAACCAAGCAAACAAAGAAGATCCGTATGGTGTTCAGGGTAGAGGTGGCATGTGTGAATGAGCCTGGTGGGTTTGTGTGCTTACGCGGGGCTCTGAGCGGCAGCTGAGTGATGAAAGACAAAGAGCTGCATGTGAGGGTGTGACTAGTAGGTATGCAGGGGTGCGTGTGTCACTGTAGGGTGTGGATCGAGGAGCTGCCCCCATTGGGCCAGGGAGAGCGAAGCCTCCAGGGCAGCTGTGCCTTGATGTTAGGTAAACTGTGGAGGAGGGGCGGGGCTGGACAAGGGAGCCCTTCTTGCTGCTGGTCTGCTCCTGTCGCCTGAAACTCCCAAGTGTGCGTGCTGCTGCCGCGGCTGGTCAGTGAGGTAGTGCACCTGCTTCCCCCGCAGAGCCTCTGGAGGCTTGTAAGGACCACGGGCAGGCGGACAGACACAACCATACCTAACCTAGATCTAATGACTTGACCCTGACACTGCCTCAGCCGTAACAAGACCCTCAGACTAGCTGTCCTGTCCTCAGGGAGGTGGTGGTGGGGAGCAAGGTGGGGAGTCGGGGGCTCCCCCCATGGCAGACCTGGGACTGGAGCTCAGGCCAGTCCGCACGGGGCCGGTCAACCGGTTAACAATGGTTTTACTTGGTATATTCTCAGAGCAGCTTGTAAATGTTCCCTGTCTTTGTCCTGTTGTTATCCTCTTCTCCTAATTCCTTCCCCTTCTTTAAAACAAAGTACAACAAACACCCAAAACCCAGTCCCCAAGTAGCAGTTTACACCTCTGGGGCCCTTCTGTGATCTTTTTCTCCCCATGGGTTGGGCCCAGGTTCTTCCCACCCCCAGCTCCTTAGTGTAGACCCCAAAGGCCATGATCTTCCCTTTGCCTCAAGCCCTTGCCTCCCACCATGCACTGCCCCCATCCTTGAGACCTCACTGGAGAGCCCCAAGCATGGAGCCTGCCCTCCACCCTGTGCCACAGGCTTTCTGCACCCCCAACAATTTCCAAACTTACCATGATCCAGAGAGGGGAAGGCACCTGGGACAGTGTGTGGGAGTTGTCGGAGGTGACAGACGGGACCCCCGCGCACCACAGCAAAGAGAAGAGCCACGGTGCATTGACCGTGTAGAGGTTCACACTCAAGTTCCAGGACGCGTAGTCCCTGTGGGGCAGGGGAACAGAGGCTGGTCAGCCCTTGGACTGGGGCCTCTGGCCCGTAAAGCACGTGCCCCTTCACAAACGTCCTGCCACACCCACAGCTGGGGCTGGAGAAAGGGACCTCCATGCCCAGGGGACCAAGCCAGACAAAGACCTGATGATCTGCCTGATGCCCTCCATCTCTGCTCTCTGAACCAGTAGCTCCTGTGATCCCACCTGCCTGGGGGAAGCCAGGGTGGGCACCTGAGCTCCTGGCGGGACACTTGAGTGTAACGCAGGTTCAGCCTCTGGATGTGGCCTTTCCGCAAGCTGGCCGCTGCCTCCTTGGAACCCGACGTCTGCTGGAAGCCAGGAGCCACCTTCCGCACAAAGGGCCTCTGCCTGTTAGGCAGCCACATGACCTGTAGGCAGGAGAGAGGGCAGCCTCAGCTTTCTTTTCCATCAAGTGGGGTTAGAGTGTCTACCCTGCCTGAAGGCCCTGGAAGGTTTCAAAGAACCGGGACCTGGCACACAGGGGAGCTTCCGTGTAATCATCATCTACGCAGGTCACTCTGGGCCTGGCTCAGGCTGTGAAAATGCTCTGGCAACAACTCAGGGAGCCTCCCCTGGAGACCCCTGTCACAACAAGACTGACAACCCAAGCGTCAGTCACTCTGCAGGATGCCACCAGTTTAGTGTGCTGCCATAAACTGGTTTCGAATTCCTCTGACCTCCAAGTGTTACAGCCCAAGGATGCGGGCAGTGCTTCGTGGACATGACAGTGTCCCGGAGAACCTGCCCCTGTCCTTTGTACATTTTTAAAGGACTTCCTTGTTTCCCTCTTGTCTCCACGATGACCCTGTCAGGAAGGCAAGGGGCCCACGACCCCCATTCTACAAATGTGGAAAGTGAGGTCTGGGGGGGCGGGGCACAGTGACGTTAGCTGCAGTCCTGCTCCAGCCAGGCCCGGGTGTCTGGGAGGCAGGGGCCGGGCTGCTGTGCAGGGCCTCACCTGGTGCTGGGGGAAGCCGGAGCGTAGCAAGGCCTCCAGCGTGACGTTGAGGAAGCTGCCGCGGTAGGGGTGCTCCTGTGGCGGGTCACGCAGGTTGAGCAGCAGCGTGGCGTTGCCCTTGGCCAGCTCCAGGAGCTCTGCTAAGCTGCAGATGGACTGGTTCTGGGCCTCCCTGTGGTCAGAGGGTGACAGGGAGCTGGCCGTCCAGAAGGGATCCGTCTGGCAGAGAAAGAGACACACATGGTTGCCTCACCAGCCCCTTGGGGCCTCCATGTGCCTTTTTGGCCACTAAGCACAGAGACCCCTGAGCTGCTGGTGTCTGCTGGTGTGTGGCTCAGGTAAATTGATGGCTGTGGCCCTGTGGGGGCTCTAGAAGACCCTGACCCTAACTTCTCTGTGCCACACCTGTTTACTGAAAGAATCAGTTGCTTGGAAGTTATTCTAGACCCCAGCACATTTCTCCTTTAAGTAGCATTTCACACCAGAGAACCGATTTCCTTCTAGAATTTGACTGTTAACTCTCATCATCACCATCAACTTTTTCTGATGGGGGAGACAGAACCAGAAAAGGCAGTGGCAACCATGAAATCTGGGCTACAGTGGCCAGAGCCAAAGCAGGCCACTGACCAGCCTGGCTGTGAGTCACTGGTGCTAGGGGGGACTAGGGGTCATCTGAGCTGATGACCGGCCCCGGCCCTCTTACTCTGTGGGGTCCCCACCTCTGCTTTCCATGCCTAGGACCGGGACAGGTACAAGCAGACCTTCAGGAACCACTGGCCGGCATTGAGCCTCTGCAGGATGGTCCAGTTCAGCATGGAGGCGGGCCTGCGGGCGAGCTCCGGGAACTCCTCCTCCACATTGGTGGTGCGCCGCAGGGTGGTGTCGTGCATGAGGAAGGGCACGCCGTCCAGGCTGCGGGAGGTGGAGTCCCCACGTCACCTGCCCGCCAGTCATCCCCCCACCCATTTCTACAACCCCCATGATACCCCCTGACTGGCGCTGCTGATGCCACACATGATATCTTAGTGGACACAGTAAAAGGCCCCTGAGCACCCCCTTCCTCAAGGCATTTTACCTCCATCTGCTAGAAAGTTTTGATAGACAATGCTGTGGTATCTCCACTGGGACCTGTGGGTTATCTAACAATTATATCTATGCTTGGACCCTCACCTATGTGGTGTCCTTATTCACCATACAACCTGCGTAGCTGTACACGCCTCTCTCCCCTTCTCAGAGATAATCTGTGGTGAGGTGGGTATGAATTCTTCTTGACCTCTCATGTTAATACATACTTTTAAAATATACATGTTGAAAATGTACAGATTGGTTTCCATGGTTTTCTAAAATACCACTGACATCACAGTGAATATATTACTCTGTGCTTATTCCAGCCATCGGTGTTGGAGCTCCATGTGCTGAGCCACACAGACCTAGTCTTTCCTTCGGGTGGATCTGCGGCAGGACTCCAGATCCCACATCCTCACCTCTGCTTGAACCAAGAGCATCTGTTTATTTCCCTATTGTATATCCTGGCACTTGGCACAAACGTGGTGTCAGCCCTGTGGCTCTCTCTGAGGCTCTGGGACCCGAGGTTCCTCCAGCAGGGCCCCGGGTGTGGATGCGGTAGGGATGAGAGGCCTTGCGGTCCTCCTGACCCCCACACTTACCTGATGGTGACATCAGCCTGTAGCCCATACAGCTTCTGCTCGAGGGCCTTCCGGAAGGACATCAGCGTGTGCTCTGGGGCCAGCTGGGCAGGAAGGGAGAGCTGAGGTTTAGCCGATGAACACCTCCCCCAGCCAATCTAGAACCTTCCATGTTGGGAGGCTGGAGTAAGTCTGGTTCTAATTCCAACTCCTCCAAGCAGTAGCTGTGGGACCCGGGACACCCATGCAGCTTCTCAGAGATACGGTCTCCTCATCTGTGAAACCATGCTTGCCTCACAGGTTTTTTGGGGGGTGGGGTGGGGAGGAGGCAGGTGGTTAGTGTTGATGTATATAAATGTGGGGGTGCGAGGGGTTTTATACAGTCCTCTGCCTCGTCGCAGTCCTGGGCTGGGGATGCAAGCCATGTTTCCTCCTGGTTATACCTGGAGTCCGGGTGGAGATCCCAGAGGGGAGGGGACACAGGATGGCAGCGTTTCCTCATCCATACGGCCATGACAAGACCCTCCAGACTGTTGCATGGATTTAAAGTCCCCAACCATACTGCCTGATGTACAATAAGTGGTTAATAAGTGACTCTTACCAATCCTACAGCATATACATCTGAAGATCTGCTCCAGCCCTGGCCCTACCATAAACTCACTTTGTAACCGCTGGTACATCTCTTTCTCCTATGGACCTCAGTTTCCCCAATTTCCCCTTGGGGGTATGTATTCACTGTTCTCTGAGGGTCCTTCCTTCCAGTTGGGAGAGTTGGGAGTTTGAAGTCTCCCTCCCTAGTTCTTTCTTGCCTGAAGGCCCTGTCATACCCTTTGTTGCCACTGGGGGTCACCAGCACACCAAAGATTGGGCTGGGACCCAGTGCAGTGCCGGCTGGAACAGGGAGGGGGTGAGGACTCCTGGCAGTGAAGAGATGGGGTGGGAGGGGTTCCATGGCTGAACTCACTTCCCACCAAGACCCACTCATGCCCATCTTCTCTCCCTCTGGCCATGCCGCTCCAGCATGTAGTACATTTCCCTCCCCTGGGAGATGCTGGCACAGCAAGGGTTGTGGGACTGAGAAGGACCAGTTCGACTTCCCAGTCGCCTCACTTTCTGCACGGTGGTTTCTTTAGCTATAAAATAGGCTGTTACCAAGTTCACAGGTGAGATAAGCGGCATCAGCAGTCTCTATAATTGAGTTCCTTTCTTCCCCTTTCCCTGGGGCAGAGCAGCTTTGGGGGACATGGTTACCTTCCCCAGTCAGGTGGGCTGTGTGTGGCCCCACCCAGAGGAGGAACAAGGCCACAGAAGCATCTAGAGACAGGTGTGGCCTCAGTGGAGTTCCTGCCCAGCTCACCTCTAAATGTCCTGCAGCCAGGCCTCTCACAAGTGACCGCCCAGGAGCATTGGCACAATGCTCCTTTGTGGGCTGAGGCTGCAGAAGGTAGATAACGTGGACATGAAGGAGCACAGCATGGGCGGGGGGGGGGGGGGGGGCTACAAAGACCCTTGGGGAGCAGGAGAAGTGATTGGGAAGGGTGGAGTCTCTTTTCCAGAAGCTTTTTTAACCCGGGGGCTCCCGGGGGTAGGTGCTGGCCTCCTGGAGAGGGAGGCATGGAAACCTCGCCCTCCCTGGCCAGCCTTGGGACTCCAGGAGAGTCCCAAGAAGCATGTGGGATTTTAGGGTGAATTCTTAATCCCTGCCTGCCTCAGGCCTAAGCCCAAGTGGGGTTCTTTTGTCAGGAGTGTGTATGTGAGGGGTGGCTGTCACAAACTCAGGTGAGCAGGCCACTGCAGTTAAAAGTCCTGACCTTGGAGTTAGTCTGACCAAATATGAAGGACACACACATACATGCATACACACAGTGTACGTACCCACAGAGGAACTATACACCCAAGGGCACACGGATGCACCAAGACAGCAAGGTGCACTTGGGCTCATCACACACAGATGTGTGGACCCAGACTCAATGACACACACAGGTGTAGACAGCGACACACGTGCACGCACAGTGAAACACAGAGCTGTGCAGACACTCGTGCTGCCCCCTCAAAAACCACCAAGAGGACGCAGTCAGCCAGAGACATGGCATGGGAAATTCTACAGGACAAGTGACTCAGTTTCTTCGACAAATAAACAGCATATGGAAAAAAGGGAGGAGACTCTTCTAACTAAAAGACACTTGGGAGACATGTCACCCAGATGCTCTATGTGCTCCCCACGTGGATCCTGATTTTTAACAACTCAGCTGTAAAAAGGTATTTTTGAGACAACAAAGGAAAACTGAACATGGTTTCAGTATTAGATAATATTTAAGAATTATGACTAATTTTGTTGGGTGTGACATCAGCATTGTTGTTTTGGCTATGTTTAGAAGAAAAAAGTCCTTATGTATTAGAGATCCCTCCTGAAGTATGTGGGGCAAAATGATAGGCTGCCTGGGATTTGTCAGAAAATATTACAGCAGAAAAGAAAACATAGGGAGACAGATGAAACAAAGGATGGCAAGGACATTGATAAATGTTGAAGGTGGTCTTGGATTCATTATATTATTCTTCATTATATGATTCCTTATACAGCTCTTGCCGCTTCTGTGAATGTGACAACTTTTTCCTACTAAAAAAATGATCCATGCTGGGGCTATCTGGTTCCTTCCTTCCCTTTGGCTGAGTGCCCACCTCCCTTGGCACACCGACTTGTCCCCTGGCCTCCAGAGCAGGCAGGTGGGCAATCTGGGTCATGGACGGAAGAGGTGCTGTAATCTTGGGCCTTGCCCACCTTCGAAGGCTATGCTTTTAAATTATCCTCACGATGGTCAGCCGCATGAGGCTCAGAGGGGACTAGTGACCCTCTGAGACACACAGGCAACATGGGGTAAAACTGGACCCCACATCCAGATCCCCCCAACTCCAAAGCCATGGCCTTTCCAGCTGGCTGCCTTTGGGAGGTGCTGGGACCAGCAAAGGGTGTGTTGGGAGGGTACCAGGGTCCAGCTCGGGTATAGGTGTCTGAATCTTATCTAGAAAACAGAACAGTAACACCCAGGACAGGTAGTGCGGAAAAACCTAAGGGTGAGTCACTGCCTTGACTGCCCTGAAATTCAATGACCTCGTGGAACACAATCACTGCAAAAAACAAAAAACAAAAAACAAAAAAAAACCCAACCAAAAAAAAACCCCCAACAACCACTCACGCAGTCCCCGAGCGCCGCCTTGTGGTGGCAAGCGGTACTGCCTCTGTTGAGAACCACAAAGACAAGGTGTTGGTGCACGAGGAACCCCTGGTCCAGAGAAGGAAGAGGGCCTGCCCCAGAAGACAGGAATATCTACCTCTCACTCTCTGTGTCCCAGGCTCAGAGACGGGCATTCACACGTGCTAAGTCCTGCTTCACATGGCCCACCGGTGCAGGCACTCTTGTCCCAGGGCACAAGATGAGGAAACCAGCGCAGAGCAGACAGGGATTGGTCCAGGCTCCCACAATGGCCAAAAGGTCAAGGGAGCGTGGCTCTGGAACCACCCTCTAAATCTACTGCTGGGTCACAGGACTCTGACTTTGACTCGCTCCTGTGTCTAATTCACGCCTGTTCAACCACCATCCCTCTAGCAGTGGGCTCTGAGCTGCACCGGTCCCTTTGGTACCCCACAGCCCGGAGGGTCCTCCTGCAACCCAGGGACCTGCTGTCCTCCCAACACCCGGCCCCCCTCTCTCCTTGGCCTTCCCAACCCACAACCTGGCCATGTCTGGCCCTGGCCTAAAGCCTGCGTGTATCTTTTCAGAGCCCTCAGGATAAAAAGTTAAATCTTTTTAGCAAGATGCCTTCAGGACTCCAGGATTTGGTCGCATCTGAGCTGCCCAGCTTAGTCACCAGTCCTTCCCATATACCCCACAAAAGGGCTAAAGATTCCTGCTATTACTGTATTACACATATCCCTTTCCCTACAGGGTCCTCCCTACAAGGACATAGGTCTTGGCCTGTCTCCCCAAGAATGGCAGCCCCGCCCACCCCCACCCCACCTCTCTGCTCTGTTAGGACCCTCAGGTGGCACTCACCATAGGGGCCCCGCGGTGGCCGATGAGGGCAGGCTTGGGGCCCAGGTCCTTTTTCTCCATGATGCAGGGAGAGGAGATGGTGAGAGGTGCCAGGTAGAAGGCAAACACCATGGCAAAGAAGATACAGAGAATGGCCATCTGGGAGGCTGCAGACACCGGCCGTGAGTCAGGCTACCTGGTGAGCCATTCGGCTTTCCACAAGGCCCACCCACGCATCCTGGGCAGGCTGGGGTCAGGGTGGGGGATGCCAAACCCCTCTTCCCTCCACCTGTCAGGACCCAGATGCGCTGAGGGGATCCTGTGCCATGCCCAGCCCCCATCCTGCCAGGAAGGCAAGCTGGGCTTCTAACCCACACACAGACAGACACACGGAGGAGGAAGCGTGTGAGGCTGACCGAGGCTGTGGCCCTCAGTGGAACCCATGGACTGCTCTGAAGCAGGACCACCATGCAGAGAGTGGCCACCTAGGTGAGGTCCAGGTGAGCACAGCACAAGCTGGTTTTGGTACTTGGGAGGCAGCCATACTTACAGGACCTCTCTGCACGGGCGAACTGTCCTGCCACGATCCAGGAGAGCGCGGTGATGGCGGCCAGGGCCCCCACGTGCAGGAATGGCGCCGTGCCCTTGTGTGTGGGAAGGGGCAAGAGGGACCATGACCATCCTAGACCCTCTGGTCACCAACACCCTGACAGCCAGCCTGTCTCTCTCCATGGGGCAGGCCACTCTGTCTCTGCAGAAACCCCAAGCCGTAGCCCCTGGTCAGACTTGCTGTATGACCTGAACCCCTCCCTGCCCCCTCTGGGCCTTTGTCTGGAGGGACGTGAGGGATGAAAAAGCACTGCCGTGTTGTGAAGGTCCCGAGGAAGTGGCTGCCCAGCCCCCTTCACCCCCTCACCTGCAGGGAGATCAGCAGCACCTCCCACTCGTCCTCCCACAGCTGGGCCACAGCCGACATGGCCACCACTGTGGCCACCAGGATGACCATCAGCCCCATCTGGAAGGGAAGAGTCACCAAACAGGGGGTCAGAGCCGGTGTGCCTGGACAGCCAGCCCGTCCCCAGTGTGTCTGAGGGAGGGGCATGAGGCAGACAGCGGGAGAGGCCCAGGATGGGCACAGGGAGAAACGGAGGGTGTGAGAGACACCAACAAAGCAGGGAAGCGGACAAGAAACAGGCACAATGGAAAGGAAGCCAGAGACGGCTAGCCAGAAATGACAGTGAGACAGAGGCAGGAGGAGGCCAGCGTACCTCACAACAGAAGGGAGGCTGAGGAGAAAAGGTGGGAGGAAGCTGGGGGAGAAGGAGGCACGGCCCAGGGTTCAGCCCTGCTGAGGGTGTGAGGAGGCAAGACATTTGGCCAATGGGGGCCTCTCATGGGCCCAGCAAGTCAAGTCCAAGGCCTCGCTTAGCCCTGCCAGCAACGCTTGAGGGTAAGGGTGACTTGCCTAGGCTGCAGGGGCAGGAGGCTGAAGAGCCGGGTCCCCTGCAGGAGCAGATACCCCCTCGGGCTGGAGCAAGCGGAAGTGAGGCAGAGTTCTGGCCCACCAGCCCCAGCCCGAGCCTCCAGCTTCTACTGTTTATGCAACATCCCCCCCCTCCACCCCCTGCTTCCCCGCCACCAGAGCGCTCTGGGAACAGTTGGCACCTGAAATCTTTCATGCAGCACAAAGTGCTCCCCCAGACTAAGCAAAGCCTAGTTTCTGGCTACTGGGCCCCCAGCCCCAGCCTCTACCCCCCTGCTCCTCTCACTCCAGCCACCTTCTGCTCACTGCCAAGCCTGGCAACTTAAGGCTCAGGTCACGTCTCTACCCTGAAGCCCCCACCCACCTCTCCATACTGGGCCAGTCTGGGCCACCATGCCCTGCCTCCACTGACTTCCTACTGCGGCTGCAAGCTGTCTCCCCACTGCCCCCCTTCCCTTCCTGCTGCGCCCTTCCCGGAGGCAGCCGTGCTCTGAGCGCCCTCCTGAACGGAACAACTGAATGAGATCGGATGGTGGGGGCAGAAGGTGCTTGTTCCATCTTCGCTCCCTGCCAGACAGAGAAGATTCACTCCTGCCCGGGATTAAGTTTTCCTTTAGAGGTTTGTCATTCGGTCCATCAGGCCGGAAACGAATGTTCCAATAAGAAACAGTAATGGCTGAGATGGGTAGGGGCCTGTATGGACTGTAACGGGTGACACGAGAAGGGGGAAAGGCAGGTACACAGAGGGGGGCCCATGTGCCTGGGGCCGGGGGGGGGGGGGTACATCCTGTTTTCCTGTTTATTCTTATACCGTCCCAGGTGAGCTCATTATCCCCTTGATTTTACACACAGGGAAACAGCTCAGCCGAAGGGCCCCGAAGCTCTGAGGGGGCCGATGCAGAAGCAAACTCCACTGTCTGTCTCAGAGGTTATGCTCTTTCTGGGACATCATGCTGCAGTAGAGGGAGGCCAAGGAGCGTCCTAAGGGTCCCTGAGAATCCTCCTCCACACAGGCTCCCTGCCCCCTGCCGCCCCCTGCAGGCAGGCCCTGGGCACAGCAAATGTCTCTGAAGGGTTGTGGCTGACAGACAGTCTTATTACATTTAACTGCTAGTGGAAATGCTTGCAATAAAACTGATTTCCCATAATCCTAATGCAATTAAAATTTTTGTTCTCTCTGAGCTTTGCAGTTGCTGTCGTGGCAACCATTATGCTCGGCAGCATTCCTGCATGCTCGGGGTCTGTGGGATTCCTGCACCCTCCTCTGTCTGCTTCAGACACATCACCAGCACTGATTCCCAGCAGTGGGACCGTGACCATTGACCCCCTTGCCCACGTGCTGGCGCCCGGGAGGAGCTGGAAGTCAGCCTGCCCAAGGGGCAGCAGGTGGGCCTCCTGGGGGCGGCTGGAATCTGGGTTCTGCGATCCAAATGGCAGGTGATGGGCCAGGGCTTGGGGCCGTGCGAGCCGCACCCTTCCATCAAATCCCAGCTCCCAGGCCTAACGGGAGACTAACCTCTGGAAGCATGTTTCCTGAGCTGTGCCATGGGAGGAGTGAGCACCCACCCGAAAGGGGTTTGGGGATGAGGGAAGAAGATAAGCGGCCTTATGCTAAGCACAGGGGTTACCAAACTAGCGAACGTGTCTTCCTACATACCCTGCAGCTGCGAGGGGAGAGGCTAGACACCGCTAGGGAGAACTGGGGCGCCTGGGCAGTCGTTGGGAGGGGCGTCTGAATTCACAGGGAGCGCTGAGGAAGGGAACGTGGTCAGATGGTACAGAGAGGCGCCACCAGGGCCTGGGCTGGGGGCAGACACACAGTCCCAGCCCCACTCGGTCAGTACCGCCTCACAACTGTGTGGCACCCAGTCCTCCCTGGGCCTCAGGGTGGGTCACTGGCAGACACCCCCTCCACACAGGCCCTGGCCTGGGGAGTCAGGCAGGGGTGCAGACAGGGGCCCCAGGGTGTGATCAGTGCTGGAACTAGGGGGGTGGGCGCAGCCTGGGAAGGTAGAGCTGTGGTCAGACCCCTCACAGCAGTGGTGTCTGGGCGGATTCTGGAGTGGCGGGTGGGTGGGACAGGAAGGGGACATCTCAGGGAAATGACCTCCTGTTCACTGGAAAGCTCCAACCATACTGCTCATTTTCTGAGACTCTGGACTTGTCTTCTGTTTCTAGGAAACAGGACATTTGGGAGGACTGGGGTGCACGGGGAAGGTCCCCAAGTGGACACCCAGATCTGCTCACACTACCTTGCCTGCCCCAAAAGGCACCCTCTGTGCATGGTCTTGGGCCCCTCTGCTCTGCAGCACCCCCACCCCCCATGACTCCAGGAGCCAGAGACTCTCTAAATAAAGATCATGATTAAAACATAACGTAAATTATAGTTCTTAAAGCGGTATGATACAGGCATGAGACCAGAGAGATAAGTGAAAGTAAATTAAAAAATCCCAGGAACAGATCTAAATACATTAAAAAAACCAAAACTAGTCTACTATAAATGTGGCATCTCAGATTAGAGGAAGAGAACAGATTACTGAACAGAGAGTCAGGACCTGGGAAGCCATCTAAAAAAGAACAAAGATCACACTATATACCCCCAAAGAACTTCCAAAAAGATAAAACAAGTAAATGTTAAAAAGAAAAATTAGAAACCCAGAAACCTATAATTACCAAATGATACCAACATTTGGTAATTTTTTTTATCATCTTGGAGTGGGAAGGACTTTTTTAAGTTTACTTAACTTTGAGGGAGGAGATGGGCAGACAGAGGAGAGAGAAAGAGAGAATCCCAAGCAGGTTCTGTGCTGTCAGCGCAGAGCCAGATGCGGGGCTCAATCTCACGAAGAGAGAGATCATGCAAGGCCTGAACTGAAATCAAGAGTCAGATGCTTAACAGACCGAGCCACCCAGCTGTCCCTAGGGAAAGACTTTCCTAAGTCTGACACAAAACCCAGGAAACATAAAAGAGATGACAGATTTACGTCCTGAAAAAAAAAAAAAAATCCTACAGCAAAAACACAAGCCCAGCTGAAAGATGAATTAGGGGGAAACATTTGCAGTTCATTGGCCAAAGGGCTAATTTTCTGAATCTATAAAGAGCTCCTACAAATCAATAAGCAAAAAGCAAATCCCATAGCAAAAAGGGCAAAAGAGACGAAGAGCCAGTTTACGAAAAAGGAAACGCAAATGACTCAGGCATGTGGAAGATGCCGGGTCTAAGTCATCACCAGGGAAATGCAAATTAAAGAAAGCTATGCTAAGGCACCATCCTCACCCATCAGATTGGCCAAAGCCAAGGAATCTGTGAACATTCTGTGGCAAGAGTGCTTTCTAGGCACAGACTGCAAGGCATGGGTTGGTGGCCGCTGGCAAGGAGGCACTTTGGCAGGAACTAGTGAGAGTGCGTGCTCTTTACCTCGCACCTCCCTGCCCAGGGCCTGCCATATTGTGCCGTGTGCACTGGGATGTCGGGCAGACCCACCAGCCTCGGGAACAGGGATGATGCGATGGGAATGTTCTCAATGAGCGGAGCGGCAGGGAGCTCCAGTTTTGTCAAGGTGCAGAGGTAGGAGGCTGGTACTTGTGTTTAAAGAGGAAGGAAATGAAGAAATGCAGATGTGTATTTGCAGGTACTTAAAATATCTCTGAAAGGATAGTAGGGAGAGTAAAATTGCCTGCTTTTTAGCACCTTTTTAATATTTTGAACCATGTCCATACACTGGATGGTCAAAAGTTGGTTAAAACAAAAAAGAATAAGGATTCTTTAGAATCTTAGGATGAAGTGACAGAATCTTAGAAACAGAATAGAATTTTTAGCCGCTGCTTGAATACTCCTGGCCCCCGGTAACTCCCTCACTCCTGAAGCAGTGGGTCCAGCCATGGGTCAGCTCTGCCTGGAAAGACCTTCCTCAGGAGGGGACAGAATGGAGGGAAAGGCGGGAGCTGGCACTGGTGCGGAATAAGGGATCAGACCCCCCTAGTCCCAGGGAAAGGCTCCAGCACTGGTCTCTGACCCCGGCTGGCTCGGTGCCTCCAGAGGCCACTCCGCTAAGATCAAGCAGTGATCCTGGCCTGCTGAGAACCAGGTACGAGCCCAAGGCGGTTACCATGGTGGCTGCCATTCCCCCACCTCCTGGGTGCCAGCTGGTGTGGCTCTTTCAAGTCAGGTGCCCAGCGGAGAGAAGAAAGTGCCTCACGAGGGGACTTCAGAAGCCCAGAGGACACCTCAGGATAGAGTGACAAGCAGGAGGAAGCAGGGAGGGCTGCTGGCTGGTCTTCCCTCCTCTCAGGCTTCAGTCCCCAGGATCTGACTCCTCAGCGCCTGACCTCGGAGGCCCCTGGATGCCCACTGGCACCTGCCACTCCACACGGCCCAGCTGGATCTGCCCTGTCCTTCTTCCAGTTCTTGCTCCATGTCCCCCTTCTAGCAGGAAGTGAGTCCCTCCCCCAGCCACTCCTCACCCATCTGGTGGGCTCATGGTTCCTTCCGGACCTTTCTGTCCCTTCCTAAACAGCATGCTTGCTCTGAGCCAGACTCTGGGGAAAAGGCGATGCCAGCCTCCCGCCAAGGCCCAGATGCTCCCAGGAAGGAGGGCTCTCCCAATTGGCTTTGTACCACCCCATGCCCACTGGGGCCTCAGGAAGGGGCAGGCATTGGCCACATACACTCAGACCATGCATGCAGTGAATGGTCCGAGTGCTGAGGCTCGGAATGTATGGAGCCTCCCCACTTGGGGCCCAGTCATGAGTTGGGGGCACTGGGGCCATGGAAATGGGCGAAGCCAGTCTGGCCTGCAAAATGCTGCCACATGAGGGTGGGCCAGGGTCAGGGTGCCAGACAGAAATGTACAGCACAGATGCTCAGGACCGTGCCAGGGGAGCCCACCAGGGCTGGAGAGCTGGAGCAGCCTGCAGGTGGGGGAAGCAAGGACTTCCTTCCCCTCCAAAGGAAAGAGAAAAGGAAAGCAGGGGTGAGGGGGTAATGCAGAGAAGAGGCAGCCATGCTGAGGTGTCTCATGCAGCAGAAGCCGAGGGTGGCTGGCCCATGCCAGGTGTTGGGAGGTGTTAGCAGGACCCAAGTCATACAGGGCTGTAGGGCCAGCAAGGGAGCCAGGGTGGCCCCGGGAGCAAGGGGAGAGTGGTGGGAAGGGCTCTGAGTTGGGAATAACACCAGTTTTACAATGAGCTCACTGATGACTCAAGAGGCGAGGGGGCTGGGGCTGTGACCTGTGCGGGCCAATCAGCAGTTACAGAGCTAGATTCTTATGTAGTGGGAGCCCCTGAGCAAGTTCTTTAACCTCTTTGTACCTCAGTTTTCCCAACTGCAAAATAGGATATTAGTACATATATCATAGGGCTACCAGGGAGGGTTACATGAGGTAATATAGGCCAGACGAGCAGAAGAGTGCCAGGTGCGTAGTGAGCACTCTGTTAGCTACTGGAACAGCCGGCATCGTGATCCAGAGGGAGGCTGGCATGGCTGCAGCCTCCCTGCCCTGCCTCCACCCCCCAGGGAGGCAGCCCTTACCTTGTGCAGCCAGTGCAGGTTCATCTGCTGCCCCACGGCGATGTGACATAGTGCTAGGACCTGAAGAGGGGGCCCATGGGGTGACAGTCAGGCACCGTGTGGGACTGAAGGCTTCTGCTAGTTCCCCAGACACCCTTCCACCCACTGCCACTCAGGGCCTGGCTCAGGGCAGTCACCAAGCCCTCCCCGTAGGCTATGGGCATGTCCAGCTCGGCCCAAGCCTGGCCTCCTCTCAGGTTGTTCTAGGCCATAGGCTCCGCCTCCTCTACAATTTCTCCCTCAACAGGTCACTGGGCCCAGCTGCCCTTGGGCTGCCCAGTTAATGTTTCAGGAGTTCAGGGCCCCAGGATTCTGAAGCAGACTTGAGCCCAGGTCCCAGGGAGCCCCTCGTTCAGCATGGGGATAGACCCGAGTCTGAGGGAGTAGAGAACTGGGAGCAAGAACCAAAGTAGAAGTTTTTGGAAGAGACAGTCTGCAGTGGGCCCTAACAGCAAGATGGCCCCCATCACTGGGTCAGGAGGAAAACATTCCAGGATGGGGCTTGGAGAAAACTGAGCCCCAGAGGTACAGCAGGCTAGGAAGATCCGGAAAACACCAGCTTTCCTCTTTAGGCCAGGATGGTCCTCCATCGGCCCTTGTACACCACGTCTCCCGCCCCGGCCCCTGGGAGCAGGGTCCCCTGCCCTCCAAGACACCCCATGTACCAGGAGGCCTGCGATGTAGGTGAAGGCAGCAGCTGTGGTGATGAGGATGGGCACAGACCAGTCACTCCAGTAGCCCAAGCGGTTGTAGAGGTACCTGCGGGAGGAGAGGGGTCAGACCTGCACCAGGAAACCAGGAGGTTTCCTTGGGACAGTGGTTGTGAGCTCTCACACTGCCAGGCTCAGTGACCAGGCCTTGGACTGGTCAGTGTTGATGTCACAGTTCCTGTGCCCACCTGTCGGGCCTGTCCAGGGCTCACAGCGGACACCTGGGCATGCCAAGAAGCATACAGAAGACAATTCCCTATAATTCTACTTTGCTACCAAGACTTTGCAGACTTTTCTTCCACTGGGCTTCTGTGTTTGTAAAGCGGCAAAGCCAGGACCCTGTCACGTCTGGCACATGCTCAGTTTGGGCTTTGGAGGGAGGAACACTGGGTTCAAAGCCCCACCCTGCCTCTTACTGGCTTGCAGGACCCTGTGGAGGTGACAGGCTTCCCTGACTCGAAGATGCCACCGATTGTGACATTCCTCTCAATTCCAGTCCTAGAGTGTGACAATTCAGGGTCTTAGGATTGATAAAATGTAATACCTGATTTCTCTTAGCCTTAGTTTCCTCGTCTACAGGATGGAGATAACAAAGTGCCCTTCACAGGGTTTCCTGAGGACGATGTGAGGCAAGGCACGTGGTAAGTAATCAGTTCTCTTCTTGTTTTTAACACAAGAATTTACTGAGGTCAGTAAAAATACCGAGGAAATGTGATTTTTTAACAGCCATGTGGTCTGTTGAATTAATGTACCATATGTAGCCAACTTTCTACTAATGAAAACCATTTCTAATTATTCACTTTTATATTAACACAAAAAAGAAAATTTTGCACATAGCTTTTTATATTATTAATTATTTTCTCAGGAAAGACTCCTACAAATAGAATTATGGGGCCCAAGGGAATGAACTTTTTAAGGCTCCTGATAGATATTGCTTAGTTGCTCTCCAGAAAGACTGAACCAACCATAACTTTCCTGTCCAACTGGGGAAACTGAGGTTCAGAGAAGGCAGCAATTAACTCAGGGGTGTTAGTGCCTGAGCCGGCCCCAGGGAATTTCAGGCCTGCTGCCGTGTTGGGCATGGACAGGGGGATGGGAGGGGACACCAGGACACTGTGGGGCACTCTGGCCCTCATCTTCAGACTGCAGGGGGAAATCTACTGCTTAGAAGATCTCTGAGTACACCCTCCACTACAGGTGGAGAAACTGAGGCCCGAAGAAGGGAGGGACCCGCTCCTTGGGAACTAGTCCTGAAAGATGTTTTGGTTCCACTTGTCTCTCACTTTTGGCAGGAAGCCCTCCTGGACAGCAACAGCCCGCACGGCCCCTCCCTGGCTCTCCGCAGTCAGCCCGGACCACCTGCTTCTCGCTCACATCCCCTCACTGTGTGAACTATCCCCAGAGACTGTTGAGACCAGGAGGGCCGGGCCAGGGTCTCCTGGATCCCAGCACTAACTCCAAGAAACCGAGGTTCCAGGCTGAGGAAGCTACAGGCCTCCAGACCACTCCCAAGTCCCAGGCAGGCCTTCCCCCTCCCCAACAGGGCAGGCACCCAGCCTCTGTGTGAGCTGCCTGGTGACAGGGCGCTCACTCTTTGAGCAGACTGAGGTAGTTCTGTGGACAGCATGATACAGTCAGCCATGCTCAGGTCCCTGTCCCAGATCTGCCTGCACCTTGCTGTGTGACTATGGAATGTCTGCTTAACCTCTCTGAACTCCAGTCTCCTCAGACTGTCCTTAATATGTATCTAGGCACTAAGTGGTTTTGCGGTCATGCCCTCTCTGGGCGTTAGTTTCCCCATCTGCATACGATGGGGGTGGACCTGCCCCTCTCCCAGGCAGCAGACCTCCGGGTCAGCAGAACTGTCCAAGTCTGCAGTCGAGGGCCTGCAGGGAATGTTCCCACTTATGCACAACAGTGCCTGTGCTTTGGGGATGCATAATTGATTTATGGCATTTAATAAAGGCCGGAGGCTACCTCTGGGACTCAGGATCAGCTTGCTGGGCTGTAGGGGACAGCAGCACATCCTTTATTGTGCTCATTCATAACAGAGGCATAGCCGTGTGCCATGCAGAGGGGAGCGGATGCCCAGACTCCACTCAGAGAGTCTTAGGATCATCCCAGAATACTAGAACCACAGCCTGTCAGAAGCCCAGAGTCTTAGAAATCCCAAATTCTAACATCCTGGCCACCTTCCAGCTGGAGATCGGGCCTCCCTGGAGGGGTGACATGGAGCTCCGAGCCCTCCTGTGGCATCGTCTCATTTCATCCTCAGAAAGACCTGATGAGGTTGGAATGATCCCATTTTATGGAAGAGGAAATCGAGCCTAAGACGCTCACAGTAGTGTGCTCATGGTCACACTGAACTGAGCTGAGCTTCTAACCAGAAGGAAAAGACAGCACTTGGATAGGGAGTGAGGGGGCCTGGCTTCCAAGCCCCAACTCTGCTCCTAACTGGCTATGTGATCTTGGGCCTCGGTTTCCACACTTGTCAGTGGATGAGTTCCCATTAGAACTCAGGGAACCTACCCCAATCCCATGCCCTTCACCATCTGGCAAAGGCATGCAGCGGAGGTGGGTGAAGAGGAAACAGGTGCCCTTGTGTACCCAGGTACCAGGCCTCGGACCTAGGCTCGTGCCCATAAAGGACCCTGAGCTGCTCCAGAACCATAGCATCGGCCAGTGCTGCCCAAGGTCCTGCTCAGGGACTGAGGAGGCCTGGGGCCTGGGGTCACCTCCTCTGCTGAGGCCCCAGTCTTTCTGGGCCCTGGGGTTCTTGTCTACAAAAATGTCCAGAGGCCCCAGACCCTCGCTGAGCCCTGCCCGTCTGACGTTCGTGTTTTCCACGAGGCTGGCACCAGGAAGGAGGTCCCCCCAGCGGGTCTCAGCTGCTGCTCCATCTGCCTTTGTTCTCTCCAGAGGACCCTGCCCCCCAAAAGCCACACAGAGAGCCCTAAGGGCCAGCCTGGGAGAGAGGCTCAAACCAAAGCCCCCAGTTCCGGCCCAGGGCCCACCCCACCCCCACTCACCAGTTGAACTCATCGTAGTCATTGTGCACTTCCCACCAGAAGTAGAGCCAGGTGAGTGTGAGGCCGAAGGTGAAGGTGAGGAGCAGGAACCAGAGGCGCTCCCACTGGAAGAACAGAGCAAGGAAAGGGGTCAAGTGAGGTCAGAGGCTGGCCCCTGGGGCCACCTCCCATCCGGAATGTTCTTCCTGCTCCCACTTTATAGCCAAACCTGCCAGGCAGGGATTACTGCCCTCTTCATACTGGTGGGGACCTGAGGCTCAGAGGGGGAGGTGACCCGCCCAACACCACAGGGCCTAAAGTCACAAAATGGTAGGGAGCGAGGAGCAAGGCCAGGGATCTACTCCCTATGGCCTCTGCAGCGTGCACCGTTCTCCCGATTCTGGCGGTGGCTCCCAGGAGCAAAGGCCACGACTGCCTAAGCCTTCTCACCGGCCTGGTCATCTGCAGTCTGTGAGGTCAGATTGCTTACCTCCTTCCCTTCTCACACACACCTACAGCGCAGGCGTTCTTTCCCACCCCTGCCCCATGCTACTGATAAATACACTGAGGCCCAGTGTCTCAGTCTCAGGACTTGAAGTGTAGCGTTCTGCCACCCGTACCAGGCACCAACGCCTCAGGGCTGGGTCCTGTAGCCCCTCTGTCTCCCGCAGGGAGCCGGTGTGGGGGCCCCCGACACTGCTGCTTCCAGAGAGGTTTGCAGGCACTTCCGGCTGGGCCCTCAGGTTTATCCCTGCTTTCGTCTGCGCCTTATCTCACAAGCACAGCAAGCTGGGAACATCCTGCTCTCTGGGAAACTGCTGAGATCATCAGAACAAGCCGAGGCATTTGAGGGGAAGTCAGTGTAGAAGAGAACAAAGACCACCCCCGCCCCGAGGGGCTGCAGGGCTTGGGCAGCCTCAGGATCTCTTGCCTGACCACTGCCCCAAAGGCTTGTGGGCTCCCCGCAGCTCCCTGAGGCTTCCTTGATTCTTCCAGCCCGGAGCCATGGTTCAAACCTCAGCATAACCTCTTAATGGCTTCTCACTGCTTAGCCAAGCAGGGAAGCCCCTCTGGGGGTGGTCTCCCCACCTCTCTCTACCTTCCTCCCCTTCCCCACGCGATTCTCTCACCTCAGAAGAGCCACTCCGCCCAGCTTATTTGTCTAACATTCCTGTTCACCTTTCAAGTCAGCTCAGATATCACCTCCTCTGTGAAGTCTTCCTGGACTTCACCTCTGCTGCCCATGCTGCTGCCACAGCCTCTGGGCCCCGGACTTTAAACTCATGCCCTGTACACCATGATCTGCTCATGTGACTGTGTCTCCCAAGTGACTGCAGTTTCTGCGAGGACACTCCCTTAGCATTTATGACTCCAGGCAGGGATGCACGTACAAGAGGAGAGAAAGTTCACACACCACCTGGGACGCCTCCATCCTGTGCCACCAAGAGACACCACGGTGGAGTGGTTATGCACACAGTGTCTGGAGCCCAAGTCCCTGTCTACCACTTACAAGCCACATAGCCTCAGGTGTCACAAGCTGACATAACCCCTCTACACCTCACTTTGTTCCCGCGCGGTGTGAGGACACTAAGAGAACTTACACCACGGGGTGGAGGTGAGGAGTCAATGAGCTAATACGAGCCAAGTGCTCAGAGCCAGGGCTGGCAAGCAGTCAGGGGTCTGGTAGCACAGCTTCAAGCACGCTCTGCCTCTCCCCGCCTGCAGGGCAGGCCTGCAAACACGACGAAGGTCCGTGCTGAGCACCCACTCCATGGCTAGCCCTGGGCAGGAGGGTCAGAGCTTGGGTGACAGTTAGAGCAGCCTCCTCCACTCACGGTCATGTCCAGAGTCAGGCGGCGCTGCTTCCCCCTGCTTTGTACTTAAGCAGAGATGTGCAGGTGACGACTCCATGAAATTGTCTTTCCAGCAGGTGGCGGTGGGTGGCTTCTTAAAGAATAGACCACCTATGTCTGTCCCACCCTTACAGAGAATGGGACAGAGAATGGCACTAGCCACAGCCCCAGGCTCATGAGGCTCAGCCTCGTTCAGGAATGGAGAAATCCCAGAGGGAGAAGCCAAGCGCCTTCCTGGGGTACCGGAACCCACAAATGACTGGGACTCTCTGGGGGAGCAGAGAAGGGCCGCAGCTCAGCCACGGGCCTGACAGCAGGGAGATGCCCCGTCTGAGCCAGCACCCCCAGCACGGCTGGCCTAACTTTTTCTAAGTCCCTCTTGCCTCCGATTCTCATTAGTTCACAAGTAAGAATTCAGTCACCCCCATTTCCTGCAGGGCGTAGCTGGCTGATCCCAGGCCAGCTTAAACATCGGTCTTCCAAGACTGATCCATCTCTGGTCATGTCATGCCCCAGCCCGAGAATGTCACTGGCTTCAGCCCTCGCCCCTGCCCTCACACAGGCACTTTACAGGCCATGCTCCGAATTGCCCACAGTTCCTCAACAGGCCACCTCAAGCCCCGTGCCTCTGCACAAGCCATACCCCCCCCCAATTTAGCAGGCCACCCCTCTCTGGCTCAAAGGGTGACCTTCCTCCCTGAGCCTTCCCTGTCCCATCGGGTGAATCTCATCTCCCCAGAGCTTCCATAGCCCTGTCCCCATGTCTGTTCCAGCATAGATCCTGCAGTTCTAGAACTGTCTTTATATGTCAGTCTCCTCTGTTATACTGTAAGCGCCTTCAAAATCTAGATGGTCTCCCTCGCCCTGGGATGGGGTGGGAACTTAAGAAAATGTTGATAAAGGTAGGTGAGAAAAGATCCTTTCTTCTTACTCTGCCATGAAGATGCCCACCCAGGAGGTATTTCACTGGGGGCTTACCATCCCACCTCACCCCCCAGAGGAGGGCCCCCTGACTGGCAGCAGTGAGTGGTCATCTGTCAACAGAGATCCCTCCACTTTGGCAGGGGCGAGGCTGTTGCACCTCTGGCCAGTAGACAAGGTTCTGAGAGGGGCCTGGGTGAGGAGCGAGCCTCAGCCTACGATGGGTCCTGTCCCCAGAGAGCAGCCTGGAATTCAACAGCTGGTGGGACCAGGGGGCTAGCTGTAGGGACAGTGGCAGCAGGTGCTGGGGGGATGTCCTATGGTGAGGGATGGTGCATGACTGAGGGGCAATTCTGACAGGTTTGCCGGGAAGACCACAGATGTTGGGGGACCCACACCAGACCGGCGTCCTGTGCGCTAAGGGCTGCTGTCCCCACTTGGCCAGATACTGACGGTGGGGCAGGAAGGACAGGGTGGAATGAGGGGCTCCCCTGCCCCAGCCCTGGACACTGGATAAGATTAGAGCCGGCAGGTGAGTGAGGCATTGAGGGCACAGCGGATATGGGGCCAAGGCCTTAGCATTAAGGAATGAGGAACCCCATTATCAGAACCAGTGTGAGCTGGGGTGGGGGGCCACCTGGAGATAAAAATCCTGGGATCTAGAAGCTGGGGGCCCATGGCCACAGGGAGCCTGTCGATGGGGATAAAGAGGCCCAACCTCAGTGGGGGAGCGGCAGGTCCCTGTAAGAACAATCAGAGGAAAAACCTGGATGGCGGGGGCTGGAAGACAGGGAGGGACAGGCAGGAGCTGGCAGAGGAAGTGGCAGGGAGCAGTGCCACCAACAAAGAGGCTCCAAATGGCACTGAGGAGCCTTGTCAGGGCCACTACAGGAGAGGGGCCTGGGCCTGCGCCCAGGAGGGGTGGGCTCTGAGGTCAGTACCAGCTGGGAGGGACAGTGGACCCATCAGCCCTCCATCACCTCTCAGTCTGCACAGGGCCTGGGGCTCGCTCTCTGTGGGGTTTTATCTCTATCCGAGAGCAAATGAGGAAAACCACATGCTTCCAAGAGGGGCCAGCACATACGGCTGAGCAAGCTGGGGACCTCATCACTAGGAAGCGGCACTCATGTCACTTCTCCTTCAGGAACCCCCATCCCTCTGTGCCTTACAGGCCTCCTTTCCCTAATACTTCTGCACAGATCCTTGGGGCCCACCAGTCTGACCCTCAGTCACATTCTGAAATGAAGAGAACCTGGGCTCAGGAGGCAGATGGACTGGTCTCTGCCCCTCTGAACCTCAGTTTCCTCATCGGTAAAATGGGGAGGGTTGCTATTAAATGAGGTGATATATGTCAAGTGGTACACAGTAGGCACATAATAAAGGGACAGTTCCCTGGGCTGTGGACTCCTTCAGAGCAGGGATGGCTGAGATGCGTCCATGTACCCTGGGCCCACATCCTGCAGAACACTAGGTGACGCTCGGACATGGTGTGAAGAAGAGAAGCAGGCGTGAACCTGACTGTGATGCAGGGAGGCTTCAGGTCCCCAGTGCACAGGGCCATCAGCCAACCCAGACATATCCTCAGGCTGAGGACCCAGGGGAAGGAGCTCCTGTGATACCCAGCCTCCTTCTGTTCAGAGCCTTGTAGCCACGAGAGCAGGACAAAGGTCAGGTAGCCCCTGAGCTGGCTGGGCAGCAGCAGGAGAGACCGAGAGCAGCTGGGAGGGGAACAGGCTCTGGCCATGAGCCGCGTGGGGTCCTCTATCCCTGCGCTGGGAGCTGGGGGTAATCGGGAAGCCCGGAGGCCCAGCCCCAGAGGCCAGGGCACCCCCTGCCTCATCTCCTCTCATTCTTGTGTCCCCACCCTCCAGGAAGACAGGTCCCTCCCTCCTGCACTAAGCGACAGTGTGCCAGTTTCCCAGAGGCCACCGCTTCCCCTCACCGCCTCCTGATGATTGTCGCGTCTTCTCCTCGTCTCTCTTGGTCTCCGTCCCGCCCACCCCAGAGCCTTCTGCATTCAGAGAGAAACGTGTTGAAGAGCTTATTAGCAGCGGGGGCTCACACGGTCACCAGGCCCAGCTGCAGCCACAAAGCCAGCCCTCCACAGGAAGTGTGCACAGCCCATACCTCAGCCCCAGGCCAGGATGCACGTGGACACTGCTGCCCCTCCCGGGGACCCTGTCCTGGACCCCCAAACAGACCCCAGAGCCTTAACTCTGCATCAGCAGCAGGAGCCATCCTTCCGGTCTTGACACAGCCACAGATTCCAGATTCACAGGGTAGGGGGGACAGAGCTGTTTTGCTAGACTCCTGTTCCCCACCACACTCACTCCCCCACCCTGTCTGCTCCTGCCTCTGCAGCCCCCAGGGGAGGAGCCCACCCTGCTTCTGCTCCTGAGCTGCAGGAATGGGCGCTCCCTCTGGATGCTGCCTGGTTCTTCCTTCAAAGACAGCAGCTGGATAGAGGCAGGCTGCCTTTGGGAGCCCAGCAACACTGACTTCGAACCCCACCTCCTACTGGTCACCTCCTACAAAATGCGTGACCTGGGGGGAGACATTTACTTATCCTCTTGAGCGCCAGCTTCCTGGTCTGTAAAATGGGACCAGCAGGTTGCATGCCGCACAGACCAGGAGAACCGACAACATGTCCCTGTGTCCTGCCCTCAGGCGCCCCTGACACCCTTGGCCACCACCCTGAAGCTGGTTTCGGATTCCACACATGAGTCCAGCAAAAGGGCAAGAAATCATTGGGGTCACAGGACAGGGGTGTGGGGGGATATAAACAAGAGTTGGATTTTAATTCTCAGCCCTCCTCCCCAGTAGCCGCAGGGCCGGGGGCCAGTCACTCAGGACCAAGCCTCAGCTTCCTCCTCTGTTCACGGGGATGACATCACCTCTACCTCACTGGAGGGCTGCCAGGCCCCCATGTGATTACAGATGTAAGCTCTAAGTCACCAAATCCATGATGGTTCCTATAATTATCGTTTCGCATCTGACAGCCCTTTAATTATGCGAAGACAGCGATCGAGAAGTCCCCTGCCCCCTGCTCTACACCAAATCTCTTCTGGCTGCTGAGGACAGTCGGCAGCTCACCTACTCCCAGCCCAGGGGGCGTGCCGCGGCTGGCGGGACGCAGGGGGAAGGCCAGTTCTGGAGGCTGCTGTCCTAGGAGCCAGCACAGATGAAGGAAGGAGACCCTGGCATAGCACCTTCCCCGTGCTCCTCCCAGCCCCGCACCGCCGACCATGGAGGACAGAGCCCGGCGTGGGCTCTCCACGGAGTTGGGGCGAGGTGCCTCTCAGAGTCCTCCACTTGTTCCACTTGCCTCAGCCTCTACAGATCCAACTCAGAGATGGAGAAACTGAGACCCAAAGAAGGGGAAGAGGTTGGAAGCAAGGACACAAGACTAATATATAGTAAATTAGTACAGAAAGGAGAGAAAATTCAACTGATGGTGTGGTGACAACCTCTGGACATCTATTTGGTAAAAAATTAGACCCCTACCTCACACCCGATACCAAGTCAAATCTCAGCATCTCTCCTCCACATCCTTGCCACCACTCTCTTCCAGTCGTCCTAGAAATATGTGCTGAGCCCTGCATGCTGGGAGATGAATGAGGCCTGGATTCTGCTCTGAGCAATGCCCACAGATGACCAAGAAGCCAGCAGGAAATTCCAATCCTAGGAATGAGTGTGGTGAATGGGCAAGCATGGGCTGCTCAGGAGCTCACAGCCAGTTATGGCAGGAGAGATGGTCTGGAGGGCTTCCTGGAGGAGCGGGTGCCTGCAGCAAAGCTGGAAGGAATGGGCTTGCTGGGATCACAGGTTAGGGAGCCTGGATTGGGGCAGAGGGAGAGAGCAGAAGGTATAAAGGCACGGAGCTCAGCAGTTTTTGTTTGGGGGAACTGGCTTCCTTTTCTATGGGTGTATAAAGCTCTATGTAGGAGTGTTAACCTTCATATATACGGTATAATATTTCTTTTCTTTTTTTAAAATTTACTTATTTTGAGAGAGAGAGAGAGAGACAGAGCATGAGCAGGGGAGGGGCAGAGAGAAAGAGACACAGAATCCGAAGCAGGCTCCAGGCTCTGAGCTGTCAGCACAGAGCCCGGGGTAGGGCTTGAACTAATGAACTGTGAGATCATGATGTGAGCTGAAGCTGGATATTTAACTGGCTGAGCCACCCAGGTGCCCCTTTTTCTTTCTTTTTAATGTTTTTTTTTTTTTTTGAGAGAGAGCCAGAGAGAGAGAGAATGAATGAATCAACTAGTGGGGGAGGGACAGAGAAAGAGGGAGACAGAGGATCCAGAGCGGTATCTACACTGACAGCAGAGAGCCAGATGGGCTCAAATTCATGAGCCATGAGATCATGACCCGAGCCAATTCAGAGGCTTAACTGACTGAACCACCCAGGCGCTCCTATTGTATTTTTTTTCTTATTTCATCATTTTACTTTAACTTTATTATGCTTTCTGTATAAAAATTTTTTAAGTGTTTTTCATCTTTATTTTTGAGAGAGAGACAGCACATGAGTTGGGGAGGGGCACAGAGAGAGGGAGACACAGAATCTGAAGCAGGCTCTGTGCTGACAGCTCAGAGCCTGATGCGGGGCTCAAACCCAGGAACCATGAGATCCTGACCTCAGCCTAAGTCGGACATTTAACCGACTGAGCCACCCCGGTGCCCCTCTGTATAAAAATCTGAATTTTCATATCGTCTACTCTACCCTTCTTTTCCTAAGTTTTGCCGTTGGTATCACGTTTAAGAAAGGTAGTCCAAGATTATATATTTGACTCATATTTTATAGTGGTAATTTCTTGGCTTGGCAGTTTACATTCGAATCTGTAATCCACCCAGCTCTCCATATTCATCTGTCTACTGCTCCACACGGATGTATATATATGTACACAGATCGAGGCTGGGAACCCATTTCTCTCAAGCGATAAGATTAGAATTCCTGCTACTTTACATCTTTCCAAGTTGTTTGAATTATCTCAACAAATGTGCACTTCCTCAATAGAGAAAAGGAACTTAAAGATAGAAAAAAAAATACATTTTAATCCATCTGGAATTTATTTTGGTTTGAGGTAAGAGGCAGAGATCTAATTTTATTTCCACCAAATGGATACTTCAGCTGTCTCCACATGGTTTGTGAAATCTGCCGTCATTTCCACACTCATTTACCACACAAAACATCCTCACGTGCGTGTACACTGCTTCTAGGCTTTCTAGTCTGCCCTGGGGCAGCCCTTTCCCCCATGCATCGCTGCTGCTGGACACAGCTCCTTCCAAGGGGCTGAGCTCTGTTCCCTGTGTCACTCCTGAGGTCCCCACTCTGCTTTAAGGTCCCAGAATCGAGTGGGGCACCTGGGTGGCTCAGTTGGTTAAGCAACCAACTTCAGCTCAGGTCATGATCTCATGGCTCATGGGTTCGAGTCCCACCTTGGGCTCCGTGCTGATGGCTCAGAGTCTGGAGCCTGCTTCCAATTCTGTGTCTCCCTCCCTCTCTGCCTCTCCCTCTCTCAAAAATAAATTAACATTAAAAAAAAAAAAAGAGGTCCCAGAGTTCAGCTGTGCCCTTAGCACTGCACAGTCCTGCAAAGACTGGAGAGATTGAGGGGTGCCTACCCACCGACGGCTAGTCTGCCCTCCTGTAGGCTGGATCTCGGGCCTGCCAACTAACTCCTCCTCCAGTCATCGGCCTGTTGGTACCCTTGTCACATGCCAAATGGGGGGACTGATGCACTGGAAAAGGCTGGGAAATGTCAGCTGGGAAGGGTGTGGGGAGCTCTGGGAGGGGAGAGACAGGCAGGCCCTAGCAGGATTACTCTGGCCCTGACCCAGGAGATTTGGGGGAGGTTTGAGCTGTATTACAGCCTTAGGGCCAAGCAGGGAAAGGGATTAGAGTCCCCAACCCCAGCCAGTTCCTGATGGCCTAAGAGGCCGGATTTATTTTTCTGGGCTACAGAGAGCTGGGCAATTAGGCCTCTGTCTGCCCTTGCTTCTGCTGGGGTGCGCTCGGGGTTCATCAGGCAGTAGGATGAAACCAGGCCCAGCCAGGAACACGCTGCCACACCCTTCCCACCCTGGGAGTCGCATCAGCCCACAGGGAGACAGGAGCAGAAGAGCTGGGCTGGGATGGGGTGCTCAGGAGGATCATCCCAGACCCTCAGAGGGCCCTGCCAGAGCCACAGGGCAGTGGGTGGCTGCACCCCCTGCTGATGTCCTGTCATCTCCCACCCCATCCGGGCTCCCTGAGCTGACACTTAGAGCAGCCACAGGGTGTTAGCCGCTTCCCCACGAGTGTGGCAGGGCCAGGCACCCTCAGCACCATTCAAGGAGGAGCTAGGCAGAGGACAGGGGTTTCCGAAGGCCAGAGATGGCCTGGCTTTATTGCGGCGATAAATCTTCGGCTCTTTGCAACAAACCAGGGCTCTATCAGCCTCCCCTCTGTCTCTCATGGATGCATAACATCATTTCCCATTTTCTGATCATCATGGCATGGCTTCAAGGATAACATGGGGTCTTCCCCCCATTTTAGGAGTGGGAATCTGGGGATCAGAGGGTGCCCCTCTCACCTGCTGGGCCCCTGTTTGCCAAAGGGCCACTGCCCTGTGGCCTTGGCAGGGCCCTCTGAGGGTCTGGGATGATCCTCCTGAGCACCCCACCCCCAGCCCAGCTCTTCTGCTCCTGTCTCCCGGTGGGCTGATGACACCCCCCAGGGTGGAAGGGGCATGGCAGTGTGCTCCTGGCTGGGCCTGGTTTCATCCTACTACCTAATGAGCTGCGAGCACACTCCAGCAGAAGCAGCAGCCACCCCTTTGAAAGTTAATAGGGAGAACACATTTTCCCCAAGGTTGGGACAGCAGTCTCTCTTGTACCATAAGTGACATGCATTGGTACCCATTATCTGACTGGACCCTTGCGGCGTGAATCTGAACCTCCATCTAACCATAAGCAAGCTGAGGCCCAGAGAAGGTCTGGCCTTGCCTGAGGTCACACACTGAGTCACTGATGTAGACAACAGAGCTCAGGCCACAGCTCCCTGGCTTGGAATACCCAAGCACTCCTGGGTGACTCCAATCACGCCCTGCAGCCCAGTGTGAAGACTGCTTCATCCAGGGAGCCCATCTGGATTCCCAAGTGGGATCCACTCTCCCATCAAGGCCCACTTGGTGGTGACAGGACAGGGAGGTGGGGAACCAGCTCAGAGACTCTCCACCCCTGGGCTCCTACCCACAGGCAGAGCCCCATCTTGGCTCAGAGCGTGGCCTGGGAGGTCTGCGAAGCCAGCATCCACATCTGCCGGCCACAGCTGGGGGCACCGGAAGCCAGCAGGCACCTGTCCGTGCATGTATGCTGGCCCTCTCCAGACTCAGCACTAGAGAGCTCCTCGGAGGTCCCGCCTCTTCAGGCACAATCTGCAGGTGGCAGGTACGGTCCACTCTTCAGGCCCAGGCCTCAGCTATCCTCCCAGCCTTGCCCAGGCCCCTCCTCCGAGGCCCAGGCTCTGCTCTCACAATACCGAGTCCCTTGGGAGACACAGAAAGTCAGTCCAAAGGGGCGGTCCAGGCCTGAGGTGCTGTGGGAGCCCAGGAGAGGGATGCCTGATTCTTTTTTGGTTTGACGGGGGGTAATTCTTAAAAGAGCAGGCATTTGTGACAAGCCTTGACAGATAAAGAGAAAAGGGGCATTCCAAGTGAGGGGACAGCCTGAGCAGAAGCAGGGTGCTCTGAAGGGGTGGAGTTCTCCTGGGAGGGGTGAGGGATGGGGGGTAGAGGTCTGCTGACCATCCCCCAGCGGGGGTCTTCCTGTGTGGCTGCAGGGGCTCCTGTCATAGGAAGTAGGCCTCAGGGGTGGGGGGACTTAGCTGTCTGTGCCCCACCCACGCTGGCTGTCCCTGGATTTTACAGAGACCACTCTCCCCTCCCACTTGCCGCTGGACACAGCATGGTTTCCCATTTCCATCCCTGAAATGGTGTCGTCTGGCTAGGTTAGAAATCAGGGGATGATGGGAGGCATAAAGGACTCCCTCCATCTCTTCCACAGCCAATCTGTTTATTATACCTTCCAAGTGTCTCTAGAATCCCTCCCTTCACAAGTAACCTACATACCCCCTCCCTGGGTGAGGCGTCCACCTCTCTCTGACTCCCTGCTCTCCCCATTTCCACTCCAGCCCCCCCAGCTCCCTGCCACGCATCCTCTGTAATTTAACCAAACTGGTCTTTGCACAGCCTCAGCCTGACTGGGCTCGCTCCACCCAGGACGGGGAACAGGCTCCCTAGCACAGCCTCAGGCCCAGGCCATGAGGCCACAACCCTCCCTCCTCACGCCGGAGCCACACTGAGCCCAGATTGCTTTCAGTTCCCAAACACAAGAAACTCGAATACACAAGGAAGCTCTGGTCTTCGCGGCGCCCTGTGCCTTGAACACTTCCCCAGCTGGTGAGACGGGACTAACTCTCAGACACCAGTTCAGTTCAGCTCCCCTGCCTGAGGTTTTCCTGGGCCTCAGCAGGGATCACCCTGGGTGGCCTGGGTGTGTTGGATCTTGTCTGCTCCCCCAAAAGCCTGGGAGCCCTTCAAGGGAGGCGGGGAGCTGGGTCAGATACCCCCCTGGCCCCAGGGCCCAGAGCAGGTATCAGGACGGGTCTGTTGATTAAATAAGTAATTAGTGCATCCCAGACAAGACAGTGGGTGTGGAACCGTCTGGACTAGGGAGGCGAGCAGGGGGCAGTGCAGGCTGTGTCTTCAATCTCCATGACTTGAATAAACCACTTACTCTTCCCGGAGCCTCCTCTGTGAGACAGAGGGGTCGAATGAGCTTTTTTAAAACAGCCCTCAAAAGGTAAATGTGCTATAGAAACACAAGAGAGGTGATAGCCACTATCTGTCTTGGGCTGGGAAGTTGCTCCCGTGTCTGACCTATAGGCCTCTTGCTATAGAGAAGCTGCTTTTGACACCGAGCTGCCTTCCACAGACACACAGTCTTCAGGGGGCCCTGGGGGACAGCCTGGGAACTGTCTTCTGCCCTACCAAGTCCTTAATTGGCAGCATTAGAGTAATGAGTCACAGACAACAACCAATTAATTATCCCCAGTCATAAAAAGCTTCACTTCCCCTTCCTAGCTGTCGAGTGAGCCAGCCTCCTGCTGCCAGTCTCCTCCACTCCCTAGGGGCTGGGGGCAGAATAGGTCATTTCACCTCTCTGGTCCTCAGTTTTCTGCTTCCTTGTTTGTCCAGTGTGTGTCCTGGGGGTGGCAGACCGTAGGCACAAAGGCTTGGAGGAAGTGGGGATGCATCAGGCTGGTGGGGCAGGAAGGATCAGGCTGCCAGCTGGGACGCTGAGGAGGGGGCTCCTCCCGGCCTGCCCCATTCTTGCTCCACACTCCTCCTCCCTCAGGCAACTTCCCAAGTGTTCCTCCAGCTCCTCCTTTCTTCCTCTTCTTGCAAGTTCCCATTTAATCACACACTCCAAATGTGCGTGCATGCCCCCCCCCCCCCCCCCCCCCCCCCCC
>NC_043710.1:56704806-56800729 GCF_006229205.1 Suricata suricatta
CAGTAAATGGTAACTGTTCCTTTCGATCTTTATTTCCCAGGCTGAGCAAGATCATGGGTGAAATGCTTCTGTGACTCACCACCCATCACCCCATTTCACAGATGAGCACCAAAGAGGTCTGGCTTCACAGAAGTTGGGGATGAGAAGAGGCACAGGCCCAGAGCTGGAGCCCCTGCCCCTCTTGGAGGCCCTGGCAGTGCTCTTCCCACCCCCTCCCCCAAGTCTGTGCTCTCAGAGCTCACCCCAGGGCCTGTTTATTCAGCAAAACTTAACAGTTTGCTCCTACTCTGCACCAGCCCTGACACCATCACTCTTCACCCAGCCATGTGAGGAGGGACCAGGGAGAAAAAACAAAGGGGGAGAGAGAGAAAAAGGGTGAGCAAGCTGAGGCTGGAACCCAGGAAGTGGGTGGGGAAGTGGAATGAGGTGAGTGACAGGGAAGAGGGAGTGTCTGTGGTTCGTGGGTCACCTGAGGCCAGCTCAGCCCCTTCCTGTGGAGGCCTGGAGGCCCCGACACCCAGAGCTGCAGCAAAACCCTCTCCCAGGCAAGCTGGCTGTGCTCCCTGCAGCCCCTACTGCCTTTGCTCCCTACCTGGCACCTCAGACCTTGGCATTTGCAGAACAGGCAGCACTTGGGCTCCGAGTCAGCTCAAAACTGGCCTCAGTGCACCACTTCCTCCACTCCGGGCCGCCCCGTGCTGGCCACAGCCAAGACCCGTCACTTCCTGACTCCGAAGCCTGAGATGGGCCTGCCCTGGGCACACTGAGGGGTGTGAGATGTCCTGGGAGCCATGCCTTCCTCCAGCGGCTACTCTGACAGCCAAGGGCTTGCGGCTGGGGAGTCCAGCCATTTTCCTCCCTCAGCTTCGCTGTCCTCCCACCCAGAGCCATTGGACCTACACAGCCCAGGGCCAGATCCCAGCTCAGCCTCTCACTGGCATCCCTGGCTTCTGCTTCCCCATGTAAATGGTGATGACGGCATCTAGCTCGAGGGCTCGTTGGGAGAAATGAATGGAGTGGCCGTGTGTCAGCACTCAGCACCACTCCTGGCACAGACACCCTGGTGCCAGCTGTCTGCCAGACTGCTGCCTTTCCCAACACGGGGAGGCCTTCCTGCCTGCCACCCATCCCGGGGGAGAATGGAGTTCAATGCAAAGCACAGTGGAAAAGGAATTCTAAAGTCTTGACCCAACCCCTCTTCCATTTCACAGATGGAGAGGTCGAGGCTCTGGAGTTGGGAATGACTGACTTAATGACTAGTCATAGCCAGCGCTGTGCCTGTTGCTTCGTGCCATTAGTGCGTGCCATCACCAGCAGCTCCCTGAGGGGGGACGTTATTGCATAGCTGAGAAAGCCTAGAGTCAACTGGGTACAAGCAGAAGAGGCACAGTTTGGACTTCAGCCTGCCTGACTCCCAATCTCACAGCCCACATCACTGTAGGGGAGATCCTGCAAACATGTAAGAGCGAAAGGCTGTCCCAGGCAGGGCTCAGGGTGGACAGACTGAGGCTGCCATCCCAGAACTGCAGCGACCTGCCCTGGGGCCTTGGGCAGGCCCCTCCCTCTTCCTTGCCTCAGTTTGGCCTGTGGCCTCCTCTGGGCTGGGAGGGGGAATGTGGCAATACATCAGGCCACCTGGCACCTGCTTCTTACCATTTGGGAGTCATGACCCCAGGCTCCTAACTCAGGCTAGTGCTCTGTCAGCCACCAGCACAGGCAGAGGAGGAGGGCAGGAAGGTGGACAAGCTTCCCCATCCTCCTCATCCAGAGAGCCTGGTGATACTTGGCCTCTGACCTCAGCTGCCACTCACACCCTTGGCCACTCGAGCCTGTTTCAAGGCTGGCTGAACTTGGAGGCTGGCTTCTTTGTTCTGACAAACAGGAGAGAGGAGGAAAGCTGTTTACCAGGTAGCAAACCTTTTAGATAAATTCCATTGATCTCACTCTCTTTCCTCCTGAAGGAGTTGGGTTCCTTCAGAGAAGAAACTGGATCACTCGGCAAACAGTGACCCCGGGACGGAAGCGCGGCTTGGCGCTGGGTCTGGCCGGGGGTGCTGGACACTGAAGGAGGCTTTCTTTATCCGGCTGAGCACCTGCTGCCAGCTCTGACAGGCCTGTGGCTCAGGTGACAGAGTCCTGGTGCCAGCCCATGGCCTTGCCAGCTCCCAGGCTCCAGGACGGCCTGGCACCACCTCCTCACCCTTCCCTCCAACCCCCCACCTGCCTGCCTGTCTTCTGGATCTGCCAGGAAGCCAAAAACTTCTGCTCACCTGAGGGTGAGCCCTTCCCCTTGGAGGGTCCCTCCTGGAGCACACCTTTCTGCCCGACCTCAGAAGCCACCCAGCCACCATGTGTCAGAGGAGAGCTCACCGGCTACATCTGTGACAGGACGGCCTACTTCCTGTCCCACCTGGGTCAGGTAGATTTAGGAAGGACCACAGGCTCATTTTATAGAAGGAAAAACTGAAACCCAGAGGGGCATTGAGCTGCCCAGAGCCACACAGCAGAGTGATGGAGCTGAGACCCTTCCTCCAGGCGCTGGGGCGCCCTAGGTCTTCTGACCCCACCCCAGCATGGCTCACCGGCGTGGTGTCATCGTGGGATCTCTGGTAGCGTTTCCAGCGGCAGCCGTAGATGCCTGTGAGGCAGGAGAGGCACAGCTGGGGCTCATAGTACTGCAGCGGCTGGTGTCTCACCATGCTCCTGCGCGCGGCCCTGGCGCCCGGCCCTCAGGCACCCATGGAGGCCCCTGGCTGGTCCTGCAGGAGGAAGCACAGGGGTGTGAGGCAGGGGAGGTGCAGGCAGCCAGCCCCACGCCCAGCCAAAGCCACAGAGCCTCGTTAGGTGCCAGTCCTGCACCGGGCCCTCCGGGGCGGCCCACATGCTCGCAGTCTCCTTCTCCTCACCCCCAGCCACACTTGCTCTGTACCTAGTGCTGCTTCCTGTGCCTGGAATGCTTTTCCCATAGAACTCCACAGGGCTCCCTACGTCCCCTCCTCTCAGGCCTTTGCTCAAATGTTCTTTTCACAACAAGACTTTCCCAGGCCACCTCCTAGAAAACTGCCAGCCCTCTCCATACTCCCTCAGCCGTTCTCAGCTTTATTTTCTCAATCATGTCCCCTAATCTTTTAATTGAATTTGTATTTAAAATGAAACTGGGTGAACACTTTACATCTCAGGTGCAGGTATGATGGCCCGAACTCATCTGATAACTAAATGCACTGAGGCTCAGGGACAGGACGGGAGGGTGGCTGGCAGTCTGATGCCCGGCTATGGCCAAGCTGGGAAACACAGCTCATTCATTCCTTTGGGTTCAGGGGCCACCAGCTTAGAGAGCTCTGCCCGGGGGCAGTGGAACAACAAACGGTAGTTGTGGGTTGAGCTGCTGCTGTCAGGGCAGCTGTCCGGCCCAGCCTGGCGCCTGGGAGACACCTACCTGGGTTCGGTCTCTTGGGGCCAGCAAGTGCCAAATGTGGCCAGGTGGCTGCTGGCCTGGGTACCTCGCACACCCTGATGTCAAACCTCATCTGATCCTTGTCGCCACTGTTCTCATCAACCCATTTACAGACGCGGGGCCTGGGGCCCAAAGCCAGGAGTCAGGATTGCAAGCCCCATTCTGTGGGACTTGAAGCCACATGTTATGTGTCAGGTCCTATCCTAGGTCCTAGAGACAATGTGAACGGGACAGGCACAATGCCCTCAGGGCCCCTATAGGACCAGTGAGAGGCAAAGCCAGTCACTTATTCTGTACAACTCTCATAGCAGCCCTGTGAGATCAAATTCACAAGCCAAAAATTTCACCCTTTATTTTTTTAACTTTTTTTTAACGTTTATTTATTTTTGAGAGAGAGAGAGACAGAAAGAGGGTGAGCAGGGGAGGAGACACACACAGAATCCAAAGCAGGTTCCAGGCTCTGTGCTGACAGCGCATAGCCCAACGCAGGGCTTGAACCAGCGAACAGTGAGATCACGACCTGAGCCAAAGTCAGTTGCTTAACCAACTGAGCCATCCAGGCATCCCAAAATTTGACCCTTTCAAAATATACAGTTCAGTTTTAGCATATTCAGTTTTCAGTATAGTAGCAAAGTTGTTCAATCATCCCTACCATCTGATTCCAAAGCATCTTCATCATCCCAGCCAAAAAAAAAAAAAAAAAAGCAACCCAGACCCATCAGCCGTCACTGCCTCATCCATCCCACTCCCGCCCCCAGGCCCTGATGACTGCAGACCTACTCTCTCATTTATGGATTTGCCTATTCTGGATACTTCACATGGCTGCAATCAGCACACGGCCTTTTGTGTCTTGCTGCGATCATTTAACACGTTTTCGAAGCTCACCATATTGTAGCAGGAATCACTACTGCGCTCGCTTTTAAGGCTGAACGATCCTCAACTGGATGGAGGACACCATTTCATCCATTCATCGGCTGAGGGACATTGAGGTTCTTACCACTTTTTAGCTGTTATGAATAAGACTGATAACAAACAAGCTTCAGTGTGAGCATGTTTTCAGTTCTCTTGGGTACATACTTTGGAATGGAGGTGCCGGGTCATAATGGCAACTCCACATTTAATCTTTTTTTTTTTTTTTTATTTTTAAGTACAGATTCCCTGGCCCCATGCCCGGATCCCACATTCTAGTGCTGTGGACTCAGGATGGGGCTGAGGAATCTGTATGTTTTTAAGTATTTATTTATTTATTTATTTATTTATTTATTTATTTTGAGGGAGAGAGAGCAGGGGACGGGCAGAGAGAGAGAGAGAGAGAGAGATAGATGGAGAGAGAGAATCCCAAGCAGGTTCCCCACTCAGTACAGAGCCCGAAGAAGGGCTCAGTCTCATGGACCATGAGATCATGACCTGAGCTGAAATCAAGAGCCGGATGCTTAACTGACTGAGCCACCCAGGCGCCCTTCCATGTTTAGCCTTCTGAAAACGGCCAAAAGCTGCTTTGCAGAAACAACAAAACAGCTGCACCATTTGATATTCCCCATGTATTATCCTTATCACCCCCACTCTCCAGATGAGAAATCTGAAGCACAGAAAGGTTTAGCCATTTGCCAAAGGTCACACAGCAGAGGCAGTCAGTCTGGCTCCAAGGGGCCTTGCTCTAGGCCCAGGGTTGGCAAATGGTAACTCATGGGCCAAATCCAACCAGCCACCTATTTTTATATAACCCACAAGCTAAAAATGGTTTTTCCATATTTTCACAGTTTGGGAGGAAAGAAGTCAAAATAAGAATATTTTGTGACACATGAAAATTATACGAGACTCAGATTTCAGTGTCCATAAATAAAGCATTATTGGATGCAGCCTCAATCATTTGCTTAAGTATTGTCTATGGCTTCTGTAACTAACTGCAGGGGTGAGATTCTAAGAGAGACTGAATGGCCAGGACTAGAATACATACTGCCCAGCCCTTTCGGAGGCGGGGGTGGGCGTGGGGGGGCAGTCTGCTGACCCCTGCAATTTCTGGGCCGCTATAATGGCTCAGGAGCTGGTATTCTGAAGCGAGTAAGGGGGGCCTGTGGGCACTTAACCTTGTGAATGGAGGGGTGGAGCATGCTTCCGGGAGGTGGGAGGCTGCAATGAGCAAGGCCTGTCTGAGGCCTAAGTGCCCCTGGGACTGCTGGTGGGGGGGACAGTCTGAGCTTCAGGCCTACCCACGACCTCGGCCTCCACCCACCCCCCTCCCCTGCCCCACCCCCACCAAATGCTAACCTCCACACAGGGATTACAGCTCCTGGTCTGTAGGAAGGGGGAGATGCATTAGGGCCTTGCTGGGAATACTGACTGACCAGGAGCCTCCTAATTGCTGGGAATTGTCTGGGGTAGCCCCTGTGCCTGCGGCTCCCTGGGGGAGGTCTGTGGAGTAGGATACAGCTGCAGAGTGGGGGGTGGTCTCTGGGCGGAGCTGAGCCCAGGGTGGGGGTGGGGTGCTGCTACAGTCTGGAGGCTTAGGTCCCGCGGGGTTGCAGAGCGGGAGGGGCAGTTGGGGGGCAGCGCTCTCAGCTCCACTTTATTCCACCCTAGAAGGAGGGTACAAATGTATTCCACATTCGCAGCCTCCCAGAGCGGGTAGAGGGCCAGATCTCACATAGCCAGGGAGCCAAATCTTACCTCAGGATTAGGGCCTCTACTGGTCAGATCAATCACATCTGTCCCCACTTTTGCTCTGTGGCTGGGGCCTCTAGGATTCTTCCCTGAGCCTTGGTTTCTGAATCTGTAAAATGGGGTAAAAGCCTTTGCCTTGACCCCTACAGGAGACCAGATTTGGGGGGCGGGGGGTGTCCCAGGAGGGCACATCGCTGCAGTGACTGAAGTATAGCAGGTGGGTGCTCTGTGAACAGGAGAGCACACCCAAATTCCCCTGCTCTCACAAGCCCTTCCCAGGACTCCCAGAGCCTGGGACTGAGCCCCACATGTACTCTGCCCTCCCCTCCACCAACTGAGCATTACAAGGCGCCAGGCATGGAAATTGCATTTCAGATCAGGAAAGCAGAATCCCATGCGCTAGGGCCTCAGCTTTCCTATCTGTATTATGAGATACATACTACCAGAGCCCAGGGCTCAGCTGATAGTGGCTCTTGGGATCGTCTCCCCCCCTTCCCTGCCCCCCCCCCTGTGAATTTTTGCATGTTCTCCTGGGGCCTTTTTGTCCCTTCCCATGGTTTCAGTCACCAGGTGTGGCCAAGCCCTCCCAACCCGCAGGGTCACCCAGGCCCTGCAGACCTAGCATAAGCCACACTGACCTCCTCACCCACCCAAGCTGCTTCTAACGTCCTCACAGCCTCTTCTCACCAGCTCCTTGGCCTGGCCCCTGGCCCAGGTCTCATCTCTCCCCTTGATAGAAAATTCTCTGGCCTCCCTCTGGGGGACCCCACCACCCCAAGCCCTGAGCTGTGGCCAGAGTGAGCTCTTGAGCAAATGGTCTCTGATTCCTCCAGAACTTGCTGTCCCTTCAGCTGATTAACACCTCCCCACCCTTTGAGTCTCAGGTCAGATGTGACCTCTTACAGGGAGCCTCCCATGAGCTCCAGGTTTGGTTAGAGAGTTTCCCAGCTTCCCATAGCCCTGGGCATCCCCCAGTCTTCCCTAGGTACCCTGCATGAGCACCACTGATGGGCCTGTCTCCCCCATGGGATGGCTTGAGTTCTTCCCACGTCCCCAGAGACCCGCCACAAGAGGAGGGGACACTGGGGGCTTCCCGGACGGTACTTCTGAGGAGACCCAGAAGTCTGGCTAACAAAGACGTGCTGCTCAGTCACTGAGCACTCAGACAAGCTCCCAGAGACCAGACCAGACTCTCCCCAGCCTCCCCTGCCACCTCCTCTTCCTGCCAGGGCTAATGGCATTACTTAGGATGGATCGATTTCTCCAAGCCACCTCCAGGACTGCTGATATCAGCCAAGTTCCCAAGAAATCCCTAGCTGGGAGCTCCTCCTGGCCCTGGGATATGAGCAAGCCCTCGCTTCTGAGCCTGATGTTCAAGGGTGCTCCTGAGTCCAAAGTTCTGTTTTCTGCCTGAATTCCCGGCCTCTGCCCTGAACTTTCATAGCCTCCTGTTTTACGTAGGGGAGAACCTTCAGGGGTCGGGCCTGGGATGGAGTGAGCACCTGCTACGGGGCAGGATACTGGCACCTTTGGGGTCCCTCTCCTGTCCTGACATCCTGGGCATGGACCTGAGCCTCTTCCCTGCTTCTAGGTCACAATACCATCCTCACTACCCTGAACCATCCTGGCTGTGGCCCCCAAGCCTGTTCTCCTTCCTGAGAGTGGAAAGAAATTCAGGCCAGGTGTCAGTGCCCAGGTTCCAGCCTGGTCTTCAGCAGACTTGCTGTGTAACCTTGGACAGGTCACTGGCTCTCTCTGAGCCTTACCTTCACCACCTGAGAAATGGGGACTAGATGGAGTGACACAGAAAAGGACCCAAGGCCGTGATCAAAGGAAAAAATACAGATACGTGTTACCACATGAATAAGTCTTGAAAACATTATGCAAAGTGAAAGAAGCTAGTTACAGAAAGTGACACGGATTGTACCAAAGGAGAGCTCTATGGCCTTCCTTTACAGCCTAGAAATACTGGCCCCAGGGGAACAGATGGACGAACTGTGATCCACCCAGACAATGGAACCGTACTCAGTGATAGAGAGAAATGTGCCATCAAGCCACACAAGCAGCTGAAGAGACCTTAAAAAGCATACTGTTAAGGGACAGAAGCCTGAAAAGGCTCCATACTGTATGATTCCAGCTCTGTGACCTGCTGGTAAGGATAAAACCATGTGAACAGTGGGTGCCAGGCAGTGGGGGCAGGAGAAGTGCAGAAGATTCCTGGGGTGATGAAACTCTTCTATAGGACACTGTGGTGACGGACACATGTCACCATACATTTGCCAAACCCCAGAGAATGTACCACACCAAGAGTGAGCCCTAGCATAACTATGACTTTAGTGAACACTGTGTTAACATTGTCTCCAAATGTAAAAAATGCGCCACCCTAACATAGGATGTTAGTAAGAAGGGCAGCTGTGAGATGGGAGGGAGAGTGTATAACAGCTCTCTTTCCTTTCGATCAATTCTTCTGTAAACTTAGATATGTTAAAAAAAAAAAAAAAGTCTAGGGGCACCTAAGTGGTTCAGTTGGTTTAGCATCAGATTTGATTTTGGTTCAGGTCACGATCTCATGGTCGGTCCATGAGTTTGAGCTGTACGTCGGGCTCTGTGCCGACAGTGTGGAGCCTGCTTGGGATTCTCTCTCCTCTCTCTCTGCCCTTCCCCTGCTTGTGTGTGCTCTCTCTCAAAATAAATAAACTTTAAAAAACCCAAAAAGTATATTCATTAAATATATATGGATTTAATTTTGATATCTCGATCAATTGACTGGTCAATAGATAGGTAGGCAGGCTGGAGAGATTAAGTGATTCCCCCAAGGCCAAACAGCTGACTGGGGAGAAGGGAGGATTTGAACCCGGGACTTTGGAGTCCTCCCGTGGCACCGTCCCCAGAGGGAGGGTCTGCCCACATTCCATGGCTGTGCCGGCTACAACGCTGGTGTGACTGCAAAGTGCATGTCAGAGGGCCACGCCCAATATTTACTTGGCGATAGGGGAACAGGGGCATGGAATGGCACCAAGAGCTCAGGGGGAGAGAAAAGGAAGCCCCTGACAAGTGTAGGGCTGGAGAAGGAGGAGACCTGACCTCCAGCAGCCTGCCAGGGCCCCAGGGAGGGAGGCAGGGCATGGGTGTGGTCAAGGAACAGTCCCCACTTCTTGTTGACCATGGCTGCCCTCACTGTCCTCCACCCCAGCCCAGCCCTGGGTGACCAGCAAGCTGGGTGACCTCCGCAGACCTCTGGCCTCAGCTTTCCTATCTGTACTATGAGATACATACTACCAGATGGTCCCCAAGGGCCTCTTGGACACACACCCTAAAACCTTCTAACTATCTGCTCTCTCTTCATCCCCAAGAGGAAAGCAGAGATGGGGCTGCGCCAGGAGAAGGGAAGGACAAACCCCACAGTCCTGGCCCAGTCTGAGGGGGAAGAACCCCTTCCCTTCCCAGGACTAGTGCTGGGAGTCCTGAGCCTGCCCCTGCCTAGAACAGTCAAGATGAGGATGAAAGCGACAGGAAGGCCTGAGACGAGGTTAGAGGTCTAGTCATCCTGAGCCCGGGGCCAGGGCTCTGCCCCAGCCCAGGTGCCTTCACCATCTTTGACAGAGACCAAGGTACAGCAATGACCCCACCATTCCCTTGGAGTAAAACCCAAGGCACAAAAGGCACAGGGCTATGAGGACTCCTCCTGGGGCTGGGGCTGGCAGTGGGGGGACAGGGCTGATAATGGAACCAGCCAATCCCACTGCCCACAGCTTTCTGGCATTGGCTTCTAAGGAGTGCTCACACATTTGCCATCTTCCCGTCGCTGGGCCTCATCAGATGGCTACAATGGGCAGATCTGGCTGCCACCATCTCACTGAGTGCCCCTAGGCAAGTCAGTCCATTTCTGTGGGCCTCACAGAAAGCCCCAGATTTAACGAAACCTACAGAGAAGGGAGCCAGATGTAGGGAAGGAAGGAAGTCGGTCATGGAGAGGCTGGGAGAGTGCCCGGAGGGAGGCCTTGGAGGTGAAAAGACAAGGCAGGGGCTCTGCAGGAGCCCTCAAAAGATCAATAAGGCCATAATTAGGGTCATTATTAACCTCTTTCCACAGTGGTGCCAGGCAGCCTGTTTATCCAACACTTCCGTGCCAGGAGACGTCTGATTTCCCTTCCCCTCGGAGCAGGCCAAGCTGGACTGTCTTCCAGGCAGCCTTGCTCCTGACCGTGGCAGTGGGCTCCCCAGTTCTTCCGCCCCTCTTGGCCGTCCCCCCATAGAAAGGGCTCCCTGCTTCTCCCATGGGAAGGGATGGCTTCCTTGAAACTGTGGCCTCTGGGACGATTTGTTCCCCGCCTAAAGGTCTTGAGGTCACTCAGTGAATGTTTAAGAAGCCCCCGCTCTGCACTGCTGGGAGCCAAGCATGATTCACAGGGACTGGGACATGAACCTTCCTGTGGGACAACCTCACTGCAGCAACAGCAGCTGGGGTCACGGCCACATGCACGGTGCTTTCTAGTGCCCAGGAGCCTCCACGCGTGTCGGCTCATTGAAGCATCTGGCCGATTCCACAGGTAAGTACCAGATCCCATTTTACGGGCTAGGAGGGGAGGCTGGCAGAGGTCAGGATAGGTCTCCTGAGCTGCACCTGCAGTTAAGCCCGGGGGACAGACTTGCATGTCTGGGGTGTGCCTGGGGCTCCAGGCTGGATGGGAGCCAGGAATGGGCCCTGCCCAGGGGACTTGGGTTCTCTTGCCATAGGAAGGACCTCTCTTCCCCAAGTCAGGGGTATGAGCATGGGCTAAGTAGTCACCAAGAGTGCGACCTGGCCTTGCCTAGAATGCTTACTTAGCATCTCAGAACTCAAAATCTCTAGCTATGAACTCTCTAAACCACGGTCTTAGAATCACCTCATTCGAGACTCCTACAATCAGAGTCCTGGCTCAGTCCAACTGGGATCTAAGAACTGTCCTTGGATTGCAGGCTATTAAAGTCCTAAATCTTGGCACCAGGAAAGATCTGGAGCCATTCCATCCGGCCTCCCTTCCCATGCAGAAATCCCCAGTTAGTTCCTAGGGGTGGTTCCCCAGCAGGATGGCCGGTGTAGACTTGCATACCCCCTGTGACAGGCCCCTCCCTCCCTGGAGGGCTGAGTGCTTCCCTCTTTAAGCTGCCAGGACCCCTATCAGCCCCCTCCCCCACGGGCCCCGATAGGTTCTCTCTGGACCAGGCAGAGTGAGTAAATATTCTCTGGGGTGTGGCAGGGCGTCAAGGGTCAGCCCAAGTACCTGGTGAGGGGGAGACTTTCACTATTGTCTCACCTCGGTTGACACCCCAGCCTCCCAGGAGCCCAGTGATTCAGTCACAGGGACCGGGCTGGCTTTTTCCGATACCTCTCCCTGGGTCCCCGGGAAGGAGGGGCCACCAGAATGGGAGGAAAAGGAGAAAGCGGAGTCTGGCAGAGACTTGCACTGAGCAAACTTGTCCCTGCCCGGTTTTTACCCCCGGAGGGAACAGAGAGCAATGATTTATTTTATTTATTTATGTAAAATAGCGGAGTTATCATCCCAACAGCCTTCCCAAGCAGGCCCTTGGGGATGGGAAGAAAAGCAAGGCCTACCATTTAAAGAACCTTTCTCTTGCTTCCCTCCCCTACCTGTCTCGCCTTCCCTCCCCCGACCCCTCCTCACACCACTCAGCTCCAAGCACACATTACCCAGCCTCCCCACCTCCATGCCTCTGCTCATGCTGGGCCCTCTGCCAGGAAAGCTCTCCCCACCACCCCAATTCAAATCCTATCCATCTTAACGCATGGACCCTGTGCAAAGCCTGATCTGATCCCCACCCCACCCCCAGAAGCCCACTGCCTCCTCTGTGTTCCCGTCATCTGGCAGAACGCTCGAGACATGATCACAGGCCTCTGTGCCTGGTAATTATCTGCTTCCGTAGCTGCCTTGCCCAGCAGGCTGAGAGCCTCCTCGGGCAGAGATTTTTAATCCGTTTGGCCAAGCTTTTCTGAAGAGCCACAGTGCCTGTGGCCCTGCACCAGGACGTGGGGACAGAAGATACCCCAGGCCCCATCCCTGTTAGAAAAGTCACTCTGCAGGGGACCCAGACCTCTGCACTGGGCCTGGCACCGAGCAGGCACCTGTTTATTTGTGAGTCAGAAAAGCTGCTTAAACGTGCGGTGGAAGGAAAGGAGATCACAGCCTTTCAAACCACGCGACTGCACAGCCACTTCTGAGCCCAATCCCGATTCTGCTTCTGAATAATAATTAGCCTTTCCCAATCTACAGAAAAAAATAAGTCACTATAAAAAAAGTCTCAATTAAGTATGTTCTCCCACAATTTTTCCTTAACCCCTCGCTATCTGTTTGCACATATCTGTTCCGGGTCTAGTAGAAGGTGACCTCAGAATTAGCACAGGATACTAATTGCCTCACTGTCACTTCATCTCTCTTCACTGTGGGGTCCTGTGACAAACAGGACCCCCTCCACTTCCAGGCACATCTGAGAGCCTGGGGCCTAACTTATTCCTCCCTCCTCTCAAATTTCTTGGTCTCCGTTCGGTAACCAAAGAAAACTGGATTTACTAGAATTCTGAGGAAGAAAAGTCACAGGAATTTGCTGGCCTGGCACACCTTGAAGGCTCATGCCAATTTCATGATTCAAGACCTCTAATTCCACCATTTGCTATTCGTTCCTTTGGCTGAAGCATCACTTTCTCTAGGATTATCATCTTTTAAACTACAGATCTCTTCTGAAAATGGGAGCTCTTTAAATCCCCAAATTGGATGTCAAGGAAACTCAGTTTAATACATAGCTCTAGCAGGAGTAAATAACAGGGATTGAGAATGTGCAATGAAAGTCAGTCTGCCTGGGTTTGAAACCAAGTTTTGCCACCTACTAATTGGTACGATACCACTATACCTCAGTCTCCTTATCTATAAAGTGGGGATAATAACAGCACCTACCTTATGGGCTGTTGCGGGGATTGAACATGCTAATACATGTCAGGGACTCAGACAAGTACCCAGCGCAAACTCGACTCCAGTTCTCGACTTGCCCGCCAAATGGAACAGCAATCCCTGCCCTCCTTGACTGGCTTTTTTGGTTTTTGTAAATTGTAAGGCGCTGTCCCCCTGGGAGAGGTAGATACTGTTTTAGAAGCCAGAGCACTGCTCTCCGTAGCTTGTCTTTAACTCCTTTCTCCCTCCACCCTTCCTTTCTCTTTTCTTTACCTGGAAGAAGGTAGCAGAGGCTGTGAGCAGGGCGGCTCCTGAGGATGTCCCGTCCACGGAGGTGGTGTTGTCCCTTCCTTGGGACGGCTGAGGGGACAAGGAGACAAACCCAGTCAGATCATTCATTGGTCCCACTGCCTCCTCCTCTCCCACCTGACCCGTAGTGAGTCCCCACACCGTGCCCACTCCATGCTGGGTGTGGGGCCCAGGGATGGGTCACACTTCGTCCCTGCCCAGGGACGCTGCCAAGCTGGCGGGTGGTCCAGCAGCTATGGGCCACCAGACCCCCTGCAAGCAATCTGACCTCTACACATGCTGCCCACAGACCAGTCTCAACCCCAAACCCAGGATAACCAGTACCCTGAACCTCTCTTGCCCGCCCCAGGACCCACGCAAGTACAACCCAAGTCCCAGCCACCCTGGGGAGCAATTGGGGCTGTGCGTGGCTCCTGGGGGAGCAGAGGCCCTTTTGTGCTGCCCAGAGACCTGCTCCTCTGAGGGGAGCCGCCAAACCAGCTGCTCTTCTAAGGCAGCTGCTGAGGGAGGGCGGTGGGCTGGAGGCGGATCTGGGGCACGGCAATTATGTGGCCAACTTCTGACTCATGCACTGCCTTCCCTCTCGTCCGCTCCTACAGCTGGCAGGGCAGCCCTCCTGCCCAGGAACTGGGAGGAGAGGGGGTTCCGACAGGCCTTGGGGAGAAGCAGAGAAGGGACGCAGCTCTGGGGCAGCTCTGTGGGCTTGCAAGGGATGCAGTTATGTCCACCAGGGCACAGCAAGGCTGGCAGGGCCAGGAGCCTGTCTGGCCTTTCCAGACTGTCAGAGGCAGAGCCAGGGCTGGGACCTGGGCCCTCTGGTGCTCTGCAGCACCAGGACAGGGGCGGCTCAGGCCTGCTGCCCAAGCCCATGCCAACATGAGAATGCTCTACCCAGATCAGACCCTGGAGCCGCACACCAGCAAGAAATACACAGCCAAGCTCAGCCTCAGACAGGAGGGGCCAGAGCTGGCCTCAGAGAGATAGCTTAGAGAGGACATCCAGCTACTGAGAGACAGACCCTTGGGGCACCCTAACCCTGCCCCCCTCCACCTGCAGTCCCCAGGTTTCCCAGCATGCTCTGGATGCACAGCTCTTCACAGTTTATAAAACATACTCATTTCCTTCGTCTCCCACTAATTATGACCCTAAGCGATGGGCGGAATATAAACAGAGCAGGGCTTCTCAAACTTCAGTATGCAAACAAATCACCTGGAGACCCTGTCTGACACAGTAGGTCTAGACAGGGGCCTGAGATTCTTGGTCTCTGACCAGCTTCCAGGTGATGCTGGGGCTGCAGATCCAAGGACCACAGTTTGAGTAGCAAGCATATAGTTGTTAACAGCATGGGCCCTGGGGTCCAACTGTCCAAGTAAGAATCTTGGCTCTTACTGTGCAATCTTGGACAGGTTACTTAACCTCTCTGTACCTCAATCTCCTTATTACAAAATAGCAACAATGACAGATCGGACTCGTAGGGTTGATGTGAGTATTAAATTATGTAAAATGCTTAAAGTGATTATTATTTCAAATTTTAAAACAGAGGCTCTGGGACAGGGACATAGCCAGCAAGGTAGCAGAGAGAATTCAACCCAGATCTCTTCATGTAAATCCTGAGATACTAAGTTACCACAAAAGGTCATGACCAGCAAGCCCTCCCCCAGACATGGGTGTTGAGGGCCAGAGAAGGGAAGGGAGCTGATGAGTTCATGAGAAAGTTGGTGTCAGAGATTCAAGTTCATGACTCCCAGCCTCATGTTCTTTCCACTTAACTGTCCTTCTGCACTGAATAGAAAGTGTCACAAATTGTCCCTGAGAGGCCCCCGCCTCTGCTTCAGCCCCTACAGTGGCTACCCTGGAAGCCAGATGTGGGAACAGCGGGAGGGGAGGCTGTGCCTTGCCCACCGCCGCCGGGTTCAGGCTCCCCTGCTCTCTCACAGCCCTGCCCACCAGGCTGGGTGAGAACCGTCTGGCATCCTCCTTCCTTCTCCATCTCCTACCTCCAGTCTGTGGCACTGCTTGGTCTCAGGGTCACCCAACCGGGGTCGCAGGCTGAAGGTGACGTGGCCTGGGCCTATCTCCACCCCCACATTGGCTTCCCAGCGCGAGACCAGTGGGAAACTGTGAGTCACCTGAAGGAAGTGTTTGGCCCCAAACAGGAAGTAGCTCTTCAAGCAGAAAACCTCTCCAGGATCCCCAGGGCCCTGTGGCAGGGGGCTGGGTGGCAGAGCCCAATGAAGCCGACTGGGATATAGTCAGACCTATTCAGATTTTACCTGAAACTCACACGGGGTATCTATCCTCCATTATGAAACCTGGCCAGAAGCTTTTCGGCTGTGTGATCTTAGGTATGTCAGTGTACTTCTCTGAGCCTCGATTTCCTCATCTGTAGGCTCTGGGGCTGCATTACAAGACTGCCTATGGCCTGGCATTCCAAATGAAATGAAGGGTTGGAGGAAGTGAGTACAGGTTTTAAAGAAATGAGTAAACGCACACATGAATGAAATGAATGAGTGATACAGACAGAGATTTAAATACCAGCCGTAGGACAAGCTCCATCATTTATCTGTCGTAAAGCTGTAGGACAGAGATCTCAGCGATGAGATCTCATCCAGTCCCCTGAACTACCCTCGGGCGCAGGGAAGAAGGGCCACTGCCCAGAGGACCACACACCACAAACACATGCTCACAAAGGAACGTAGTAGAGACCCTCCAGGAGCCTCCGCCACAGGACCTCGGCGGGACCCGCGAGCCTCCCCGCTCCCCTAATGCCACTCAGGTCCCGCTTCTCCATTTCTCGGGCCTGAAGAACAAAAGATGATTCTGTCCAGATAAAAGTCTGTGGGTTGCTTCGTTGTGGATGAGGGAGAGGGACACTAGGAGTGGTGGTGGAGGAGGGGACTCAGTAGCAGGAACATTCAGGAGGCAAATTAAACTTGTCAAATCTTTCAGACAGCAAGGAGCAATAGCTTCTTGCATAACAAAGTGTCTTTCCCAGTAATGCTGAGCAACATTTTCTTTCTTTCTTTCTTTCTTTTCTTGGCTTTTCTCCCTGTTTCAATTTGCGGTTCTAAAAGTACTCATGAGTTAGTGTGGTGTCCACAACTAGTACACAAGGCATCAAAGAACATCTTACAGCATCTAAGAATTCATATTACTCAAATGAATGTAACATGACGTGTGACACTAATCCTTCACACTGGCAACTACGTGGACACGAAAGGCTGGGACTGTGAATAGGTTCACAGTGACACATAGTCCAGAATGTGGATATTTCATCTCTAAATAGTTTTACTTTAAAATCTAATATTCATTGATTACGACGTATATAGTTTTAATGTCCATAGATAATTCCAAGGAATTAAAAACAATTTTTGAGGCTAGAAGTTCTCCTTTCTTTACATATACTTTAATTTACATTTTTCATGGAAATATATTCAAATTCTATATGCTTGGAATATAATTGTGTTTTATTTTTGATCCTTCAGATGATTACCATCATTACCCAATTTTCAAATGATATGAAAATCTTGATTATAACAATATAACATAGTGATCCTGTTAAAATGAAGACAATATATGTTATGAAATAAGCAGTAATGCATGAATTATGTCTCATAACTCATCCGAACATCATCAACAGAGCACCCAGATGTGTACTAATAATTACATTCAGTCTCCTTTGCCATTTAGTCACTTTCAGTTGTATAAAACCGTAACTTTACGTGTATATTTCAATTTGTATTATGAAAACATATTTGTCAAGGTGAGAAAATAAAATGATCTTATTTAACAATTTCTGGGTTTGTTGCACCACCTTCAAATATCTGGCAAAGTATATGATATGGGCCTCTATTTGTATTTTTGTCCTGGGCCCTGCAGACTTTGCCCTGGGCCTGCCTGTCTACTCCCCGCCCACCAGCTCTCACTTCTGTGGGGCCAGGCTGCCTGCATCGGTCACTTCACCTGAGCACCTGCTGGGCTGCCAGCCACCCCTGCCTTCCCTACAGTCTGCATTTTAGAAAGCACTCTATGCATGAAAGGTCCTCATGCTTAGATGTGGGCCTTTTTTCCACAGCCGACCAAAATTCCTTCAAGGACAGTGGCCATGACTTGACTAGCATCTCCCTTAGACCTGGTGCTCCTTAAAGTCCGTTTCTTTCCAGCACCATCTGTGAAGAGACCTGGCCCAGGGTGCCTAGAAGTGTCCAGCAGCCCCTTGGCCATCAGGCTGAGTGAATGGACCCAGGGACCTCTGGCCCCCACAACTGGTTTTCTCCTTTGCACCCCTACTCAGTCCACCTCTACCCATGCCCCCCTTCTGCTCACTTACTCTAAGCCTACTGGTCACACTGATCCCCCTGGACTAAAGCCACCAGAATGCATGCTTCTGAGAAACCTCCATGTTCCCTGCTCACCACCCTTCTTAGCATCTTTCACAAAGAGCTTCCAGAGAGCAGGACCCAGGTTCTGGAGGGGAACAGAGTGTCAAGGGGAGAGTAGGAGACCAACAGCCAGAAGGCCTGGGTTCTGAGCCTGGAGTGGCCACTGGCAGGCAGGTCAGTCTCCTCTCTAGGCTCAGGTCTTTACTCCTCAAGTGGGATATGGCCATGAGCCCAGATTTCCTGTGGGATGATTGGGAAAACCCAGTGAGCAGGATGCACAGAGCTCTGTAAACTGTAAAGTGCTGACCTATGTGATAGGCCCTAATGCCATCTGTCTTGTGTTTCCCACTGGCCTGGCACATGTCGAGTCCATCAACCATAACAGGGTCAACCATGTGCAGAGGGCCAGCCGTAACCTCGTAAGGGGCGGGGAGTCTGTCCATTCTCTCATTTGTCCCCCTCAGCCTCCCTCTGCACCTGCATTCTACAGATGGCAGAACAGAAGCTCATGGGCTTTGGGTCCCTTATTCAAGGGCACAGCTACGTGAATGGCAGAGCCAGGGTCCGTACTCTGACTCCCAAGCCAGTCTACACAACTGTAAATCCAGTCACCAGCACACAGTCCCAGTGCTCTTCTGTGTGCCTGGAGAGGCTCAGAACTCCTGGTGGGGAAGCCCGCTGTCTAATGGTTTAGAGAAAGGCAGTGAGGGCTCTCTGAACAAAGGAGACATGAGCTGGGGGAGGGGTGCAGGAGGGCCTTGTTGGCAGATCGGAGCTTTCTCCTAGCCTCACCCCAACCTAGTCCAGCACTGGACCCACCGGAGGCAGCAATGAATATCCACGATCAAGCAAGCCTGTTTCCTCTGCATCCACCACCCCAGCCAGCCACCCACTGCCTGCTCCTTGGCAGGGTAAGTAGGGAGGGGCCCAGGCCTTGGGATAGGCATGCTAGGCATTAAGCCTAGTGAAAGTAGGATCCCATGCATCTGAGCGCAGAACGAACCCTTTCCACGGTACGTGCTCCATAAATAGCTGTCAGATGAGCTGGTGATAAACAGCACTGACTGACCACTTGGGTACCTACCTCAGTCTATCATGATCCTTGAGAAATTAGTACATGCTCCAAATCAGACAGACAGGGCTGGGGGCCAGGGCAGAGCTTATAAAGGGAAAGGTGCTTAGCTACCCAGCCAGGAGGCAGGGCACAAGTCCCGGTCCTCTCACCTCCACCCTTTTGCTGTGTGATCTTGGGCAAGTCACTCTACCCCTCTAGCTATCAAACAGGGATTAACACCGTGTTCAAATCGCCTGATTTGAGGTGGGTGGATACAACACTTCGGTTAGAAACATGGAGCACTGAGGCTCAGAGAGGGGAGCTGACTTTGCCAAGGTCACACAGCAGGTGCAAGACTGAACTAGGACCCAGGCCTGTCATGCTCTGCAGAGCTGGACACCTAAAGGCCTTAGTGGGGAGTCCAGACTGTGGGTGACATCCTTTGGGATATCACAGGGGTGGGAAAGGGGTTGGGGCAGATTCTATCTGGGCCACCCCAGGTTGACATCACCAGTTAAAGTCATCATTGTCAGAGTCCTGAGAGCCTCACTCCTGCTTGTCTGTTCCTGGGACCTGCTGACCAACATGAGTTCCATAAGCAATCCCAGAATGCTTTCTATGGGCGAAGCCCAGATGACATGGCAGGGCACGGTGGACTGAGAAGAAAAGCCAAATCCAATTCAGGTGGGGATGGGCTCCAGGAGCCTTGATTTCCTCTGCAGTGCCCAATACTTCCACTGCCCCTGGGCCTTCTGCCGCGTCCTGCTCTGCTCGGACGCCCTCTGGGCTGTGCAGGGAGGGCTGGAGATGGGAGTGGCCCACAGGTCGACTTCTCCAGAAGGGACTACTGCAAGGCAGCCTGGTGAGGCTGGAGAGGCTGCATGAAGCCAAGTCTCAGGGAGACCCTTGGGGGCTGGGGTCGTGTCTACCAGCTGGGGAGTTCTGAGGGATTCTGCTTCTGAAAGCTGAGAGAGAGTGAGCTAGCACCTGGGCCTGGGGGAACCGTGGAAGCACAAGGAAACTCAGAAGGTTCTCCCTCTTGCTGACCACGCAATCCTGCGACACCTCTTCTGCATTCCCTTTCTAATAGGTGAGAAGAACTGTCACTTTTTGGTGCTTCCTCTGTGCCAGGCTCTGCATAATCTTTATCAGATAGAATCCACACACTAATCCTTGGGAGAGGCCTCTGTCATGCTCCAGTCCCGTCCCCTGGGACTCTGTTACCATTCAGGAGCATACTGGGCTGCATGGCCCTCCCAGCAGCCAACATCCACGGAGATGTCTGGGCAGACGGCCCTGAGGCTGCAGGAATCCGTTTGCCTGCAGTCATGGCCATTCCCCAGGCCCCCTTTTACCAGTGACCACCTGGGTAAAGGTCTAAGTTCTCTAGCATCCTTGTCCTGGCAGTCAGCCCTGGCCTCATATCCCCAGAGCTCCTCTCCAGGCTGAGCCAAGTGCCCCTTCCACTTTTGCTTCTCCTCCTCTTTCTGGTTCTACTTTACCTATTACTTTAGCAGCTTCTTTTCTGGAAAACTTCCTAATAAATCACTCTCACGTGAACCCTCGTCTCAGGCTCTGCTTCTAGACACCCAACCTCAGACAGCTATGAGGTCAGTGCCATTAATTTTCCCATTTCAGAGATAAGGAAACTGAGGCTGAGACTTGGAGTTGTTGGAGCTCCCCCGTGTGGCGAGCAGCAGAACGGACTTGACTTGAGGTGGGCCCTCTGGGAAAACCTGAGCCCTGAGCCTTCTCTCCTAGGCTGGCATCATCTGAGCCTGTTTACATCCCTCAACACTGTACCCTCCTGGCCATCTGAGCTAACTTTCTTTCTTTCTTTCTTCTTCTTCTTTTTTAATTAGAAGGCAAGCAGGAGAATCTGCAGATGATCCAAGGGGGATGACTAAGTCCTCAGATTCTTCTCGTTGGCTCAGATCCTGTTTTGGTCAATCCTTGTGAATCAGGGTGGGTCTGACATTCTGGGAATGCAGGGAGACTTCAAACCAACTTTATGAAAACAAGTTGTAAAAACACTGGCCACCACTCAAAGTGGCCGGCTGATCAGCTTGGCTCCATGGAGCAGGGTTGAACAAGTTCACCACAAGGGAACACACAGCAGGAAAGACTTCGGCTAGACCCAGAGGAAGGACTTCCCAGTAACTGGGAAGAAAGGGGGTAAAGGGAGTGCTGGCTGCAAAGGGGTGGAAGGGACAGATTGGGTGAGCCTCAGGCCTGCGCATGGGAGACAGCCCAGAAGAGGAGCAGGCTGAGATCGGCTGTGAACACCTGCTCCGGTTCTCTGCAGACGCCCACCCCCTAACCCCACCCTCTAACCGAGGGAACTGGGTGTGGCCTCCTTGGAGGCTGAGGATCCATGCCCTGACCTTCCCAAGCTTTTCTTGTTTGAAGCAACTATGAGGCCACCCCCAGAGTGCTGGAGACACAAACCACTGGAGGCCAACTCCACCCAGCCCTAAGCTTAACCCACTGACTTGCAACCTGCTTTATGAGGATGCTCTGAGTTTGTGGGCTTCTATCCTAAGAGGTCAAAAGTCTCTGCACCTAAGGGTCCCTGATGCTCCCACCCCTCAGGGTGGACAGATACCCTGGAGCCTGGCAGAGCTCAGGGCAGGACTGAGGGCTGCCACCATGCCACCTCCTCCTCCCCTGCTCTGTACAACTATCCCTCCAGGAAAATCTGCCCCCTCCAGGAGCCCTCCCGGGGCCCCAGCAGAGAACTAGTGCAGGTGTCCACAGAGGCCTCCCTCTGCTCCTCCTCCCTCAGCACCTCCTCTGGGCTGGTGCCTTGCAGGTGGCAAAGAACAGGCCCTGAGTCTCACCCAGTCTGTCCCCCTCCACCCCTTCCCAGCGAGCACTCCCCCTTCTTTCCTTCCTTCTCATCCAAACCTCTGAAAGAGTTCTCTACACTCACGTCTCCACTGCCTCCCACCCACCTGCTGCTAAATCCACAGCTCTCTGTTCCCACCAAGTTCAACCATGACCTCCACATGAGTGAGCGCACCGTGCAGCTCTCAGTCCTCGCTGACACTGTGGGCCTCACCTTCCTTCTGGAAACATCTTCCAACCCTGGTGTCCAGGACACTACCTGCTCTGGTTTCCCTCGTCTCCAGGCCCCCCTCTCTGCCCAGGGTCTCATGCTGCACTTTCTCCTAAGCCCTTTGTCCTTCCTCGCCCTTCACACTCTTCTTATGCAAGATCATTCAGCACTGCTGCTCTGCCTGGACCAAGCTCAAGGCAGGCATATCCAGCAACCCCGGTCATCCTGGTCTGGACACCCCAACAGGAACCTCCCACCCACAGTGGCCCAATGATGATTCATCACATTCCCCTAAACCTGCTCCACCCCTGTGTTCTATCTCAAGGCACCTCCATTCTCCTGTCTTCCAGGCCCAGCAGATGAGAAGCACCCTTCCATTTTCCTCAAGCCCCCATGCCCACCTGCCACCAGGTCTCCACCTCCCTGTCCCTCACCTCCCACCAAACAGCCCTGCAGTCTTGGCTCAAACCCCTTATGCAAAAAGACTTTCTTGTCTCTCCTGATAGACTCGGGCATGCTTTTTCCCGTTTCCCTAGGCCCTGCACAGCCCATCTCAGCAGCCCTGTTGTGTCCAGCTGCAAAGGGATGTCCCTGGTTGGCTCCAAGGGCAGGGCTAACTTGACTCTGGGTCCTAGCACCCAGGCCGAGTTCTGCACCGAGGAGTCCCTGGGAGAGAAATTCCTAATCTGGAGAACTGGTCTTTCTGCTGAATTTGCCCCACTGGTGAGACCTGGACCTCCCCTCAGCCCACACACCTCCCAGAGCAAGGGCTTAAACACGGGGGCGTGGCCCCTTGTAGACACATTCTAACCTGTCTGCCATTTATAAGGAGAAGCCCCATAGGGCCTTCAGGAAACCAAGGGCCCCCTCTCATACATGTGCAAGCACATGCACACACACACAGAGGCAGACATACATGAATTCGGGGCACATATTCACAGGCAGACCCAAGCAATACACATGGGCACACGCGCACACCGGGCTCATGGAGGCACATGCCCACATTTGTAGCACTCTGGAAGCAGTGCTTCTGCTTCCCTCACAGGTCCCAGGGTTGCCAAGAGTCAAGGTCAGATTGGCTCTCCCAGTTGCGGGGCAGGGGCAGGGGCAGCAGTTCTTCCTCTACTGTTTCAGCCCTTCCTTCCCTCTCAGTTTCCGTAAACTCTTCCTCTGGGGAGCCCTCCCTCTCAGTGCAAGTTGGGGAGGTTGCCCCCAGAGGGGTCCTGTCAGGATCCCCACCCCCAAGCTTTCCCTTGGGCCCCTTCTCACATGTAAGGGAAGGGCTGGACCAGCCCAGTCACAGCTAAGAGCTTTTAAGGTCAAGACTAAGTCCCTTTTCCCAGCGCTAGTCCAGCCTTGCCTCCACAGAGTGGCTTAAATGTCCCTCCTGAGTAATCCTTGGCTGTTCCCTTTTCCAGATGCAGCACCAGCATCAGAGATTATGGCTCAGCACGGGTGAGTCAATCTAATCCTGAGGACAGCCCTGCCAGGGTTTGTATGCTCCTGCTCCTTTTACAGGTGCCAGGACCACATAGCTGCTAAAGAGCCCCTTCTCTTTCCTTGAAATCAGGTTCCTTGAAATCCATGACCTCCCTCAGGGGGGAGGACTAGCCTTGGAGAGAGACTGGAAGGAGGCTTCGGAGGTGGAGGATCTCCTTGAGAGGAGCCCTGTGCCTGAGCGCCGCTGCACCTGCCACAGCCACGTGGCCAGCTTGAGGCTGGATGCTTTGCAGACTTGTTGTGGCATTTGGAGCAAGTCACTGGGCCTCAGTTTCCCCATCTGAAATGTGAGCAAGGGTGGACACTACAAGCCTCAAGGCCTGTTCCATTTGGACCCTGTGAAGCTGCAGAGTAGGAAGGGTGTTGAAAGGGGAGACCATGGGGTGGGGGGGCCATCCCCACAGATGGGGGTGAGGCACGAGGAAGAGGCCACTGAGAGTTCTCTAGCCCTGCCAGCTTCCCTAGGGTTAGCTACCAGGCTCTTCCAGACCCCTCTTCCAAGGCAGGCAGCCTCCCACCCTTCCACCTTCCCTTGCAAAGTATCCAATATACTAGAAGAGGAGAAAAGGCCAGTGAGGGTGGGTATGCACATCACATGCAAAACTAATGCAAACACCCTGGGCAAACACCTGGGCATAAGCCCCATCATTCCCGTTCTCTCCCTATATCCCCTAAGTCCAGTAACCCCCCCACCCCCCATTCTGTGGTCACACCCCAGAAGTGGCTCCTTCATATCCCTGCCTGAGAACCAGACAAGAACTCCCTGGGACCTACAGGATCAAACCCCACATGCAAAACTTTTCTCAACCTGGCCTCCATCCACCTTCCCAGCTCCCCTCCCCCACCTCAACTTAGGGGATTCCCCTGCCCCCTGGAGCTAAGTCCAGGCTTCAGGATATGGTCCACACCTTTACACAGCTAGTTCCCTTTGCACAGAGGGCCTTCCCACTTGCCCCTGCTTGTTGAGAATTGCTGTAGATCCCTCAATACCCAAATGGGAAAGGCTACAGTTCATTGAATTGGCTTCTGCATTGTGAATCAGGTCTTAAAATCAGCACATCATGAGTAAATTGCATGCCATCAAAATCACCCTTGACTATATATAGCTATCACTTATACACAATGCACAGTCACCATTCTAGACAGCACCCGTGTTTTGACGTATCTAACTCTCACAACTGTGGCTGACTATTTCCAAAGACAACTGCAGCAGTGTCTTCCCCCCACATGCTCTTCCTATAATGTTCCTTGGGAGAGGTAAGGGCCTATGCTACCCCCACTTGAAGCTGGGGGGTGCTTGGGACTAATGGTAGAAGTGACCCTAGGAGACTCCCAAGGCTGGTGCAGCTTCTGTGGAGGTCACTGGACTACCCCTGCTGGAGCGTGGGGCGCCATGTAGACAACCCAACTGCTCTGAGGCTGTCATACTGTGGGGAAGCCCAGAGGAGCTTGCAGATGGGAACGAAGCCCTGAAACCATACAAAGAGCAAAAGAGGCCCAGCCAACCTCCAGCCGCCCCAGCTCCACATTGCTCCAGCCATCATCTGGCTATACCCACGTCAGAGCCCCTGAGCCAGAACCACTGGGTCGAGCCCATTAAAAAAATTTTTTTTAATGTTTATTTTTAAGAGAAAGAGACAGAGTGTGAATGAGGGAGGGACAGAGAGAGAGGGAGACACAGAATCCGAAACAGGCTCCAGGCTCTGAGCTGTCAGCACAGAGCCCAACATGGGGCTTAAACTCATGAACCATGACATTAGGACCTGAGCCGAAGTCGGATGCTTAACCAACTGAGCCACCCACCCAGGTGCCCCTCAGTTGAGCCCATTTTAGATTCCTGAGCTATACAAACTGAGATAATAAAATGGTTGTTCTCATATAAAGTCACTAAATTTCAAGGTGATTTGGAAGAATAGTAGCTGGAACATCATTATCCCCACTGGGGGGAAAAATCTGAGGCACAGAGAGGGGAAGCAATCTGGGCAAGATCACAGAGCTGGCAATTGGCAGAGTCAGGATTTGCAACCAGGAAGTTTAGCCCCAGAAGCCACACTACACTACTGTAGTGCTACACCCTACTAACCGCCTTCAAGGTCTGCTGGGTCTCCAGGACCACAGCAGGCCTCAGGAAGTTTGCTGAATAGGTGACTGAGGGAAGGAATAAGCAAACGAACAGGTGAGTGAAAGCAGAGGGTGAGCTCCCAGGTGCAGGGCAGGACCTCAGACAGGCCTGAACCACGCAAAGGAGTCTGACACGAGCCCTTTGTTGCTGGGGGCAGCGCTGCCGTCCACAGCCCTGGGAGAAGGTGGCCATCAGAGGAGCCTGGTAGACACTACCAGTCTCTGGCCCTGCACAGAAGAGCCTGAGACACTCATCTCCCTGCTCCCTCCTCCCCCAGCCCTGCATGCCGCAGGCTTATACACAGGCCCTGGGAGAGCCAGTCCCACCCGAGGACGAGGGCCGTGGATCCTGGAGACACAGCAGCAATGTCCCTGAGCCTGAAGGCTGGAGACCTTAGCTGAATCCTGGCATGGCCGCTGTCTGGTTGTGCCATCTTGGGCAAGTCCCTGCCCCTCTGTGGGCCCCGGTGCTCTCCAGCTCCACTGGATGCTGAGTGGGCCTCATAGAAGGTGGTTAAGGTGGGCTTGGGTATGTGGGTCCCCTGAACCCCAAAAGGTATCTGGCCCGAGATGGAAAGCGCATAATGAGAATGAATCCTCCCAGCCCTGCTTTTCTGGGAACCTGCCTTGCCAGGCATGTCGACACACAAAATTTCCGATCCCTGCAGCCCCACCAGGCACAGCAGTATGTGGCGAAGGACACAGACCCACCACTCACTTGCTGCTGGCAGCCGGGGTCCAAACCAGGCCCGCTCATCTCCCAAACCCCCACTGTTCACAGTAGCAGGAGGTGACGCAAGCCACATGTCCAGCAGCAAACAAATGGATAAACACGTGGTATGCACACACAGTGTAATATTATTCAGCCAGAAAAAAGGGAAGGGAACTTTGTCACGTGCTACAACACAGACAAACCCTGAGGACATTATGCCGAGGAAAATAAGCCAGTTGCAAAGAGACAAAGGCAGTGTGAGCTCACATATATGAGGTATTTAGAGTAGTCAAATTCCTAAGGGAATGGAGGTCGCCAGGGGCTGGGGGTGGAATGCAAAGTTGTCGTTTCCTGCCTGGGTATTTCCGTTTTGCTAGTTGAAAAGGTCTGGAGATCTATTACTACTACTACTACTAAACCATACACTTAAAACTTATTAAGATGCTGGGGCACCTGGGTGGTTCAGCTGGTTAAGTGTCCAGGTCTTGATTTCAGCTCAGGTCATGATCTCATGGTTTGTGGGTTTGAGCCCCATCTCCGGCTCTGTGCTGGCAGTAGGGAGCCTGTTTGGGATTCTCTCTCTCTCTCTCTCTCTCTCTCTCTCTCTCTCTCTCTCTCTCTCTCTTTCTCCCTCTCTCTCTCTCTCCTTCTCTGCCCCTCCCCTGCTCGCTCACTTTCTCTCTCTCAAAATAAATAAGCTTAAAAAAATTATTAAGATGCTAAATTTTAAGTCATTTTTTTAAGCACAGTTTAAAAAAAATCCCCCATTTGGGGTAGAGGGGGAGGTTATGAGGGTTTTTAGAGATGGAAGTCCAGGCAGGCTCCACAGAAGGGGTGTTCTGAGTTGGGCAGGGTTTGGGCAAGCGCAGATGGGTCTGAGGCATTACAGGCTTGCACCTTTGGCCCCTGCTTCCCTCCTTCCCCAGCCCTTCAGATCTGTACGCCAGAGCAGTGCCCGAAGGGGAGCAGTACTGGAAGAAAGAAGGGATTTCTTAAATATCTACTACGTGGTCCCAGCCCACGTGCTTCATGACCCCTATCCTTCTGGGACTCAGTCTTCCCATCTGTACAACCAGAGAGTGACCCTGGACTCCTCCCAGTTCTCACACTGGGAATAATCTCTGAGGGGAGAGGGAGGTGGGAGGCACCAAGGAACCACAGAGAGGGGACCAGGACACTCACTGTTCAAAAGACCAGGGCTCTGGCACTGTGGCCTCATGATCCTGCCCGAAGCAGGTTCTGTCCATTTCACAGAAGGGGACTCTAAGACCCAAGGGGATTGGGTTTTGTTCCAACTCAACAAACAGGTGCCTGCACCTACTCTGTTTGTGATAGGATCACAGTTCCTCTTCCCAATCCAGTCCTGGAGTAACATAAAGTAAAGCACCATTGATTGCACCAGACAAAGCCCTCCACGCCCAGGGCTCTCTCCAGGAATTGAGACTCTCACCTCTCCTCTGACTCAGGAACCTTTTGCCCTCGAAAGGAACAAGGTGGGACAGTCCTTGGTTCCAATCTCAGCTCTGCCAAGCACTAGCTGGACATCATCTCCACCATATCCATGAGGACCCCTCCCAGCAGCACCCCTCTGAGGGTGAGATGAGGCAAGGCACAAACGCAGAGCCCTGCAGGGTCTGGCATACAGTAGGCACTCAATAAATGGCTGCTATCAACAGCCCTCTCCCTGAAGACAAAGCCATTCTCATCGATCTGTTTGTTCCTCTCAGAGGCTGGTTTGTTTGTTTGAATACTTCCCAGAGAGATTTTCCCCCAGGAGGACTGGGTGGTGCTCCCTAGCCAGCCCCAGGGACAAGAAGGGAGGAGCAATGAGCCTCACTTATGGAAAAAAAAATCAAATCATCATCACGTGGAAACAAGAGAGAAGTCCTGGGGAAGCCCGTGGTGGCCCCAGCACCCTTTCCTCACCCTCTCCCTCCTCCACACAGGAGGACCCACGATGGCCCCAGATCCTGCTTAATAAGCCCCCTGGGCCAGGCTGGGAGGCCTGATGTGATCCGGCTGCTACTTAAACCACACAAAGCCTTCTATTCTTAGCTGTGCAGGGGCCTAGTTCCTCGCCAGCTGCCGTCAGCCCTGTGGTGCAGGCCTGGAGGTCAATCAGACCACAAGGTGGTGGCAGGCGGCCCCTGGCCTGACTGAAGCCTGAGGCCCATACGAGGGGGCTGCAGAGCCCAGACCAGACACCGGGAAGCAAGGTGGGTTCTCCACTCTGGCCCACTCTCCTGCAAAGCCCCCTGTACCCACTGCGTGTCACTCGTGCTTTTTTCCCCCAGTAGAGTTTTTTGAGCATTTCTTACCTGGATCTTACAACCCTGAGAGTTAGGTATCCATGACCTCCCTTTTACAGGGACAGGGAGACTAGGGACTCAGCCTGGAACACTGGCAAATACACAGTCACACCTCACACCCGGGGCTGCCTGGCTACAGAGCCTCGCCTGCCCCAGAGGGAAGGTCTCCCACACCTGGCGACCCAGACACTCCTCTGCTGGGCTGATCTGTGTGAGAACATGTTTAGGCTGCTCTGACCTTTTCAAGGAGCTTAACAGAAATTTTCTCTCCCCTGCATAGACACCACAGCAAGTATCCAAAATCTCGAGTTCTTTGCTGTGGGCTGTAATTAGATCCTCCCTGCAAATCGGTGGCCTACGGTGTGCCCGGCACCTTACCGGATGGCCCACCAGCTGGGTAGTTTGATCTGACCTTACAGTAGCCTTGTGAGGTTGGCCTTGTCATCACCGTTTTGTAAACGAGGCCATGTCATAGATCTAAGTTTGCACGGGCACTGCGTGGAGCTGGTCAGGAATTGGGGCGTGTCAGGCCTTTTTAAGATGGAGAAGGAGTGATGCTTATGGTTACTGGCTCTTCTTTCCATAAACTGCTTAAGTTTATGTTCCTGTTCCATGATATCCTTCCCCCTGCCAGCCCCTCCACCCTGCCCCTATGCCAGCCCGGGCAGCGAGAGCATCTGTGATGCCTCTGGGTACCAGCTGAAGCCAGCTATCTGCCTGGACCCCCGTTCTGTTGGGGCCGGGACACCATCTAGGAACCTCTCAGGAACAAGGGCATTGAGAGGGACCCTCAGAACTCTGGGAGAAGCGATGCTGGGCATAGCCCAGTCCTGTAGCCCTGCACCTCATCATGGGCACAGTGGCTTTGACCAAGGATTCTCTGTGACAAGGTGTGGGCCCCCCTGCGAGCGGGGACCTAAGCCTTGGCGAAATAAAGCAGCATCTGCACCAGTGATCTGAGTCTTCCCGATTGATACCTCCTGGCACCCACTGAGAAGCAGAGGAAATGGGGGTAAGGGGGACTGTCTTGTTCTGCCCACGGACCCCAACCACTCCCCTCCTCGCCAGCTACCCAAGGACACAGGCCTGTAGGTGGGCAGGCCCTGTTGGCCCCCACCCTTGTGACCAGGACAGGCAAGCTGGGGAGGGGGGAGTTCCTCACAGGTGTTCAGGACCCTTCCCCAGAGACCAGGACCCAGCACCCTGCAGGCATCTGGGAAGCAGCTGGGGTGGGGGGAGGGCATTATCTGGTCCAGCAGACAGGAGGGGTGGCGCTGTCCCTCCTCCTATTGCTACGCACGCCCGATGTGGGAATGCAAACACAGCCCTGGCCGGCATGTGCTCCTTGTACATAATTCATGAGCTCCTATCGCTTTGGCCTGGATACAGTGTACTCAGCAGGAGAAACCTGCAATGGAAAATGGTCAGCGGTGAGCAGGGAGGACTTCCAGGAATGGAGGGAGTGGGCCAGAGGCCTGGGAGATTATGGAAATTGGACAAATAAGTGTTATTAACAGCAAGACTGGTCTACACGTGTGCAGGGTAAGTCAGTTTACTACACACTTTCACAGACTACATCTCATTGAATCTTCACAAAAGGCCAGTGTGGAAATTACTATGATTCTCATTTTACAGATGAGGAAACTGAGGCTCAGGGGTTATGTAACTTACCCATTTTTCCAAAGAAGGAAGAAGCAGAACTTCCTACCCTGCACCAAACAGCCTCAAGTAGGAAACCCACAACCCCAGGCTGGCTCAACTCCCCTTACCCCCAAATCATGGTCTGGAGCCTTAGAAGAGCCAGCACGCAGTGAGGACAGCACGCAGTGAGGACACCAAGGCACTCCATCCTGAGCCCAGTGCCCAATTGCTGAAGAAAGACAGTGAGGAGTGAATTCTACCAGCAGGGCCAGCCTGACCTCCACCCCAGCAAACAGGCTGCCCCCTACCCAGCTAGGGCAGCCCAGAGGAACTCGAGCTAGAGGAAAAACACTCTGGGTCTTGCCCGGCTGGCAGAGATGTGCTAGGTGACCTTGACTGACATGAGCATGAGCAACTCAAGGTCCAGAGAAGGGAAGGACTTGTTCAAGGTCCCACAGCAGAAGAGTCTGGCCAGTCCACAAACTGGGCACCGCCAGGTGCTGGGGACCCTCCAGATGCTTCCTGTCAGGGGAGGCACACACTCAGCTGGTGTTTGGACCCTCGTGACCTGCCTCAGGTAGCTTCTACAGCCCCATCTCCAACAAGCCATCTTTACGCCCCTCTTCCCCCGCCATCCTGGTTCCTTACAGCATCCCGAAGACGTAACCCACCTGTTGTCACCTTTGTACCTTTGCTCAGGCTCCTGTCTTCCAAGAATGCCTGCCCACACTCACACCTCCCACCATAACCTCTGTGATTCTTTGCAGAGCCTCACTTGAGATCCCCCACCCGCCTCTGCCCACTCCCTCCCTCCTTGTCTCTTCTGAGCCTTCCCACAGTCCTGACCTCCTGGACAGCCTCTGTGCACTCTGCCCAGGGTAACTGTTCCTGGAACCGGCTCATTCACACCCCTCGGGACCTGGGACTAAAGCCACGGATGAAGTGAACTTCACACACCCACCCACCACGAAGACCCTGGACACTTTAGAAGAAGCACTTATTCCTTTTAGGGCTTGTGTTTGTCTTTCTTTAAAAACCCTTCATGGGCACGGGGAAATGAAATAGAAGGTTCTTAGTCAGACGCATTCTGGCATTTCCAAATGCTGGCTCTGTGCCTGGCACACAGTACATGTCTGAGATATGTTCACGTGGTGGATGAAAGAATAAAAATATCTCCACCTTGCACTTCCTCCTGCTCCTTGGGAAAAGTTTTCAATTAGCAATAATCATGCCTCAGATAAACTTTGGACACTGCCACTGCACAAAGCAATCCTCCCGCTCCTTGAACCTCCGCCATTATTACCGATTCTGTCCTGGGGCTAAATCATGTTCCCTGTGATGCTCTTTCAAAATGCAAACAGCCCTGGGCAAGAAAGAAGCTCTAGCGGAGGCTTCCGGTACAAAATGGGAATGTGAGGGTTTGCTGATCTGGCTCTTCCCAAAGCGTTCTCTTTTGGCTATTAGTCCCAGACCCTGCTCTGTGTGCTGAAGCAAACCCGGGAGTTGGGAAAGGCTGGCTGCACATCGTACCACCTGTTGGGATGCTAATTTGCATCAACACATTAAAAGCTCTGAGAAGTCCTGTTTCGATTTATGTGACCTAGCAGTTCTCGAATTTGTACGTTCACATGTCCTAGGACCTTTAGCATTGCAGGGATCTAGGGCTCCTCGGAGCACGGTTTGGGGAGTGTGGGCCAGCATGTGCACGTCCACTGCAGGACAAGATAGGCGAGCTGAAAGGGCATCTGTGTCCGGTACACAGCCAAGGCCACAGTTCCTTGTGCTGACCATTTTACAGAGGCCCAGGTCTGACCTAAGCCATCAACAATGATCTTTTGTGACAGACAGAAGCAGAAAATGAATGGGGCACCATACAGCTTATAAATGGAACATAGAGGAGAGGGAACAGGTGACAGGCCAGACTGGAGACCTGAGTTCCCACTACAATACTGTGCTCACTGCTGGCCACTGCGCAAGAGACCCTTGCTTTAATCATCTGTGAAACCAGGCGAATGCTATTCTCAGGGCTGTTGTAAAGTCTCAGTGTGGTAATGCACACGGAGGCAGATCATAAATGTAGGTCCTGTCCTGGTATTTGCTACGTACACATCATTATTTCTCTACATGCACTGCCAGGAGGGTGTGGTCACGTCTCCATTGATCACAAGCCACTGCTGAAGTCCTCAATCAGGATGGATGGACAGATGGATGGAATCCCTAACAAGATCCAGAATCAACAATGGTTGTTTGAATAAGAATGAATGAACCAATTCCAGTAAGTTCAATTGTCCCATTTCTTAATCCCTAACTGGTAGAAGCAGTAAATCAGGAAGGATACGCGAGGGAAGATAGGTGGTGGACTGCTGGAGCCAGCAGAATGAAGGTCAAGGTGAGAAGAGCCAGAAACCTGCAAAAGCAGACCCTCCGGCGGCAAAGCAGGCACAGCAGCCCAGGGTCACTTGGTGTAGGGCCAGCAGGTCTCGATGCTCCCAGCAACACAGTGAGTGCTCGCAAGGCCCTTCCCGGAGAGGTTAACCATGTCGCCATTGTGCAGGGAAAGGAAGTGATCAATCCTTTTCACAAAGGTTTCCAACCCAAACTATGAGAGGGTTGTTTTTAAAGGCGATGAGGGAGCAGAAGGAAGCTTTAGGGACACAAGCCTGGGCTGCTTGGAAAAACACACTTTTATACAAACTTATCAACATAGTCATGCACAGGACAAACGTGTTTAAAGTGCCTACTGTGTGCCAGGCAAGTGCCGCTAGGCACTTGGGTGGGGGAGGGTATACTCAAGGCCTCATCAGATGACAGTAGACAGTATCACACACTGAAGACTGGATAAATGAGGTGTCAGGTCACTCAAGAACAGAAAGGAAGTGTTGGAGGAAAAAACCACAGACAGGAAGTCTGGAGGACCAAGCTAGATCACGATGTGACCTCAGCCAAGTCACCTTCCTTCTCTGAGCCTCCATTTTCCCATCTATAAAGTGGGGCTGATAATGAATATCAAGAAAACTACTAAATTACACCAGGCACTGGACCAGTGTGCATGGTCGTCAAGACAGCCATTGCTATTTGCTGTGGGCAATGATTGTCCCTTTCCCAGATAAGCAAACTAAGGCTCGCCTGGGTACTCACTTGCTCAAAGGCTGGAATTTAAACCTGGGTTTGTCAGATTCCAGAGCTCACCCTCTCTTGCCCTCCCAGATGAGTCCCATGCTGCCTTGCCCTGACTGCCAGGAGGACTTGGGGACACTGTGGATATCAAAGTGCTTTATAAAGGCAAACTATTAGGTGTCCAAAGCCAAAAAGAAATGAGTCTTGATTTCTCAGTGAAACCAAACACTGAAGTTCACAGAGGTATTCAGAACTCAGCTCCTGGGCTCCTAACCCCTCTGCCTCCTCTGTGTCTTGGCCAACTTCTTCACAGAGCCCCATCCCAGACCAGAAACAGCCTTCCTCATGGCCATCTGGCCTCCCCTGTTGAGGACCTAGAGGGCACAGTGTGGCCCAGGTGCCACGGGGGCTTGGCAGAATTAGGGGCTCTGAGCTCCCTCACCACTCCCCGCAGAGAGGCTGTGGGGCCTCGGGGCCAGTCTTCTCATCTCTCTGAGCCTTGGGTTCCCCCCACAACATGAGGGATTAAAGCAGAGTTCATGTGGGGAAAGATATTCTCCAAGGTGGGTCTAAAGAAACATGACTGACCTTTAGCTGGGTGATTTAGTGAGGTGGGTCGGAAGAGATTCAGGCTCTCAAGAGGTACTACCCCACCTACCAGGAATCTCCCATCTACCCTTGATATCACTGTCTGCCCTTGGGAGCCCTGGTCTGAGACTGGACTCAGCTCTTACCACCACCAGTCACCAGCGGGACCCTAACCTGCTGGCTTCCAGGTTGGGGCCCAGGTGGGGGAGAGAGAGGCAAATGGTCTTTAGGCAGAACTGCATACATCTTCACCAGAGAGAGCTGAGCCCCACGCACAGACATCCTTGCTGTGGCCCAGAGAGGTTGCTAACTGGCTTCAGGCCACACAGCAAGATGGGCCACATGGGTACCAGGACCCAAGCCTTGTAGGCCCAGATCAGGGCTCTCTCCATTGCCCCAGAGTCATCCCTTCTGGAACATGGATCGAGCACAGAAAGGATGCACCCACCCCCATCACATGGTGGTCATTGACAGCTCGGCCCCCAAGCCACAGGGTGAAAACCAACTCCGGGAAGCTCCAGCCCTGCCCCACCGCAGGTACTGATGGGGCACGTGTGTGTAGAGGATGGACTCGGCCCGCCTCTATAGGGCCCTCAACAGGAGGAAGGACATTCCAGTGATAGTACAATGGATCTCAGTTAAACCCAAGAAAGAATTTCCTGAGGCAGCATTTGAAATAGACACAGAGCAGGAGAAGGATGACAGCGGAGTCTCCTCTGAAGCAGAAGATGCGATCTCGTCCATTATGTCATTTTAGCTTCGAAAAAGACCTGGAAGGGAAGGGCTGCTGCCCACATATTATGGGTGAGTAACAGGCTCAGAGAGGTTAAGTGACCTTCCCAGTGTCTTCAAAGTTCTGATCAAAAGAGGCAGAGCAGGGCTTCAAAGCCAGGACTGACTTGGAAGCCTGCACCCCTCCCCTCTCTGGAAGGGTTCTTTGGGTCAAGGCACCACCACACCCACTGTGGGCCTCTGGGGTCAGACACCCGGGGGTGTGTTGTGGGTGTCAGGGAGGCGAGGGAGTGCCCAGCCAAGGCCAGCTGCAAAGAAAGGGCTCTAGGCCTGCCCAGCTGTCCCCAAGACACCATCGCTGGGGGCCTCGTGGGTGCTCTCCATGCAATGCAGCCCAACACATCTTCCACCTGACCATGACTCCAGTTCCCTGCTTGGCAGAAACCCCGTGCTCATCCCAAATCCCACCTTCACAGGGCCCCGAGGTGTCAGTGCAACCCCTCCTGCACGGTCTGTCCCAGGCTTGCCTGGCCCCACACTCCCATCCCCTAGTCTTCACAGTCTCCCTCCAAGCTCCAGACAGTGCAGCTCATTGTGGGAATCAGAGGCCGATGGCAGAGCCAGCAATGGCTGCCCAGCTCCATAAAGTAGCTACTCCAGAGCCACCTGAACTCACCTGACACCAACCTACCCATAACCTTGGCCTCACTCCGGGGATTCGGCTCTCCCTGGCAAGGCCATCCTGGGAATTTCCTGCAGCCTGATCTGGGGGACGTGGTGTGGACCCAGGCAGGTCCCTTGGGTCCCTGACTTCTCTGTGGCAACAGGGTGCAGAAGCCTAATTCCTCCAGCCACACTCAGCCTCTGTATGTCACTGCCCCGGCCCTGTGAGTACTTACCCCAGTCCACAGATGGGGGAAACTCAGGCTTGAGAGAGTGAGAAGCCATTTCTCACAGGACATGGTTTGCAGCAGAGGACTGAGGGGAGGGGCAGAGAGCTGACAGGTGAATGTCCATGGTGTGGCCAGGCTGCATGACACCATTATAACCTTGTCACTGGGGCAGGGTCTACACTGAGGGTGGTGACAGTCCCTGCCCTCTCACTGATGGTCCAGCCACATTGTGAGTTCTGGGCTCCCACTGTATTACTGATGATCATGGTAAAGGCTGTCATTTGCTGGATGCTCCCGGCTCACCAGGGACCATCTCCAGTACTTCACGTTTATTCACTCATTTGGTCTTCACAACGATCCTCTGAATACTCTCTGTTATCCCCATTTCGCAGATGAGGAAATCAAGGCACAAGACACTATGGGGCACATCGTGTAGTTCCCCAGCCACTTATGGCAGAGTCAGGATTTTTGGAGAAAGTATGGTTTCAGAGACTGTGTTCTAACCACCACTCCACACGGCCTGAGAGGGAGGGACAGAGACACAGGTCATTCAGATGGTCAGGCTAGAGAAAACTCATAGCCATGTCCTCTAAGGACCAGTGGGGGTGGAGCTGGACACAGTGGCAGGCACAGTGGGCAGGGACCTAGGCACCCATCTCCAAGGGGTACGAAGGCACTAGAATGCTTTAGTTTGTCTCTGGTGTAGGGGCCAAGCCCCCCTTCATAAGGGATATGCCCAAGTAACAAGAGGTGACCCTTCAACCGAATCCTAAGTAGGGTGGGTACACTGGATTCCACAGTTTTGACAACGGAGTGAGGAATAGGGCCTGTTTGCCACTCCAGGTCCACTCCCCACCCTGCAGGGGGCCCAGGAGGCTGATCTTAGTGGACTGCACTGGGCTCCGTGCCACTGGCTTCTGGGTAGGTTCACCCAGTGGGAAGCCCCAGCGGGAGACTGGAGGAAGGAAGAGAGATAGTTGAGGGTTTTTTTTCTCCCTGCCTCCCCCCCACCAGGTCTCCTGAGCTGACCAGTTCCTTCTACTGCAGGCCACAGCCCTGGTCCATATCACTGACCACTTACTTCCTTCCCTGGCAACTCTGGTCCCCTTCTGATGGTAACGGCTCATAGGGATGGTAGGGTCTAGGTGCTGCACACTCCCTTGTCGGTTTGCTACATCCCTATTTACTGCCGGAGCAATTCATCCTGGGTGATACACTCTCTCTGGCTGGGCCAGAGCAGAGGAGACCAAGCACTACCATCAATGACCCCTTTCCTGCAGCCCTCTCCCCAAATGGCCCTTGGAGTCTCTTCTAAATAAACATGGAAGAAATGACTAAAGCAGAGCAGTTTACAGGGGTGCTGTTACTATTACTATATATACAGGCCTTGCTGTGTTGGCCTGGGCCTGGCCCCGCACACGGTGCAGGCTGGAGGCCAGGGCAGGACCAGGCCAGGGAAGGAGGGAGCAGGAGGAGAGTTCAGCTCTTAGGGAGGACAATCGATGGCAGTTCCTAAGTGTATACAGCAGGCACTAAGCTCTATACACTGAGCACTTCATTCATTTCTCATGAGAGCCCAAGAAATACATCCTAGTTCCTAGTTATGCATTTTACAGAAGAGAAAACTGGGGCTTAAAAAGCTGAAATGACTTGCCCAGGGTCACACTGCCAGGGAGTGACAAGGACAGGGCTCAGATGCAAGCTTTGCTGCCTGCAAAACCCATGCTGGTAACTGCCTTGAAATAATTTCACTGAACTGGCTTCCAACAGAGGCAGCTGACTTAAATGGGGTCAGTTATTGGTGAGGCCCAGACAGAGGCCTCCAATGTCTCCCCCATCCCCACGCTCAGATGGAAAAAAAAAAACAAAAACCCAACCTTCTGACATTCTTCAGTCCTCCCAGGTAGGACAGGGCCCCAAGCAGGCGGTGCAGTTGGGTGTCCAGGTTGGGAAAACAAGCAGATTCAGACAAAGCTTCATTGTGAAGGAGGGCCCGATACTTTGACCATTAAAACAAATCCCAGCAAAACAAAATGCCTGCTGCCTTATCTTATCTTAGCTAAGAGGGGCAGGAAAGTGCTCCAAGACAGGGTGTCAAAAAGGATCCGGTCTGGGTGGCTGGGGCAGGAGGAAAGAGCACCACGCGGGGAGTCCAGAGTCTAGGTGTAGTCCCACTCTGCCACCGTCTGTGACCTTCTGCGGCAGTGCTGACGCTTTCTGTGCATGGCCTAATCTGGTCTCTGCAGCCCTTTCAGAGAACGATGATTGCAATTCCTATTGTCAAACGAGGACACCGAGGCTCAGAGACACCCAACCTAGGAGCAGTTGGAACCCAGGCTTATCAGACTGCAACGTCTTGTCTTTCCACTCAGCCGCTGTCTCCCCAGGCAGGGAGGTCCCAGGGAGAGCCACACCCTGCCTAGAAGCAATGAGCCCCTCACCAGGAAGCTGTGCAGGTGTCACCCTGAGGACACAGAAGAAAGCATCCCACAAACTGTGGTGGGCGTCTGTCAGTCCTAGGAGCTGACAGCACCTGGGAAGCTTTAAAAACTGCTGATGCCTGGGTTGTTGGCCTGGGCAGGCCTATTAAAAGATTCCTAGATGATTCTAGTGTGCAGCAAAATTTGAGAGTCATGGGCCCAGAGGCACCCACTAGAGCCTCTCCTAGCCCAACAGGCTCCCTACCCACCTCTTGAGGAAGAGTAAGGCTTTATTACTCTGAGCTTATTTTACAAGAAGGACACAAAAGCGGGCAAAACATAAGGGATGAGGTCATGTCCCCGAGGCCCCATAGCCAAGCGCAAGTGCAGGCAGCACAAGGGAGCCCTGACTTCAGGGTGTCTTGGAGGCAAACTCCTTTAAGCTACTTGGGGATCCTGGTTCTTGTCAGTTCACTCTGAGCCTCTTGGGTGCGAGGATGTGACAAATTCTTCACAGCATTTATTTTTTTAATTGAGTCCACTGATTTAAAAATTAAAAAGCTACAGGATTAATGCTGGAAGACACCTCTACCGGTGGGCGCAAGCAACGCCTGGTTTCTTTAGGAGATTTGGGCCCAGGCCTGGGAAGAGCCGAGACTCTCAGACCTCAGCACACATCTCCTCCCTCCCTGCCGCCCTCGTGCCCTCACAGCACAATGTCACAGACGGTGAGGCGGTGTGTGGTGGTGGAGAGAGGGAAGCCGGTGGGGTCCAGCAGACCTGGGTTCTGCCTACGCTCTCCCCTGGCACAGGAACCTCTGCTCTCTGAGCTCACTGAATTCCAAGTGCTGACCCCGTAGAGAAGCACATGGTGCCATGGTATGAGTGTGCTCGCACATGTGTGTGTTACATATCTTCACACTCAGCTCTGGGAGCACCACCTCCAGGAAGCCTTTCCTGACACTCTCCTCTCCCAGCCCCAGACAACCCCAGACCCCACCTTCCCTGCCACATTCTGTCCCATGCAGTACTGTCACTGCTTCTGTGTCCTCCCCTCCCTACAAGGCCATTCATTCATTTGTTACATACAGCAGCCACCCCTTGTCTGGGATTCATTCCATAGGCCCTTCCAGAGCACCGATCTCTGCCAAACTTCTCGGCAAGGTGCTGGAGACAGAGCTAATAACAGCCGGCACGCATCGAGGGCTTACTGTGGGCTTATTTTCTGAGTGCTTTATATGTATAATTCATGTACTCCTCACCACAATCTTATGCACAGATGCTGTAATTGTTCCCATTTTACAGATGGGGAAACGGTGGCCCAGAGAGGTTAAATCACTTGCCCAAGTCACATGGCTAATAAGCATGTGCACTCGGCTGTGGTTTCAGCATGACTGTATCACCATCCACCAACACTGATGGTGCTGGCCCCGCCCCGGGAGCTCACTCTTCACAATTTGTATCTGTGCGCTTACTTGTTTAATGTCTGTTTCCCCCACAGACCAACATCTCCAATCAAATTACATTTAGGGTTTTTCTGTTTGTTTGAAAATGTTTATTTATTTTGAGAGAGACCGAGGGAAGGGGGGGAGAGATGGGGAGAGAGCATGAATCCAAGTAGGCTCCACAATTTCAGTGCAGGTCTCACGAACCGTGAGATTGTGACCTGAGCTGAAATCAAGAATCAGGTGCTCAACCGAGCAACCAGGCACCCCTCAAACTACATTTTGCATGTGTTTGTAGGAGACTGAGAGAGAAACATACACGCAGAAGGTTAGAGAGACGGAAACAGAGACCAAATGAACACTGCTTTCCTTTAACAAGGACTCACTCATTGCCCGGCATCTCCTACCTGGACCCAGATGGCCCCTCCTAATTGGGCCATTCCTGCTGCTGAAGCCTAAGAAGAGCCAGGTCCCTGGACATCCCGGTGCTGCCCCCTGCCCTGAACTTGGCTCTGGGCCCTCTGTGTCTGACAGCTGCCTGTTCACTGGGAAAGCGTGGGAACCGCAGCTCTCTGACAGAATCCTCCTGACAGCAAAGTGCCCTCCTCCTTCGCGTCTTCCTGTCACCCAGCACACCCTCCCTCCTGGCATCACTGGCTGGACCCTTCAATCAGCTTCTTTCCGAGCCACTCCCTCCTGGGGAGGGGACAGGCAAATGGACTCAGGCTGACAGAGCACCTGCCTGTGTGTCAGGCCTGGCCAGGCGCCTCACTCCTGTAATCTCATTTCACCCCATAACACTATTATTATCAGCCCCATTTTATAGGGAAGGAAACAGAGGTACAAAGGTTGAGTGGCTTGCCCGAGGGGCAGATTGAACTGCCCCCTCACAAGTAGGAGGATGCTACTTTGTGCCAGGTACTGGTTCGGGGGCAGGGGGGGCGCTGGGGTGGCAGAGAACAGTCTGGTTCTGACAGGCCACAGTCAGCCAGCGAGTGTGTGGATCTGCCCAGAAGGAGGCTTAGATTCTGCCCGCTTGAGGGGAGTCGTGGAAGCTTCTAGGAAGAGGCATCTTCAGGCGCGGCTAGAATCCTCACTGCTCTGCTCCCATGGCCACCACAACAGGCAGAAGGGCAGGCCGGCCTTGGCCTACAAAGTTCTGGTGCCTAGTGAGGACTTGCCACCACCTGGGCGGCTGCAAAGGAAGGAGAGGTGCCCTGCCCACTGTCCTGCCAATGACCCCACTGTGGCTGGGCCAGCCGGGCCCCAGCCCTGCCAACCTGGCCTGGCCCGGCCGGCTCCCAATCACAGAGTCTTCTCTGCCCAGCTAATGACCATGCTGCCAGCAGCCCAGGCCTCTACCCCCTTCAGGGGAGGCAGCAGCTAACTATAGAGCCTGCTGGCCCAGACAGTGGCCAGGCCAAAAATCACAGCTGCCCGTCACACCACATCCTCTGGCTCCAATTGCTGTGGTCTCCTTCTCCACCTTCTAGAGTCGCAGAGGACACTGCAGAAGCCTGCGGTTCCGGGGGCTCGGACACCACCCCACTCACCACAGACATGGGAAAACGGGACCACAGAGCAGGGCTGATTCGCCCCAAGTCACACAGCTAGGGTCTGGATACCTGGCCCTTCCTTCGCCTGGAGAAGGTTCCTTTCCAGGCTTTTTCCATGCAAAGTATGCTCTCAAGGTACTCGGGTAGAGTTGAGGAGACAGGACAGCAGTTCAGTCACAGATAGGAGCTTGATTCCTCACTCCCCGCTGTCTGACTGGGTGACCTTGAACAAGACAGTGTACCTTCCTGAACCCCAGTTTCTAGGTGATAACAGGAGCTACTTCCCAGAGTTGTGAATGAGAGCATCTATAAGGTATTTAGCACAGCGGCTCAGAAGTACTCAAGAACATTAGCTATTATTAATATCATGAGCATAGTGTTACTAAATGAGTATGCAGATACATTTCACTGACTGTAAAATGTGATGCAGCGGTAGGTATTATTTGTGACTATTACTGTGAAGTGTTAAAAATTCAGAGGAGAAGTGACCAGAAGGTTAGGTAATCCAGGAATGTCTCTGGGGGAATTTATGACCCGAGTTAGGCCTACATAAATGGGGAGATGAGCAGAGAAGCAGGGATGGAGGGAAGATGAGGGGAACCCCATTAGCAGAGGGCAGCACAGGATATGTTTGGGAGACTGACGAGCAATGAGCCAGAGGTCTGTGCAGTGGCTGTGGTGGGCAAGGCCTTGAATGCACAGCAAAGGAGCATGGTCTTCATTTTACAGTCAAGAAAGAGCCACAGAGGGTTCTCTGTGAGGACTTCATATGCTTTCTGAGATGTGAATTTTGTCCGACACTAAAGGCTCTCTACTATCTGGCCACCCACCCCTTTTTTCCACACCCCTCACTGACCCCACAAACACAGTATTCCTACTCCAGAGTGGTCCCCAGCTCTCTGCCTTCTACACCATCCCATCCGCCCTGCTACGGCCCAGCCTATGCTTCATGTCCACAGTGAAGCACCCTTTTACCAAGTACAAATCATACCACGTGCTCTACATATATGACCTCGCAGTCACCCATAACATCTCTTATTTTACAGAGGACGAAACAGAAGCTTGGAAGGGTGGTGTCTCACTCACTGTCTCACAGTAAGGAAGCGGCACAGCCAGGATTCAATTTTGAACTGAGGTCAGGACCCCTACTTGCTAGAGCAAATTGCCTCTTGTCCTGGATCAGAGCCTTCTGAAGCCTTCTGGCTTACTCCAGCCTCGAAGCCTCTCCCTGCCAGCCCCTACCACTCATTTGGAATCAGAGCCCCAAGACTTGATCCTAGCACCTCTAGCTTGGTTTCTATTGTTTCCTGCGGGTCTACCTGGCTTCTGCCCCCAACAGGAAAAGAGCCAGGGTTGATGATAGGTCACTTTCTTCCTGTCCTGCCCCCTCCCTCCATACCCAAGACTTTGAAAAGCACTGACAGGAACCACCCACCTGCTCTGGTGGGATTCAGAAGTTCAGCTGAGCACGGAGCAACTTCCCTGAGCCTGCCTCCCAGCTCATGAGGGGAGCCATAAATTATTCACTGCACCTTTGTGCCTAGGGAGGCCAGACAAGGGGCCAGAGGGAATGAACGCCAGCTGCGCCCAATCCCAGAAGCCAACAGCTCTGGGGTGGGGTTGGGGAGTCAGAACCCTGAGCCCCAAGCCAGGGTCCCCAAGCAGATTCTGGAAGGCTGTGGAACCAGGAAGCAGCCAGGGGAGCATGACCTGTACAGGAATCCCAGCTGAGCAAACCCAAGTCTGTGAGCCTGCAACAGTAGCCCGCCTTGTAATCTAAGGCAAATCTGAGTTTTCCTGGTCAAAATTTCCAGCTTCCTTTCTTTACAGAGAAGGAACTAGATATTTGACAGAGCACTATATATTTATATCTTATTTAATCCTCACAACAACCTTGCAAAGGAGTTCTAATTTACAGAGATCCCAGCGCTCTTGAGTAAAGTGCACGGCCGCGTGGCCAGTGGGAGGCAGGGCAGATTCACGCCCACCTGGTCTGACTTAGCACCGTCAGCCGTGCTGTGTAGCCCACCCAACTGGGAGCTAGTCATCCCACTGCCTTTTCCATCTGGGTAACTTCCAGAGCACCTGGTATGAATTGACGCTCAGTTCCTGAAGCAAACTCAAAGGCCCCCGGGCAAGTAAGTGGCTTCATCTCTCTGAGCCTCCGTTTCCCACACATGGTAGCCATTAGTAACAAGCCCAGCCTTGGCAAACACAAAAATCTCTTTAGCACTTGACAGTTTGCCAGATGTGATGGCCCCATTATCTGAGCAGGTAACACACAGGCTGCCTTGACCCCATTTTACAGGTGAGGCTTGGAGACTTGCATGCATCTGCGAGGTCCCAGATGGCTCCCCAACCCCCATTCTGCCTCACTCCAGGTTCCAGGTTCTTTCCACCACACCATGAAATGAGATCACAGGTGTGAAACTATCTCATCAAAGGGGAGCTTTGTTCAGATGCAGGGGTTATTATGAGAATTTGAATCCCCATGGATGGGAGTTGGGGGGAATGCCAAGCCCCTCTGTTACCTTCTCTTCTGCTGTCCCCAACCCCTTCACCCCCAGGGACTCAGCTTCTGGCATTCAGCTGACCTCTCCACCTCCCAGGGGCTTTCCAAGGGGGTTTCCCCACAACACCACGAAGCTGGGCACAGCAGGGGTTAACCAGTCCCAGCCAAGGCCACAGGGCTAAGACCAAGGCCATGTCCCCTCCTCCTCCCCACTCAGACAAGAACCCACAGAGCTCATGCCAAGCTATCTTTCACAACCCCCCTCTTTCTGCATGGCCCCAGAAGGCAACAGAAGGAGCCCCTGCCTGGGAATCCAGACACCCTGGACTGTGCCCCTAGCCCTGGCAGCCCCAGCCTAGAGACCCTGAGCAAGCCCTCCCCTCCCGGGCCAGAGGTGTCTGGCAGGTTCCCCTGCCCAGGAGAAGCTGAGGTCAGACCTTCAGTCTGGGCCAAAGGCTGTGGGATTGCTGACTTGTCTCGGGGCCCCAGCAAGCACCACACAGACTCTCAAAGCAGCCTCATAAGCAGTCACCCTGACCTCACATCAGGGGTGGGAAAACCCCAGCCACCCACCCAGAAGATGCTAACTGGGAGCAGATACCTTGAAAGATCTTTGGGGAGAAGCGTACTTCTGCGTCAACCTTTTACTTACTTTAGCCCCTAGGACAATTGGCACACGCACGGCTACCCAGCCTCCTGTGTCCCATTAGTAACGTGAAGGAGGAGAGTTAGGGGGTGCTGAGAGCCCTCACCTGCTCCAGCTCTGATGGGCTCTGACTTGGGGACCTCTAGAGTGACTTTTCCCAACAAGTAAGCAGCATTTCAGAATGCCCTGGTGTCTTAGAGACCCTAGAGTCTGGCACACAAGGGCCAGGGGCCACTGCTCCCTGCTCAGGGGTCCACAGGGAGGGAGGCTATGGAACTGGGAAGCTTCCCATCTCTCCCTTCAACTCTGGGTCACCTTTCCTGGGACGTGACCTGGCCGTGGAGTGCGAGGGATGGCGGCCAGAGGAAGCCACCTCCTCAGCCTCAGGATCGGCTCTGGGATGCCCCAGTGGCCCTACTTTGACCCCTCCCCGCCACCTCCTGCCTGGCGGCTATCCACTTCCTTTCTTCGTTCTCAGCTTCTTTCCCTCTCCACCTTAACCCTCCAACCTAGTCTCAGCTGCCAGATTGAAAAGATCACGGTCACTCAACCCCGCTGACCCTCAGCTTCCACATCGTTAAGAGCCCATAACAATGCACAACACCTTTTATCTCCTGGAATAGTAGTGAGCCTTCTAAACGAGGAACCGTTTGCGAAAGGGTGGGGCGCGGACCCGCACACAATGGGCGCTCAATAAGTGCCCGTTTTCTCCCTTCCAGGCGCCCTTTCCTAGCTCCAGCCCCAGCTAGTGCCCGGTACACGCCCGCAGCTGGCCCCCCGCTGCCCGGTAGGGGTCGAAGGCCGCCCTTGCCTGGCATCCGGGGCTCTCTCACCTGCAGATCTCGGCTCTCGCCCGCCGCCGGGCCGGGGTGGTTGTGGTGGGGGGTGGCCTGTGTTCCCTTCTTCGGGGCAAGCGCTGAGCCCCTCGCCTGCGGCGGCAGAAAGGTGACAGCTTCGGCTCACAGCACCAGCTCGGTCCGGCTCAGTCCGACTGCCAGCCCGCTTAGGACCCCTCACGGGGTGCTGGACCCGGGCCGGAGCTTCCTGGGCGTTCGTACGGTCCCAAGTCCGAAGCACCGGGCGGAAGGCAGCTGAAGGCTCGGGTCTCGGAGCCAGAGGTTGGGGGCTTCGCGCTCCTTTGCACTCGGTCGGAGGGCTGTGGGCACCTGCCTCAACCCGGGTCTCGGACGGAAGTCTGGGGGCTCCGACACACACTATATAAAAAGGCTGGGCACAAGCCCGCAACCATGGACCCGTACGGTGGGCCAGGAGCTTCCCGTCCCAGTGCACTGGATCGGGTCGGGAGCTCAGGGCGTCCCAGCCACGACGCCCGGGATCGCGGAGCTGGGAGCGTCCCGGCACAGTACCCCGGGCTGGGGCAGGCGGGGCAGGGCGCTGGCGGGGACGCGCAGAGCCGCGGCGGCCGGAGAGGGCGGCCGGAGCCTGGCAGAGAAGTCTTCCCAGGTCCGGTCTCGGCTCGCTCTGCAAAATGGGGCGGACCTCCGCGCGTCGGCTGACTCCGGAGCTCGGGGCCGCTATTCCACTTCCTCCTCTTCCCCGGCTCGCTCGCGGCTCGCTCAGCCCAGCGCGGCAGCCGCAGCCACCCCCGCTGCTGTCATCCCCGCCGCCCACCCCCACAAGAGCTGCAGCCGGAGCCGAGCCCAGTCGAGGCAGCGCCGCCCAGCGCCCGAGCGCCAGCTGGCGCGGCCCCATCCGAACTGGGCGGAGTCAGGGGAGGCCCCACCCGCGCCGGGCCGGAGGCAAGGGGCGGGGCGCGCCCCAGATACCCTCCTCCGGGCCGTACAGTCGGACAGCAGGAGCCAATGGGAGAGTGGGAAAAGACCGGAGCTCTGCGGAACGTGTACTCTACTCCGAAGAGGGCGGGGCAGACCATGGAGACTTTGCGGCTGGGGAGAGGACAATGGAGAGGTGGGGGGATTCATAGACTGGAACGGGGTGCAGAGTCACCTGGGGACCCATAGGGAGGGAGAGGTGATGAGACTGGTGTGTGTGGGATGGGGGCACGGAGGGTGCCGTGTGTTGGAGAGTGGGGAGTCAGGAGGTAGGAAAAGCAGCAGGGTGGAGGCGAGGTGAGGTATTACGGGATAGTGAGTCTCCAAGGGATAGCGGAGCTTCGGGGGTGGCTGGACGCCGCCTTGACAGTTTTCTTTCCCCTTCTTCAGCTTCAAGGGCTCAGAGCGCGGAGGTGAGCGTTGGAAGCTGTGAAATATTCAGATTTCATGAAGCGGGGAAAAATAAGTTTTTGAAAATAAAGATCGGATCTACCTACCTATCTTCCTTCCTTCCATTGTCCCACGCTCCCTTCCTTTATTCTTTCAACATTTCCCCCTTCCCAGCGCCCATCCTTGAGGAGGAGCATCTTTGTCAGTTTTAGATATACTAAATCAAAAGCAGTGTGTGAGGATAACACACACACACTCCCTCACTGTCAATCCCTCTTTCTCTCAATCTTTCTCTTTCTCTCCCCCCCCCTCTCTGTCCCTTCCTCTTCCTCAGCACCTTGGGGGTCACTGGCTCTGTGTCTGATTATCCGATTATTTCAAGAGTCCCCTGCCAACTGCACAGGGTAGGGCACAGGGCAGACCTTAGAGGGTTTTGATGTATGAATGAATGTCGACATGCTGCTGGGTCATGTAAAAGCCACTAATTGGCCTGGGGAGCAAAGAAATGGAGGCTACACAGTACAGCTTTTCAGTAAGGCTCACACCAACCTTACACAATAGTTACCCCATTTCCCTGATGAGGACACCAAAGCACAGAGACGCCAAGTCAGATTCTCAAGATCATATGGCTGGCACAGGATTCTAACCACTCATCACTATCACTTTCTAGGGCAGAGCTGTGTGGCTGTGACCAGACTTCTTGACCTTTCTGTGCCTCTGGTTCCTCATCTGTAAAGGAGAAATAAAGATGCTGCTTTTTGGCAGGGAGTGAGCATACACCAGACTTCAAAAAATGGAGGGAAGGGTATTCCTGGCAGAGTAAACAGCATATGTAAAGGCATGGAGTTTGAAAGAACACCACTGGGGACCCCTGGCCTATTCTGGAGAATTAGGCAAGGCTTCCCTGAGGGAGTAACAGGCAGGCTCGGGTCAGAAGTAGGGGGTATCTAGATTAGGAGGGAACCTCAGGGAACGGACAGTGCTCTGCACAGAGGCCAGCCTGGGCAAAACAGTGGAGGTGAGGAGAGAATATCCCTTTGTTGAACGCAGACAAGTTTCAGAATGGTTGGACAGCTCCCAGGGAAGGAACAGAAGTGACGAGAAGAGAAGAGCCTGCTAGGGCCAGACAGGAGGGAGTTCAGACTTCATTCTGAGGACCAAGAACTCTGTTGGGGGTCTCACCCAGGATCCTGAACCCAGTAGGATTATTCGGAGGCCCCAGCCGGGACTCACTGGGTAGAGGGGTGGCCTGGAAGTTTTTAAGGCAGGCATTGAAAGGGGAAAGAGAGCTTTTGTAGGGAACCAGGTAGCACGAAAACAGTTAAAGCCGACAGGAGGCAAATGCCAAGGGGCCTGCACAGGGAAGGTTGGTGTCTTCAATGAGGTCTGGACACTGAGGCTCTGGCCCATCCCCTCTTGAGAGTGCAGCAGCCTTAGGGTCTGGTTGGAAGAACAAGTTAGAAGGTGAGCTGAAGGCTGAAGTCCAGGTTGGGGGGAGCGGAGCACCCTCTCTTAGCCAAGCCCAGGGATTGGGGGTATGGAAGTTGTCCCCAGGAAGCTCGCATTGGTAGATGTGGCAGGAGGGCTGGGAGGGGGCCACTTTGCTAAGAAAACATCGACTTCTCCCTCTGCCCAGAACCTTCGTATGGCTCCTAGTTGCCAGCATAAGTCCTAAACATCTAGTCTGGTGTTTCAAGCCCTCCATTACTGCTCTCTCCCAACCTCACCAGCCTCCTCTCCCAATCACTTCCCTCTCCCCTTGTACCAGACTTCTCTCAGCTCTATCCATGAGCGGGATGTAGTCCGTCCTTCTATGGGGTTGCTCTCACAGTTGTCCTTGCCTGGGGTACGGTGTTCCTGTTCTCTCCTGAGTAACTTCTACTTCCCGGCTGAACTAAAGACAAGAAACTTTGGGGCAAATGCCCATTTGTGCTCTTTACTGCTATATTGTCAGAGCTCAGCAGAGAGCCAGACACATAGTAGGTGCTCAGTAAATCACTGTTGAATGAATGTTCCACCTCTCAAATCAAGGGTCTCCTCACTGAGAAGCCTTCCTGGACGCCCCCAGGAAGTCGGCCTTTGGTATGAGATCTCTTGGCTTGAAGGCTCTGTAATTACATATTTGGTGTCTTCTTGGCCTCTCAGGGCTATGGGAGCATGTCTGTGGCAGTGCGCCCCCTCCCACCGGCACCCTGCCAAGCGTAGAGCTGGCCCTTATAAGACCTCAGCATTGGGCGATGAATGAGGCTCTCAGAGAGCAGGCCTCTGGCCGCCCCTGCGGGGAGTGCTTCCTAGGCGGTTCAGATGAGCAGAATGCCAGAATGAAAAGGAGGCTTTCAGAACAGACCCTCCATCACCCCTGAGGCCTGGGAGAAGAGCGCCCAAGGTCACCAGGAGGTGACCAGCAAATAGTTCTCAGACACCCACGTTCGCCCTCTGACTACCCTCCCCTGGGAGAGGAAGTTTCCTGACCTGGGGGAATCTGGCCTTTGTGCCACCAGAGAGGCCCACAAAGCATGACAGATTCACGGTCATGGCAGCTTGACTGTGAGGGTGACCGAGGGCTCAGGGGCCTCTGAACCTGGGCCTCCGAGGCTGACAGAGAAGGCTAACCTTGTCAGCCTCATGCCCACTCTCCCAGAGCCTGGCATCCTCCTTAGATCCTTCTGACCAGAGGAGGATTAACAGTGGGGCTGCTGCAGCTTCAGCTCTGTCACACGGCTCCTTTTTATTCTCGTTGCAAACACTCACTTTTGTGCCTACATGTTTAGTAGGAATTTTGCATTCTTTTTCTTTTTTTAATGTTTATTTATTTTTGAGAGAGAGAGAGAGACAGACAGAGCATGAATGGGGGAGGTGCAGAAAAGCTGGAGACACAGAATCTGAAGCAGGCTCCAGGCTCTGAGCTGAGAGCACAGAACCCGATGCTGGACTCGAACTCACGGCCCATGAGATCATGACCTGCATTGAAGTCAGACGCTTAATCTACTGAGCCACCCAGGTGCCCCTGCATTCTTTTCCTTAAACAGGGTCGCCAAATTGTATAAGACTTCACATCCCACGAGATCTGCTTCCAACAAATCGTTACAGTGCACTCACCATGGGCAGGCACTGTGCTAGGTGCCCACAGGGGACACCAGAGAGCACTAGGCACCTGCCTCACTGCCCTTCCGGTGGCCGGGCTCTTAGGCTAAACTGATCGGGCCATACGTGCTGCTTTCCTACCTGTCTGCCTCTGCCAGCCTTGAATCCTTCCCCAGCTCGTCCTGCCTGTGGCTGGGGAATTTCCTCCACGCTTCAAGGACCCTCTGAGAAGCCTGCCCAACCCGCCCCCCGCCCCCCACCGTGGGAAGCACAGCAGTATCCCTCCAAGCAGCTGACAAGGCAAGCTTCTTGTGCCTTTCCTGGGACACTGATCTCCTTGGATCTTGGGCTCTTTGTGGGTCAGTTTTTAGAGGGCAAGAGATGGAGTCTTGTCGATACCCCTAGCCTAGCCCACATTTACCAATAATTACTCAGCTGGCTGAAGTCCTAGACTACATATTGGGCATCCAGTGATGGGACAACTGAAGAGGAGCCAGCCCTTGACATCAAGGTGCCCCCAGTCCCACGGGTGTGTGCAGCGGCACTGTGTACAGAGTGCCCTATGGACACAGAGGAGGCTGCCTGATTCGGCAGGAGTTGGGGGGGCAGGACGGGGTCAAGAGCAGTTTTACAGGGAAGGCGACATTTGAGTTGGCTATCTAAGGCCAAGTGGAAGTGGTCAGATAAGGATGGAAGTCTAGGCAGAGGGAACCCAGAGCCCCAAAGCCCGAAAGTGGGAACAGGCAGGTGACCGGTGAGAAGTTCGGTGTGTCTGAGGGAAGGGCAATGATGCGGGGAGGGAGAACTTGAGGACACACAATGCTCAGAGCACAGACTCTGAACCCACGTGGCCTGGGTTCGCATCCTGGCTCTGCCTTTACAAGCTGCGTCATGGCTCTGTGCCTGTCCCCTCTATAAAGTGTGGATAATACCAGTACCTACCTCACAGGGTGTCTATAAGGATTAAATGAAGTCAATTTTGTAAAAGTGTAAGGTAATGTTGGTGCATGCTGAGCCCACTGTAAATGATAAATAAAATGGAGCTGGAGGGGCAGGCAGAGGCCGTATTAGGCACGGCTTTGAGTTTGGACTTCAACCTGAGGGCACCAGAACTTTAACAAGGAGGAGGGGATCCAGCCTGGCTCCTCCACCTGCTGGCCCCTCCACTCCCCAGCCCTCCTGTGCCTCTAGTGGCATCAATCAATACATAGTAGGACAGCAGGGCCTGAGGCCACATCCCCCTGGCATACCCAAGGCAACTGTGTGGCCCCGAGGAGGTCAGGGAGGGGCCCCTGCAGGAGGCTGGGGGGTTCTGGGCACCTGGGCAGGAAGACATCTGAACCCTGGCTGGCCCTAAAGGATGGTGGGACTGGGTAAGAGTGTGTGTTGAGTGGGGAATGGATGGAGGTGGCGGAAAGGCAACAAAGTCACTTACCTGACCCAGAGACAAAGTAGGATGTGGAACATTTGGGGTGTGATGTTGGGGCCAGGGAGCCAGAGGTACATTCTGGCCCCGTCACCCCTCTCTCTGCCTCAGTTTCTCTATAAGTAAAGTGGAGATGAAAGTGGCCCCTGAAAGGTGGTGAGGACTGAAAGCGCTCAATCAGCCAGGCCAAACGCAGCGTGGGTGTGTAGGGGGGAGATCAACTTGGTCCCATAGTACCAAGGCAGGAGGGTTGAGAAAGCCTGAGCCTGAGGAGATAGGCGGGAGGACCTGTCCCTCGGGTTTCTGTCACAGAGTTTGGCTTCTGTACTGCCAGCAGAGGCGAGTCTTGGGAGGGTTTAAGCAGGAGACGATGTCTGCTTTCTATTCCGAGCTTGTGCTGGTGGCTGTCTGGAGAAGACTGAGGCAAGAAGGGCAGCTGGGTTCTGCTTTGAGAATCCAGAGGCCAAGGAGAGAGGAGGGTCTGAACCTGAGTTCCAGGGGTGGGCGTGGGGTCAAGGACATTTAGGGGGAAAGAGACAAGCTACTGATTGTATCTGTGTGGGGTAAGGGAGATAGAGAATTTGAGATGTCTGGGCCTGGGACAGCCTATAGGGTGGGAGGGGACTGGCCCCAGGCATGAAACATGGGTCACAAGAATGCAGCAGGAAAGAGAGAAAACGTGGTCAGAGAAAGGGAAAGGGGGCAGGCTGGGAGCTTCAGGTTGGCAGCTGGGGACTGAGGGGGGTTCCGGGGAGAGGTGGAGGCAGGAGCAGGGTGCACGCGGTGACTGTGTGGGCAGCCTTTCCCAGGCTCGCTGGCAAAGGGTGCATGCTTGGGTGGCAGCTGGGAGAGGAGGCAGAGTTGGAGGCTTTGGGGTTTTTGTTTTTGGAGGGGAGTGTAAAGCTGGCAGCCATGTGCAGGAGAGGAGGTAGCCACTCAGCGGCCTGGAGACACAAGTGCTGACCAGAGACTGAGGGGAGGCAGCACTTCCAGCTTCCAGGTGGTGGGGATCAGAGTGGGGACCGGGCAGGTGAAGAAGATCAGGCCTGAGGGCCTCAGTGAAGCAGGAGCCAAGGTGTCTGCTTTCCAAGGAGGGGCAAGGCCGGAAGCTGGGAGACGTGGCCATGGAAAGTGGAAGGTGAGAGCCATAAATCTGTGTTGGCTCCTTTCATATGGTGGAGGGACTGGGGATCACTTTGGGAAACGTCTGTATTGTGAATAAAAATTTATACCTGGACTGCTTCTCATTCTGCTGGATCCTTGGTTCCAGTCTTGAAAGGATGGGCAGCTTCAAGATCCTCTCTGACCCAAGATGCCGCAACTCCCTCCCCTCCGCCAAGCCTTGCCACCAGTCAGTGGGAATAAGAGCGATCATTATGAGTTTACCAGCACTTCCTGATACTCACAAGAGGAGGAATCTTGGACCCACCATTGCCAATTGCATTCTGCACTGGACCATGAACTCCTTGTTGTATTTCTTCTGTGTCTTCACCAGCATTGGGCCTGGTTCACACCCAATAGGTGCCTAATAAATACCTTTCAAGCAAAGAGAACTTTATTTGACTGCCTCTGCTGCCCCCTGCCGTCTGATATGGGTTGGTGCAGAATAATAGTTCTAAGAGTTGACGCTAGAGCTGTGGGTCTCCAGACCCTGTTTCACACCTAAAGATCATTGAGGACGCCACAGAGCTTCTGCTTCTATGGTTTATATTGGCATTTACAGTGTTACAAATTAAAACAGACTTTTGAAAAATATTTATGTAATTAATTTAAAATAACAATCTTGTTAAATTTAAACATTTTAATGAAAAATATCTTTTCTTAAACAAAAAAAACTAGTGAGAAGAGTGACACTGTTTCCTAGATGTACAAATTAATTTTTATTTATTTATTTATTTTTAATTTTTTTTCCAACTTCATATATAGTTCATTGGATGTACAAATTTCTTAATGCCTGGATTAATATAAAGCAGCTGGATTCTCCTGTTTCTGCACTCGATCAGGCACAATATGTTGTTTTGTCTGAAGCTGACAAAGAAAATTCAGGCTTATACTGATACGCAATTAGAAAAGAAGGGGTATTTTAACGGCCTTTCCAAATAATTGTGGACATAGCAACCATTAGTTGCTATTAGAATCTGAAATCACATCAGTGAAATTTTCTTATGCAGTTCCATTAACATCCATCAGTCTACTTCGCACTATTGAATACATCTTTTACGTGCCTGGTTTTGTAACAGCATGGAGTGGCCGTTAGGGGAAAATTAATTCACTGAGTTACCTTTCAACTATTGATAAATTTTGGCATATAATAGCTAAAAAAAAATCAAATTCATTAATATCGCTACTGATTTCATCAGAGAAATCTTCAAGTATTGAGAAACTGTCAAGCTTACAGGGGTGAACACAAGTTTTCCAAAATTCTAATTTTCACTTGAAAGCTTGACATTTTATCAGAGCCACAAACCCTGTCAGCCTTCCTTGAAATGACAGGCTCGTTTATTCAGTGTTGAGAAAATGCCTGCCAGGCCCTCAAGCCTGCATCGCCGGGACTTGCCTGTCAATTTGTCTTTCAAGTAAAAATAGTGTTCCATGAAAAATGTGGCTACGGGGCTCACAATTCAAACAATTGCTCAGATGCTTTTCCTAGAGACCACCGCGGTGCCCCTGTCTTCAGCAGAAGTGCCTCAGCCTACCTTCCATTTCGTTACAAGGAATGTTAAAAAGGTGTGGATTCAAGGGTCAATATAGTATGAATTGAATATGTTTTATTGTTTCATCAATAAAGTAATTTGCTTTCTTGAGTGATATTGGCAGCATTTTACTGCGAGGGCTTGGCAGCAAAGAATCTGATTATTTCTAGGACAGTTTGGGGCTCTGATTGGTAGAGAGGCACCCGTGGTTGCAGCATCTGTGAAACATCAGCCCAGTGAAAAAAGGCAAAGGACACCTTAGTATTGTTGTGAAAAGAGTTTGGACCTAAAAGGGTCTTAGTGTCTGCTCTGAAATGTGTATTTTGTACTAGGCACTGGTTCAAGCATTTTGTTCTTTAAAAAAATTATGATAAAATATACATGACACAAAATGTATGTTTTCACCATTTTTTACATTTACTTATTTATTTTGAGAGAGACGGATGGAGACAGTATGTGTGCACACCAATGGGGAAGAGGCAGAAAGAGGGGGAGAGAGAGAGAATCCAAAGCAGGCTCTGCACCATGGTGCCCAATGTGAAGGCTCAAACTCACAAACCTTGAGATCACGACCCGAATCCAAATCAAGAGTCGGTCACTCAACCAGTTGAGCCACCCATGTGGCCACGTTTTCACCATTTTTAATTTTTTTTTAATATTTATTTATTTGAGAGAGAGAGAGAGTGAGTGTAAGCAGGGGAGGGGATGGAGAGAGAGGGAGACACAGAATGCAAAGCAGGCTCCAGGCTCTGAGCCGTCAGCACAGGGCCCAATGCTGGGCTCGAACTCACAAACCATGAGACCATGACCTGAGCCGAAGTCAACGCTTAACCAGCTGAGCCCCCAGGTGCTCCTCACCGTTTTTAAGTGTACAGTTCAGTGGCGTTAAGTCCACTCACACTGTTATGCAACCATCACCCCTGCTCATCTCCAGAACTTCCTTCATCTGACAAAACTGAAAGTCATGCCCATTACACAGTAACTCCCCATCCCCTCGCTCCCCAGTTCTTGGCAACGACCATTCCACTTTCTGTCTTTATGAACTTGTTACCTCCTACAAGTGGAGCCATACAGACTTATTCACTCAGCATAATGTCTTCAAGGTCCGCCCCTGTTGTAGCACATGCCAGAATTTCCTTCCTCTTTAAGGCTGCACAAAGTCCGTTATATGGATACTTTGTTTCTTCATCCCTCAGTGGACACTTTGTTTCTTCATCCCTCAGTGGACACAGCCTCTTGGCTGTTGGGAATAGCGGTGCAATGGACGTGGGTGAGCAAGTATCTATTTGAGTTCCTGTTTGCGATTCTGTCGGGACTTGAAGCGGACTTGCTGGGTCATACAGTCATTCTGTTTTTAATAAGTTTTAATTAAAATTTTAAAAATGAAACATTTTAAATATTAAATACTGTTTGCCACAGTGGCTGCAACATATTACATTCTCACCAACAGTGCACAAGGTTCTAGTGTCTCCACACCCTCTCCAATAATTGTTATTTTTATGTTTTTTGATAATAATCATCCCAGTGTGTACAAAGTATTACCTTCTTTTTTTTTTTTTTGGTTTATTTATTTATTTTGGGAGAGAGAGAGAGAGAGAGAAAACTAGCAGGGGAGGGGCAGAGAGAGAGAGAGTGGGAGGCAGAGGATGGAAAGAGGGCTCTGTACTGATAGCAGAAAGCCAGATGTGGGGCTTGAACTCAAAAACCACCAGATCGTGACCTGAGGGAAAGTCAGACATTTAACCGACTGAGCCTCCCAGGTGCCCCAACCTTGTGGTTTTGATTTGCAGTCCCCTAATGGCTAGTGATGTTAAGCATCTTTTCATGGGCTTCTTGGTCATCTGTTTAGCTTCTTTGAAGAAATGTCTGCTCAAGTCCTTGGCCTATTTTTGAATCAGGTTGTTTTTTGCTTGTTGACAAACATTTTGCTCTTAAACCTCATAAGAGCCCTAGGAGGTAGACCATTACTGTTGCCACCTATCGACACGAGAAAACCAACACACAGGTTAAGGAGCACGCCCACAGTCACAGGGCTAAAAAGGGGTAAATCTGGGGTTATGATAATCCAGTGTTCTTTTTCACAGTGCCTTTTTCTTGTGCCCAAGAACGGAGGGGCACCCTTTACCTCCAGGAGTAGCAGGAGTTGGGGGAAGAAAGAAGAGAGTAACTCAGCTCATGTCCTGTCTCTCGCATCATGGACCTAAGAGGCAATCAGGGGTGCTGGTCTTCAGGGTAGAAAATTGGAAATACCCCAACCAGCCAACACCACAGGAAAGGTGATACTAACTGTAGCTTCCTATAATAACTCAACTCAACTTCCATAATAACTCAAGAAACTTAGCTGTACACCCAGGCCATGCCCGAACGCACAGAGTTCTCTTATTCAGGTTTTGTAAAAGAACAAATTTCAATGTAAAGGGGAACTCAATGAAAGGATATGGGGGAATCCTCTAAGCTCTAAGGGCAGGGGGACAGTCAGGCCTCTGGATGTGGCAAAAACAGGGCCATCGAAGAGGTCCCAAATTAATATTATGGTCCATCCACGCAAACACAATCTGAGTTTTCTATCTCCATCCTGGTTCCAAACTTCTTGGAAAGAAGGCATTTGGCCTAGATTGATCATTGTCCTCGGTCCTCATCATGGAGGCTGAGAGAAAGGAATGTGGTATTGGTGTTTGCAAATGTGGATGGTGGGGCAGAGGCAAGTCTTGGAGAAAAAAGGTGCTTGACGGACAATCTGCCCACACAGATCAATACACAAACGTCTTCTGTTCAGTCTCAATGATGTTTGTTTGTAATATTTTGAACTTTGGTTTTACTGAACAATTATGTATGGATAGCAATGAGAAGATTCACACATTATAACTTCCAATGTGACTTTTGGTTATGATTTCTCTTACCTTGGTGCATTGGTCAGCTACTGCTGTAATAATGCCGCATAACAAACAACTAAAAATCTTGATGGCTTCTAAACAGTATTTGTCTTGCTCATAGTCTGCAGGGAGGCTGGAGAGGCAGGAAATGGTCTGCCTCAGGCTGTCTTTCAGGCTCAGGTCTGTTCCATCTGCCTCTCATTCTGAGATCACTGGCTGCCCAAAGCACGCTTTCTTCACACAACTATCAGGGTACAAGCAGAAACAAGGGATGCCTCTTAAGGCCTGGGCTCAGAACAATCACACAGTCTCTTCTGATCACATTCCACTGGCCAAAGCAAGTCACAAGACCAAGTACGAACTCAACAGAGCAAGGAAGTACACTCTACCCTCAGTGGACCATGGCAATGATGGGAGGAAGATTGGAGAACAAATGATACAGTTGACCACACTTGGTCCTGGTTTCTTCAACTGTAAGCATTAAAGCTTGTGAATGGCCATTCGGTCTTATGGGTGCTATTGTCCCTGGCCAAGAGTTCCCACGCCTCCTTCCAGTCCATGCTGTAGGCTCTTGAAGGGAGATCTGAGTGGCAAGCTTCCATGACCTGATTGATCCCTGAAGCTGGAAGGAATTTAGGAGAAGCTCAGGCCAGCAGCTGGCATGCTTTCCATGTAAGAAAACCCAGACTTGGTGAGGAGAAGTTCTTTTCCCTCCCCAAAGCCACCCAGCCGGAACCAATGTGCAAACCCATGTAGTTCTGACACCTGTGTGCGTGCTATTCTATCTCCCTGCTGCCTCAGTATCTCCGCTGGGCTTAGAGCATAGTCGGAGAGAGAGTGGCGAGGTAGGACATCAGGCAGGGCTCACCTCCTCACAGAAGCCTTCATGGGTAAGCTCTCCTCTGGGCTGCCACAGGCCCCTGGGCTTCCCTCTGTCTTCTCACTTACCAGTCACTTCTGTGAACGTCAGCGTGTGTGACTGCTTCTATCAGACCACACCCTCCCCAGCGCCCAGCACAGGGCCTGGTACATCATGGTACTCACAACAATGGTCATTGTTGCCCCCTGTTCTACTGCTGTCTCTGGGCAGCCCAGCCCTCCTGGGAAGGGAGAGCTATTCCTTCACGAAGTCATCGCTTCTTTCCTTTCTGCATTCTTTATGTGTATACTCAGTGATGCTTTTGTGCTTAGCATTGTGTTAGTGCTGGGGATATACAGTGAAGATCTCTGCCATCATGAAATTTCCTTGCTAGTGGAGGGAGAGAGACAATAAACAAACAAACAAAAGAGAATGGGATATTAGGTGAGTTGTGTGCCGTGGAGAAAAGCAAGAGCAAAGAGAGGAGAACACGGAGTGTCAGCAGGGGAGTTACTATTTTAAATGGAGTGGTCATGGAATGGGACATCCGGGTAAAAAAGAAACATAAGGCAGACCACACGTGCAAAGGCCCTGAGGTGGCACATGCCTGGTATGTTCAAGCCAGGAGGCCAATGTGGCTTGAGTGAAGGGGGTGATGGGGGGGGGGGGTGGAGCAGGAAGGTAAAAGATCTGTGAGGTCACAGAGATCAGACCATGGAGTCCACAGTAAGAAGTTTAACTTTTGCTTCAGTTGAAATGAGAAGGCACCTCCGAATTCAAAGCAGGGGTGTTCAGTGTTTGCATCGGAAGTTAAATAGACCAAGGGGGGCGGGTTCAAAGCAGGGAGAGCAGAATGCAGCAACCAGGGGGAGGAGGGGGCAATTCAGGGAGGGGCAGGGGCAGGGCGGTGTAAGACGTGGTCAGATTTCATTAAGTCTTTGGAAGGTGGGGCCACAAGATTTCCTGACGAACTGAATATCAGTTGTGAGAGACAGGAGCACAGGGTGGCCTGGCCTGAGCACCTAGAAGGAGGGCAGTGCCCTGATCTGTCACGAGGAAGGTGACTGGAGTCGTAGGTTTTGGGGGAGCAGATCAGAATTCGGGACTGGATGTGCTGATTCTCAGATGTCTCTCAGACATCCAAGCGGAGATGGTGGGCAAACAGTTGCGTATCCAAGTCTGGAGTCTGGGAGAGGTCCAGAAACATGGGCCTTGGGGCAGAGAGGCGGTATTTAAAGTCTCATGGGTGGGGGAGACCAACAAAGGAATGGTGGCTTCTGGAGGAGAGAAGACCCGAGATGGAGCCTTAGGGCGCCCACATCTGGGGAAGAGGAGGACTGGGCAAGGGGGTGGGGGGTGTCAGAAAGAAAAGCAGGCAGAAACCCTGAGGGTGTTGGGGTCCCAGAGCTTACGAGAGGAAAGGGTCCCCAAAGAGGGCCAGCCAGCAGTGTCACACACTGCTGACAGGCAAAGGCGAAGAGCACTAGTCACCCAAGGGGTCCCCAGCGACTTTGGAAGGATGGGCTTCAAGGGAGTGACTGGAGCAACACTGGTTAGGGCGGGGCTAAGGAACAACAGGAGGCTGGTCCCGGGGCGGAGATAGTTCCTCTGAGGGGTTCTGATGTAAGAGGAAAGGAAAACAAGGGACCAAGGGGGGAAACAGAGAGGGCTTTTGTGACATAGAGTACGTGAGACGTGTGTATGCCCAAGGGAAGGAGCGAGGACAGAAGAGCTGAAGGCGGGGGAGAGAGCAGCCTGCCTGGCGGGAGCGGAGGCTGCAGTGGGGAGAGGGGTCCGCACGCAGGAGGGGGCGGGGCTGGCTGGAGCTGGAGGACCAGTATTACCCGCAAGCTGCGGCGGGAGCCTGAAGTAGGGCGGTCTTTTCCATTCGCTTTGATTTTTTCTCAGTGACTAAGGAGGCAGGACCATCACCTGGGATGGAGGTGGGCAGGGGGTCTTGGAGACGGGATGGCTGAAGAGAGGCGATGCAGGGCAGAACTGGAGACGCGAGCGTGCTTGCGTGGGAGCATGCGCGCCCCCGCCGTTAGCGGACACGCATCAGGCATCAGGCAGCCTGGAGGGCCCGGACCCCTGGACTTACTGGGAGCTCCGTTTCTTCTACACCAGTTGGCGGGCCAGGCGACACCGTGTGGATGTGCAAATGGGGACTTAATCGCGTGCTGCAGATCAGAGTCTGGGAGAAGGAACATGCCTGGCAAATCTCAAGACTCCAAGACGGGATTTACATATTTAGGCATGCACTCCTGCTTCCATACTCAAACAGTGTGTGTTCGGGGGGGGGGGGGGGGGTGCATTCAGCAGCATCCCTCTGGGGTGGTCTTACAAAGTCCCCTATGCCACCGACCCTAATGTACCCATAAAGCAGATACTATGACTGTCACAGCCTTAGGTATGAGAACCCCATCTCCCTGACAAGAACTGGTGTTTGGCCGCCCTGTCTGGTTTCATTGTTTCTTCATATTTTTGGGTCTGTTTTTTGGCAGAGGCTGGTTTTCCTAGATTACTTAACATCTGTCAGCTTGCTTCTAAAATTAAAGCGGGCATGTCTGAATTTGGTGTTTTCTTTTCCTCTGTGGTGGTCATCAGTACAGGCCCAGCTGTCAGGGGCCCTGCCCGGTGCCTGATGTCATGCCTACTCGTGGGTGGACGCTGCTGTCCTGCCCTTTCCCCTTACTGGAACGTCTTCTGCCTCCAGCTTCTGGCCCAGCTCCCGAGGACTCCTTGCCACCCAGGCCCTCACTGCTGAGCTCCTAGGGTAGTGGTCTTCGGGGGTGGCGGGAGGGGGGCACATGCTGAGGCTTGTGGTGTTGTGACCAGCTGGCCAGCCCGTCCAAGGATGTCCCTGCTTCTTACACGGCAGCCAGTCCCAACTCCGTTCTCTCCCTCCCCTGTCCCATCAAGGCACCCGGGAGGCCCTGTGCTGGTTCTGGAGACCGGCCGGAGACAAGAAGCTCACATGCGCCAAACTCTTCTGATGGGTGTCAGGCACTGTACCAGGCCCATGTGGCCGGCACTTCCGCTGGTTCCCCGATATCTTCTTCCATAGTAATAGCACTCCTGATTTTCACCGGGGTTGTGGCCCTGTGGAATCAAAAGTACATTTCACGGACTCTCCTGCTGTGGCCCTGGGACTAAAGTAACAACCAACAGAATGTAAGCAGAATTGCTGCCCACGACTTCTGGGAAGTTCCCTTAAAGGGGATGCCATGCACTTCTTTGGTTCTTCTCTCATCAGCTGCCTGGAACGTGTGATGTGATGGCTGGGCCCCTAGCCGCCATCTTGGTCTTTGAAGACAAGGGCCATACCCTAGGGTTGGAGGAGCCATGAGCTAGAGGGAGCCTGCAAGACCAAGGACTTAACCAAGCAGAGCCTCCCCACCACCCCTGGACCATCGATTTCCAACTGTGCATCTGAGAGAGAAACAAACTCTCATTTAAGCCAGAACAATTCTGTGGATTTCTTACTCATAGGTGAACCTAATTCTGCAGTGATGCCTTTCTTCTGCTGAGTCATCTCATTTTCACTCTCACAAGAGCCCTGTCAAGTGGATGTTACCCACCTCATTGTAGAGAAAAGAAAGGAGGTTCTGGGATCTTATTTAGGCCCGAGGCCACCCGGCCAGTGTAAGGCTGAAGTGGGTGTAAGCCCCGCTCTCTCTGACTCCTGGCCCTGCTCTCCCAGGCAGCCCTTGGGGACCACACCCAGGCTGACCTACCTGTGTGCCCTACTACTGCCTGGCCTTCCCATGCATCCTTCATACGGGGCCCGGAAGCACCTAATGACATGGGCGACATCAGATGACAACTGCTTGCTGGGCAGTTTTAACACTGGCAGCCCCACATCCCTCAGTGGTGGGCAAACCCAGACAGGTGGTCCCCACAGAACAGTGGCCAGGCCAGGACCCGTCGCTGCCCTGGGGACACCCAGACACTGAGCCCTTATGACCCGCCAATTTCCCGGGGTTTGTTTCCTCCCGCTCCGGAGCCCTGGGAGCTTCCTGAGCTGGGGCCTTGGCTGTCCGCCTGGGGGTCTGGTTAAAGGCTGGCACAGGGCTTAAGGGACTAAGGAAATGAGGCCCATCAGTGCTGGCAAGAAGTCATAGCCCAAATTACGTCCTGACCTGACCTTGCACTGGCCTCAGAAGTCAGGACGTCCCACACCTGTCCTGACCCTTTGTATCCCCTGGCTCTCTGCATATCCTGTGACCCCAAGAAAGCACAGAGTCCTAGCTTGCTGGGGTCAGAAGCAGTCAGGCTGACCTAAGGGTGCCCACCCATCCCCGCCCCCACCCAGGTACCTATCAAACATGGTGAGTCTCAAATCAGTACAGCACGTGGGTTCCACACTCAGGGGCACTTGTGTCCAGTCCTGGCTTTCCTGCCTTCTACCCACGTGAGCTTGGCCAGTGATGACAGCTTCTGAGCCTCAGTTTTCCCATCTGTCAAACAGGGATAACGGTCCCTACCACATAAGCCCGTCGCGGGACTGATGTGATAATGCACCACTGGCACGGGGCTGCACACAGGTACACTCAGCAAAGGTTGTCATCGCTGCTGTTCTTGCACCACCCCTCCTTGGTGTTGGGCGGCCTCTGTGCGGGATAACAGGGACCCAGAAGCCATCCAGGGGGTCTTCAAGGAACTCACAATCTGCTGAGGAACCATGACAACGGTGTTCAAAAGTAAAACAACTGTTCTAATGGAGGAGAGAACGAGGTGCAGTGGGAGCACCAGGGAGGACAAAGGTCTCAGTGTGCTCTCGGGGGCAATCAGGGAGGTCATTCTGGGGTCAGCACAGCTCACATGGAGGCTTGCGGAAGGGCAAGTTTTTCCCAGGCCAATCCAGGCGATGAAGGAGCAGCTCTCTGTGTCAGTTTCTCTAGTCCCGTGATAGGGTGGGGGTGGGAACAAGGCTTGTCCTGTGGGTGGCGTCTTACCAGGGGCTCCAAAAGCTGTGGACAGGAGGGTCCCGGCACCTAGACGCCTCAGCAGAGGGTCAGCGTACCCTGCAGGACCAGCGGAGGGTGTGCTCCCAGGCGTGTCCTGCCAGCCTCTGGCCCTCAGCCACCTGTAAAAGAGACTTGTCATTCCGCTCTGCTTCTCTTCCCTCCTTTAAGTCAAGTGAGGAGGGCTTCCAGAGCACTGTTCAGAGAGCTTGACACACGTACCTTGACTTTGGGAGACCCTGGGACCGGAAGTGCTCCCACACTTAGTCTGACAGCAAGGGGCTGTGTGTGATGGCAGAGCTGGGAGGGCCGGAGCCCCACTGGGAACACAGGACAGAGGATGCCTGATTAGCCGGGGGACCGATGGGGGCCTGCCTGCCTGCCTGAGCCGGTGTCCTGCTGCCTGAGGACCACTTTGGGGGCGGTGAGGCAATCCCAACAGAGCGGGGACAGCTGGACATCGACAGAAAAGTTGCAAACCAGAGGAGGCTCTGCCTCATCAGGGGAAATCCAAGTGAGAGGTCCCCAGAGGAGGAGGTTTCCTGAAAAATCTCCAGGAGAATCCCATGAGTTAAGATCAACTTGGGACATCCGCCATGTCCAGTGTCCCCAGGCTGGGTTACAACTGTATCAGGCAAGGAGGTCCTTTTCTGCCCTCTTTCCCACTCCGCACTCCACTCTGAGGGGCCAGAGCTAGCAGCCAATGATGGTCATGGAGGGAGAGCAGTGCCCTCTCCAGGTTTCCATTTTCTGAGGCAAGCCTAGCCCTAAAGAAGGGTCTCATTCTAGACTGGAAAGATTTCAGAGTGTTACTATTACTTTGAACTGTGTTTTAAAAAATAAACGGTTGGATGATGTACATAAAATTAGACAGGTTAGTATAATAAGCCCCATTACCCATCATCCCACTGCAACGATAATCAGGTCATGCCGATCTTGTTTCGTCTCCACCCCCAGCCCACTCCCTCTAAGTAATTTCAAATCAAATCTATAAGAGTAGAACAACTTCCTGCTTGTCTCGGAAAAATTAAAAATAAAAAAGTCAACATCCTCTACTATTTGATTAATGGTCTCATTTTATTTTTTTTATTTTTTTTAATGTTTTATTTATTTTTGATACAGAGAGAGACAGAGCATGAGAGGGGGAGGGGCAGAGAGAGAGGGAGACACAGAACCGGAAGCAGGCTCCAGGCTCTGAGCTAGCTGTCAGCACAGAGCCCGATGCGGGGCTCGAACCCACGAACGTGAGATCTGACCTGAGCCGAAGTCGGAGACCTAACTGACTGAGCCACCCAGGCGCCCCAATGGTCTCATTTTAGGGCATAAACCTGGGATCAAAGCCAGCAGGACCCAGGGAGTCATTACACTGAAGGTAAGGTTCATATCTGCTTCTTTTGCCATTGTGCCCACTACTCAGGACAGTGCCTGGCACATAGTAGGTGCTCAATAAATCATTCTGGAGCCTCTCTATCCATCTGTTCCTCTGTTGCTGTTCCAGGCAGTGGCTCTCCTCTGGGCATCAGCTGCCACAACAAATAACGTTTCAGTATAAATGTATCTGGTGCAATATTTGTAATATAAATCTTTCACTGTTTATCTGAAATTCACCTTTAACTGGGAGTCCTCTGTGTTTTTTAGCTAGCAGCTCTAGGTGAGTCTTTCTGTCTCCTCAATGGCCTGGGGCACCTGGAAAAGTGTTCTCAAACCAGCATGCATCAGAATTCCCTGGAGAACCTGTTAAAACAGATTTTGGGGGGGGCACCTGGGTGGCTCAGTTGGTTGAGCATCTGGCTTCGGCTCAGGTCATGATCTCACGGTTCGTGGGTTCGAGCCCCGCGTCAGGCTCTGTGCTGGCAGCTAGCTCAGAGCCTGGAGCCTGCTTCAGATCCTGTGTCTCCCTCTCTCTCTGACCCTCCCCTGCTTGCACTGCCTCTGTCTCTCAAAAATAAATTAAAAAAAACACCAGATTTTGGGGCCCCACACCCAGAGTTTCTGATTCATAAGTCTGGGGTAGAGTCCAAGAATCTTTTTCTTTCTCTCTCTCTCTCTCTCTCTCTCTCTCTCTCTCTCTCTCTCTCTCTTTCTCTTTCTTTCTTTCTTTCTTTCTTTCTTTCTTTCTTTTCTTTCTTTCTCTTCCTTTCCTTCCTTTCCCCCTACCTCCCTATTTCTTTCTGTCTTTCTCTCTTTCCCTTCCTTCTTTTGTTCATTTTCTTTCTTCCTTCCTTCCTTCCTTCCTTCTTTTCCTTCCTTCCTTCCTTCCTTCCTTCCTTCCTTCCTTCCTTCCTTCCTTCCTTCCTTCCTTCCTTCCTTCCTTCCTTCCTTCCTCTCTCTCCCTCCCTCTCTCTCTCTCTCTTTCTTGCTTTCTTTCTTTCTTCAACCTTATGCCCAACATGAGGCTTGAATTCAAGACCCCAAGATCAAGAGTCACATGTATCACTGACTGAGACATCCAGGCACCGCAGTTAGAAATTTTCATTTCTAACAAGCTCCAAGGTGATGCCGATGCTGGGGTCTTGGGGCCACATTCTGAAAACCACTGTTCAGGAGTCAGTCCATTACCCTAGAGAAGCTCATGAATGGGATACAGGAACGCACAGTAACCCAAAATGGCCACCAGAGGGCAGAAGCGCCCACTAGTTCAGCCTCAGGCCCCTCACTGTCTTGGGGGCAGAGTTTATCCCTTTTCTGAGCATTTGCTCTGTGCCTGACCATGTCCAAGACCCTTGCTATGACAAAACCATGGGTCAGACTCAGTGCCCGCCTTTGAGGAGCTCCGGGTCTGGAGAAGGAGACAGAGGTGTCAACAGGCAAATACAATTGGTGCTGAGGTGGTGAGAAGCATGCAGTGGAGCGGGGAGGCTATGGGAGCCCAGAGGAGGCTGGGAGTAGTCAGGCAGGCTTCCTGGAGGAGCTTGTCTCCCAAAACATGAATAGAAGTCACCCAGTTGGGGAGAAGAGGAGGAAGGGCATCCTGGGCTTAGGAACCCACACATGCAAGGGCACACAGGCTGGGAGGTATTGGGCATACTCCGGGGAAAGCAGTGCAGGAGCAGGGAGCAGAATGAGTGGGTGAAGCCCTAATGAGGCTGGCAGCATCTTGGCTGGGTCCTGAGACTCTCAGGGATGTTCTGGAGGGTTTTTAACGGGATGCTATGAAAGGGTGTGGAGGAGAGACCAGAGGCAGGGAAACTAGTGAGGAGGTTGGTGCAAGGGTCTGGGGAAAAGGTGACCAGATGAAGCGAGGATGGCAACAGTCTCTCATTCATTCATTCATTCATTCATTCCTTCATTCATTCCACACATTTATGGAACATCTTCTCTGAGCCGAGCCCTGGGCTAGGTTCTGGGCCTTGGTGGTGCTCAAAACAGACAGCTTCTGGCCTTCTCAGAGCTTAAGTTCTAACAGGAGAGGCCACCATCCAACAGCCAATGGCACAGGGAGGCAGCTGTGGTCTCTGGGGACAGTACAGGGATGCGAAGGAAGCCAAATTCATAGACAGAGGTGGGGGTGGGAGGTGTGTCCCAGGAGAGCCCCTGACCTAGAGATCACAGATACCTCATTCAGCCAGACCCTGGCACCCTCCCCCCACAGTCCAGAGTTAACAGTGTGGTCATTGAAAGCTGCTGCTGCTGCTGGAGGTTCAGCCTTTCCTGCCCCAGCCTCCCTTAGCCACACAACCTTGGCCTTTAGCAAGGAAGAAAGAAGGATTATAAGCAGGTACCAGGAGCTGGGCGTGCTCCTTGGCCAGAGTCTGTCTGGCCTCCAGCTCCAGGTGAATGTCCAGGCGGGCACCTTCTCCAAACATCCAGGGCTCTCTTCCCAAGCATGTGAAGTGTCGGCCAGCTGGCAGTTGAGGAGATGGAGGAGATGACCTTCAGTGCCAAGGAGATACTCTGTGAGGTTGTCCTGAACGCTCAGGGTTCCCGGAGCGCACCACATTCATCTACGGAGGTGGGATTCGCCCCATGGATAAATTCATTAAAATCAAGCTAACAGGAACACTACTTTCTAGAAAGGTGGCCTTCTTGCTATTCTGAGAACATGCATAGTTCATTCTGGCCTTGAGGACTTTGCACAGGTAATTCCTTCTGCTTGCTCTCCTCCACTCTAAGGCCTTCACAGGGTCGGCTTCTGGGGTAGGCAGAATAATGCCCCCCCCAAAGATGGCTGTGTCCTAATCTTGGGCACATGGTAAAGGGGACTAAATTATGTATATTAAAATAGGGAGACTATCCTGGTGGCCCAATGGAATCACAGGAGTCCTTGTGAGAGGGAGGTGGGAAGAAGGATTCAGAGTCAGAGAAAGAGATATGAGGGCACAATAGGGGTCAGAGAAAGGGGGAGATATGATGACGCCACACTGCTGCCTTTGAAGATGGAGGAAGGGGCCACAGGTCAAGCACAGCAGGCGGCTTCCAGAAGCTCCAAAGAGCAAGGAAACAGATTTGCCCCTAGAGGCCCCAGAAGCTACATGGCCCCGCGGACCCATTTTAGTCTTTTGACATCTGGAACTGTAACATAATAAACATACTGTGTTAAGCCACTATGTTCATAGTAACTTGTTGCAGCAGCGACGGGAAACACAAACAGCTTCTCATTCAGGTCTCAGGCCGCCCCATGTAAAGTAGCTGGCCCCCACTTCCACCCCCCTGTTCTCATTTCTGCATAGGCCTTATTGTGACCTGAAGTTATCACACTTGGTTCTGGGTTTACAGCCTGTTTCCTCCAGCCTGCACTGTGAGGCTTCTTGACAGCAAAGGCCTTGTTTTGTTCACACAGTGAACATAGGTCCATAGCGCGTTCTCAGTAAGTATTTGTTCCATGAAGGAAAGAAGGAAGGGATAAACAAAAGCCTTCATCTGGTCTCTGTCCCCTGCACACTGAGGGCAAGGGAGGGGAGAGGCTTTGGTGGGCTGTGAGAAAGCAGAACGGAGGGATGGGTGTGGGGCGCGGGGGAGATGGTCGCAAGCGTGCCTCTGGGAGCAGACAGCACCTAACACAGAACTTGTGCTGGACATTCCCATGTATAGGCTTTCCAACTTCAAACTCAGCAACTATTTTTTCTTTTTGTCTTTCGGATGACAGGCTGATGAAAGGAACCCTTGTTCTCACTTCACAGATGGGGCACTGAGGCTCTGGACAATGATCGGAAGGTGGAGAGATATCCAGGTACCTCTCTTGCAAGGACACCGTGGGATGTGGGCAGTGCCTGAAGGCTTTGAAGGCTTACTTGTGCTCTCCCCCCCCCCCCCCCCGCCTTCCGGCCTTGCCAATACCCAATACCTCCTCACAGGCTAGTTCTACTAGCCAGGCCAGCGTCCAGCCATTGCCCTGCCATTTCCTCTGCCCACGCTGCCTCTCCTCTCTCCTCTCCTCTCCTCTCCTCTCCAGGTTGGGTCTAGGATGAGGCCAGGGAGGTATTCACTTGGGTACAAATTAAAAGGGGCATCAAAAACCTCAGTAATCAAGAGAAATAACATCTGCTATATTTTTAATAACAATTTTTAAAGTTTATTTATTTATTTTGAGAGAAAGAGAGAGAGAGAGACAGCATGAGTGGGGAAGGGGCAGAGAGAGAGAGGGAGAGAGAGAGAATCTCGAGAGGTTCCACACGGTGATTGCAGAGCCAGATGCATGGCTCAAATTCATGAAATGTGAGATCATGACCCATGCTGAAATCAAGAGTTGGATGCTAACAGACTGAGCCACCTGGGCGCCCTCAATATTTTTTTGAATCAAAGGTAATGCAAAAAGAAATCCACGATGAGCAAAATACCAAACTCTCAAATATATATATTTTTCTCTTTTGGCTCAGGCTCCAATATGCCTTGACACAATACTCTTACTGATCTTGCCCAGGACTGGCCACATGATACGTGGGACTCCTTCCTCAAACATTACTCAGAATTTCAAGATGGCAACAGCTGGACATTTACCCAAGTGTGGGGCCCTTGGGAGGTCACGCAGGTTGTATATCCTGAAGTGGACCAGGATCCTGATTTTATTTAAAATTTTTATAATTTGTTCATCATGGATTTTTCTTTTTGTACTGGTTTTGATTTTTGAAAATATTACTACTCCTGATTACTGTGGGTTTTAGCGTTGCCATTAATTGTGCACCTGAGGAGAGCACCTGGCTTTTCTCACCCTCTCCAAGTCTTCTCTACTTGGTGTGTGAGCTCCTTCTCAACCCCAGGCAGTCTCCTCCAGGAAGTCCTCCCTGCCTCCACCTGCAAGGTGTCAGGAACTTCTGGGCTCTGCAGCCCTCTCCCTCCTCCCCTCTGTCTCACCTTTGAGCATCTCCTGTGAGGCCCATTGCTTAAGAATAGAAAGTGAACCATATAGGGGCAGTGCCCAAGATCTGGGCAACTCTGAGTTCTGGCCCTCAGTGATGCCAGCGTCACCCTTCTGATGCCCTCAGGCATGGCCTGTTTGCTGCAGTGGACAGAACCCCAGACCCCAAGCAGGGAAACCCGGCTTCATTCAAATCCAGGCTCTGTCATTCCTGGGCTATTTGAGGCTCAGTTTTCCCATCTGCAAAGTGGGAATTAAAATACCTACAGGGTTACGGGACTTAACAAAGAATGCACATGGTGGGCATCATAAATACGAGTTCCTTTCCTCTGTGCTTAGTTTGGGGGCTCAGACTGGTCCGCTGTGCCTGCTGGTGACTCCCTTCCCGCTCCAGTCCCCAGCCTCTGAGCTCTTTCCCACAACTTTCTGTCCCAGCTAAAGAGATGGAGAAACAGGGTCAGAGGGATCAGGGATTTGTCCAACGGACAGAGTCAGAGGCTCAGCACAGTCGGGGACCCAGGACCTGATGCTCAGCCAGGCCTCTGCAGGTGCCCAGCTCCTCCCCCCAACCCCGTCCCAGCGCTTCCCCGGCTGGCCTCCCGGATGCTGAGCTTCAGAGGAACCGCTGAGCCTGCGCAACATTCGCGCGCCCCTCCCCCACCTAGGGCCCACACGCACAGGCACATGCACATGCAGAGCTGAGGGCTCTGGGTGCTTCCATGAAAGGCGTGCTTCCCTCCTGAGTCAGAACAGACAGTTTGGGGCGTGGCTGGGCTGCTGTCCCAGAGCTCCAGCCTGGGCTGGCCGGAGCCCAGAGCCCGGCCCCGGAGCCGGTCCTCCCTCCCTGCTGGAACCTCTGGGCAGCGGCCTGCACAGCTGCAGCCCCTCTGCCGGCCGGGCCTGCAACGATAGGCCCACGTTGCATCAGCGTGGCCTGTCTCTGCACCGGCTCCTGCCCGCCAGCCAATGGGGCCTGGCCGAGTGTACAGATCCCGGCTCCAGGACCCACCCCACTCACCACGGAATCAGGGTGGATGGTCTTCCCTCAGCATTCTCCGCGAGGGAGGGATCGCCCCTCTCTGCACAGCATCCAGCATGGCCTTCTGCCTCTGCCCCCTGCCCCACCTGCCAGCTGCACCCTGGCCAGACTAAGGGATGCCGCAGCCTCCTGGATGTCTCCAAGCTACAGACAGCAGAACCACTTTCCCTCCCAGTGTGCATCTCAGGAAGAGGGCCAAGTGCCACCGTTCACCCAGGCCTGACATCCCAAAGTCCTCCTTCCTCCTGCTCCGGGGCCCTCCATGCTTGGTCCTCCACCAGGACCTCTCTAGCCCCATGGTTTCTGCCTGGGTCCAGGCGCTAGCATCTTGCCCTGGGTTATTGTGATAGTCTCCTCTCTGGCCTTTATCACTTTCTACTCAGCAGGCAGAGAACTATTTTAAAAACACCAATGTGACCTTGTCAGCTCCCTAATAAATTGTCATCAGGGAGATGCTCCAAGCTCTCCAACCCAGAAAGCTCCTGGGAGACCCCTGGCTGGCCATCATCTGCACCCTTGACCACACATACTCCTACCCCCTCACATGGTGACCTTTGTTAGGACCTTCCTTCCCTGCCCAGGCAGCTTCCCATGAAATCCTATCAGGATTTAACTCATTTTAGCCAGAGGCCAAAAGCCAGCAGGCCTGTGGTAGTGGAAAATGCTAGGCCTGGACAGATGAGCTCCAGCCCCAGCCTCCCAGCCTCCCCAGAGCTGCAGTGAGTGCCCCTGAGCCCCAGGCCCCATTGGCCTGCACTTCCCCACCCCCCACTCAGGCAAAGATCCTTCAGGCCTGGCTTGACCTCCCATTGGACGTTTCTTTCCTATTCACTTTATTGATTTTTAAAAATTGATTATTGGGGCGCCTGGGTGGCTCAGTTGGTTAAGCAGCCGACTTCAGCTCAGGTCATGATCTCACAGTTCATGGGTTCGAGCCCCACATCAGGCTTTGTGCTGACAGCTCAGACCTGGAGCCTGCTTCAGATTCTGTGTCTCCCTCTCTCTGTGACCCTCCCCCATTCATTCTCTGTTTCTCTCTGTCTCAATAATAAAGAAAAACATTAAAAAAATAAAATAGAAATTGATTATAAAAGTAATATATGTTATTGAAAATGTTCAGAGAAGCAGAGAAGAGAGAATAGAAATAACACGTATTTCTATCTCCAAAGATAAATAGTATTAAACCATTTAAGAGTGTTTCCTTCTGACATTTTTCTATGAATATTATACACATTTCTCTATGTTTTTTTTTTTTACTAATACACATTCATTGAAAAATTTAAAGCAACTTCAGGGCATCTGGCTGGCTCAGTTGGTAGAGCAGGCAACTCCTTCTCTTGGGTTGTGAGTCCGACCCCAAGCTGCATGTACAGATTACTTTAAAAAATAAAACCTTTAAAAATAAAAAAATAAAACAACTTCAAACAGCAGACATGTTTCAAAAATTGAGTGGAAAATCATCTAATAACAAGAGTGGACTTTTCGGTGAGATAGGGACATACCTCCATTCCCCTGTGTCTCTGCACGTAGAGTTCTCACAGATACGCTGTCTTATAAGCTGCTCTAACCTTTATGCACCAATCCACTGAGCTGTCTTTCTCTGCTTGGGGATTGAAACAACTCCTCCTTTACGATGGCTGCCCATAGTCCGTCCCTTACTGACACTGTCTCCACTATTTGGCCCTTACAAACGAGGCTGTAATGAGCATCCTTGTACCTGTACCAATGCTCATATTTTCAAAAACACTGTTTTTGAAACACCGTTTCCTTCAGCTAAATTAAAAAAAAAATGGATCTTTTTTTCAAAAAGAACACAAATAACTTAACGTTGGAAAAATGTGTGAATAGGTAATGCATCTGTATACAGTTGGCCTTGAACTGACACAGGGATTGGGGTGCTGACCCCCCACAAAGTCCCCAAATCCACATATAACTTGTGACTTCCTCAAAACTTAACTGTTAATAACCTACTGTTGACCAGGAGCCTTACTGATATTTACACATAGGTTGTATGTTCTATGTATTATATACTGTATCCTTACAATAAAGTGAGAGAAAAGAAAATGTCTTTAAGAACATAAGGAAGAAAAAATTTGCTACAGTATTGTACAGTATTTATCAAAAAAAATCCACATGTTAGTGCACCCACACATTTCAAACCCATGTCGTTCTGGGTCAGTGGTCATCCTAAAATAAGTCTCTCCCCTCTCTTTCTCTTCTCCCTCCAGTCCTTTCCCTGAATGGAGGGAATGTTACCACCACCTCACCCACCTGCGGGGACAGCCGGTCTGTGTGGATCTAACAGTGGCAGTGAACCTTCACATCATCCGTCACTTTGCCTTTCCATATCAGTGTCAGGACATACAAAACTTACTACTTTTTGTTTTTCTCAGCTTCATGGTATGCCCACTCCCTACCAAAGGACAGGTTGTTTCCAATGTTTGCTGTTACAAACAAAGTTGCAGGGAATTATTCAGTAACATGTCTGTAAAGCTCCCGATGCAAACTAAAGGGTGTGCCTCCCTCTGTGTCTCTCTCTTGCAAAAATAAAAATATTTAAAAAACAAATTAGAAAGGATGTGCCAATTTCTCCTCCTGCAAGAGCACTTTGCCCTGTTTAAAATGAAATCCTTCAGAGCCTTCTAGATCCTGCTCATATCCCCCTATTACAGATGTGAGGCATAGAGAGGTACGGTGACTCTTCAAGGTCATTTGATGAGAGGTAGCACCCAGACTTCCTAACTCCCAGGCTGGGCTCTTGCGCCTCTGCAGGGCTCCCCAGGCAAGCCGTCATGCCACTCAGGGCACATCCTATTGTGTGTGTGCAAAGCCAGGGGTGAGTAGAACCAGCAGGATGGCCCTCAGAGGACAGAGCAGGAGTGGCCAGGAAGGACTGGACCAGGCCGTGAAGAGGCCAGCAGAGTGTGGAGTGGAGAGCCTAATGTCATTTGGAGTTCTCAGAGTGCTCTCCGAGTCCTGTGACTTCTGTGCTTCTCATTATCTTCGAGATTATCACTCCCAGCTTACAGAGGGGGCTGTAGATTTGGGCACAAGGCTAAGATACAGCAGAGCTGGGATAGGATCCAAGCCAGGGCTTGCACTGGGCTGCACTGGGCTGAAGTAGATTAGGGCTGAGGTGTGGTAGGGTGGCCAGGATGTAGGGTCCCTTTTCCGAGTGTCAGAGATGGTAAGACATGGAGGGCAGCCCTGTGGCTGAGCTGGGCATCACTATCATCACAGCTGCCCGTGCCACCTAGGGGAGAGGTACAGAGCTGGGAGCTGGGTGAGAGGGTGAGAGAGACAGCGGGAGCAGGGAAAGAGCCAGACAGTGTTTAGCAAGCCTCTACCACCCCACCAGCCCTCCAGGCCCCGGCTTGCAGACAGCTGGAACTATGTCGGTGGGGCTGCCAGAGGAGGCCTGGGAGGGAGAGGCTGGGGGAAGGTAGGGCCCGATCCACTCAAAAGAAAATGTGCTCCCCTACTCCCTAAGCTGAGCTTTCTTAAGAGCATCCTCCCTTGCTCTGCTCACGGGCACCAAGGACCTGTAGTTGCAAACCGGCACATCTGATGCAAGGTAAGGGCAAAGAAGGGGCTTGGATTTTCTCCAGGGGCCACTAGGAGCCACAGAAGAGCAAGTACAATGGAGGGAGCCCTGGGCTGGGGTCCGGACTCTGTGCCGGTGTTCTGCTCATTCCGTTTCCCCATGGGAACTACATCCTTGTCGCGTAGGGCTTCGGGCACCCAGTGCATGGTACATGCTCAGGAGATATCCGCAGAGTGATGGTCAACTGGCAGGGAGAAGGGGGCCAAGGAGAAGAAACGCCCTGTCATTTTACATATGGAAACGGAGGCCCAGAGAAAGAAGAAACTTCATCAAGGCTTCAGGGCTAATAAGGGGTGAAGAGAGGAGAGGAGAATCCCAGACTTCCTGGCTGTGCCCTTTCCCCTGTGCCCTGGAGTGTGTGCCTGTACACAGGTTCCTATTAGACCCCTGTGCTACGTGGGGGTGCGTTCCTGTTGCTAGAGAATACGCAGGCATGTGCACATGCGTGTGCGTACGTGTGTACGGGGATTGCACCGAGGGGCCGCAGTGGGTGGATGGACACACGTGCATCTGCAGTGTCGCGTCCATGGGCGTGCGTCTCCTGGGTGTTGTTTCAGGCGTGCGAGTGAAGGCACTGGGTTTCCCGCGCGACTCCCCTCGGCGCCAGGACCGCAGAGGGCTGGGGGTGGGGCAGGCTTCTCCGGAGGAGGAGGGGAGAGATCTTGTGCCCGGCCTCCCCGCCCCCACACGGGCCTCCCACCCTCCGACGACGACGTGGCAGCTTGCAGGACCGCCCTTTCAGTCTGAAGGCCCCACACTCCACCAAGGGAACCAGACTGCAGAAATGGCGTTTTCCTGACTCATGCTTTGGGCTGCGAGCATATTCTTGGCGCCTGGACAGCATCTCAAAGTACTGCTGGTGGTGGCCCTGGTTCCCTGAGGGAAAGGGCCCACAACGGGCTGGTTTTCGGGGCCTTCTTTGGCCCCAGTTTTATTCCGTGTGTAAAGGAGGAAAGGATTACTTCCTCCCAGTTAACATCCTATAATAAGAGGGAGATACCGGTTAGGTGCCCAGCACGCCCAGCCATAGCAAAGTGCTCCATCCGCATCATTTTTCTGTCCTCCTCTTTCCCTACCTTCCCACAGACACACAGACCTAGATTAAATCCCAGGGCTGAATGCAACTCATTGTATGCTCTTAACTATGCCACTTGGCCTCCCTGAGTCTCAGTTTCCTCAGTTTCAAGATGGTGACATTCTTACCCTGAAAGTATTAAATATGATATGAGTATGCACAACACTTAAGTAACCTTTTATTTTTTGTCCTAGGATTCTATGGGGCAAGGACTGTGTGAATCTAGCCACTGGGGCCAGAGCAAGCTGATCCTGTAACCCCTGGTGAAATGGGGCCGGCCTACCTGGCTGGGTCAATGAGAAGCTGGTTTGGGGGAAGGAGAGCTAGGGGGTCCGAGGCCTGGGCTCTGGCCCAGCTCTATCTCGGACTTGCTGGGTGACCTTGGGCAAATTTCCATCCCTCTCTGGGATGGGATGGATATGGAGGAACAGCTCCCTCCAAGGCACTGAAGGAATCCAGACCTGAAATGCTGGAGAATCTCTGCAATTCAAGAGTGTTTTCCGCCCTCCAAAAAGAGTGCTTTTTCCAGAAAGAGCAGCCTGGGAGTGTGGGGGAAGGGCCACAGCCAGGCCTGGGCTAGGCTCAGAGCTAAGAATAATGTGGCAAAGGCTCTCAGCATTTTTTCTGCTGATCTTGGAAATTTAAAGGAGCCGTTGTCTCACTTCAGGGAGGCGGTGCTTGAAGTCCCAACGGCTTGAGCAGCCACCTCCCATCACTCACTGGCTGCACTTACCGAGTTCCTCTTCTGGGCATGCGCTGTGCTGGGTACTTGCTGTGCTGGATATTGGGGACTCCTGAGTAGGAGGCTGGGGTCTCCAGTGACACTCAGTGACAATACAGGATGATGACACATGAATCATGCCATCGAGAAAACTTCTGACCCAGTGTGAGTTACGGTAGCGATCTGGTGAGGCTGGCAGAGGGTCTTCCAGACCTAACCTTCTCCTTAAGCATCAGCTTCTCTTTCCATAAGTGGGGAGGGGAGAGAGGGGGCAGGTATTAGTCCTTTCTGCTCTGACCTTCTAGGATTCTAGGTTTATCTAACAGCGGGAGACTTAGCTTACCCTTCCCACTCAGGGCATTCACTGAGAGTCATGGCATTCAGCTTACCCCTAAGAGTGCTAGTGAGGCCTCAAAGAGCTAAGAGATGGAAGAGAGGAAATCCCTGTGTGATTCTGACAATCTGGGCATACTGGAAACCAAGACCAACCTTTCTTTATTCCACCAGCTTTGATGGACTCTTAATGCATGGCCTGAGCTGATTACCATCAGAGGACCAAGCTGGGCGTGGGGGTGGGGTAGAGGGCAGGGTATGGCCTGTGACCCAGGCGGTTTCCTTGGATAACAAAGATTTATCCTTCAAAGCAACACATAGTTGAGGCAAGGAAGCACATGGAAACCAGACAGCCACTCCAAAGAAATGGATGCCACTCTATAGAGAGACAATGTGTTAATGATCAGACCTATCCTAAGAAAGAATACTGAACTGGCTCTGTGGGACTCGAACTCCCTGTTCTTGGAGGTGCTGAGTGCTTGCCTTTGGGATACTGTAGAGAGGCTTCAGCCTGGGGCTGCACGCAGGACTCCATGACCTCTGAGATGCCTTGCAGCCCGCAGCCGAGGCTTCTTTTCTTCTAAGAGTCTCTGACTATGAGATTTAACACTCGAAGATTCCTTAGATGGATTCAAAGATCCCATGAGGGCTCAAGGAAGATATCACCTTCTATCATGGTCACTTCAGGATTCAAGTCCTCCCTAATTCTTTGACCCTGAGTCAAAGAGTCTGAAACTCTTCGAATGTAAGATTTCTCACAGTCCTAATCAGACTTCGAGCAGCAGCACCTAACCCAGACTTCCAAGTTAGTCACCATCGCCACACTGGGGTGGCCAGAAAGGTCTCTCCCCCGACCCCTGCTGCCAGGGCCTCAGATGATTCATCCACTGGGTGCTGGGATTCATTCGTTCTCCAGGATCCAAGGATGCACCTGGTCAAAAGAAGATATTCAGTGTAGTTGATTGATCGAATGAAGGAATGAGTGAGTGAATGTAGGGTCTCTACTCTGTCTCTTCCTCTCCATACTGTGCCCATCTGCTATCTACTACTTCACTATTAGAAGACTTGCGGGAGATAGGGGGATGTCCTAAACAATCTTTGTAAAAGTCACCTTGGAAGTCACCTTGGGATGGCGACCAAGTGTCCATTGGGTCTGGAGGAGAACATGTGCACAGACGACCCCCCCTCCTCACCTGCAGACCTGGGATGTCCTGCCCCATTTGGAAACAGCCAATCATGAAGCTCCAGTTTCCCCCACCCCAACGAGACAGGCAACCTATCCAGTCCCGCCGCCGTGACCCTAAAATGCCCTTACTTGGTAATCAGCCCCCCAAGACCAAACCTGAAACCCCTCACCTTTAACCCCTTTAACTCTGCCTGGTACTCCAGTCACGGAACCTCGCCGGAGGACTGCAGACCCCAAATAAAGGCCTTCTTGGCTCCATAACCTAGCTTCCCTCTTTCCTTTTGTCTCTCCCTCCATCTATTTAATCTTACAATCTTCTACTGCCTTCTTTTTTTTTTATTTTTTTTTTATTGCTTTTTATTTTATTTTTGAGAGACAGAGAGAGACAGTTGGAGCAGGGGAGGGTCAGAGAGAGAGGGAGACACAGAATCTGAAATAGGCTCCAGGCTCTGAGCTAGCTGTCAGCACAGAGCCCGACGCGGGGCTCGAACCCACGAACCGTGAGATCTGACCTGAGCCAAAGCCAGATGCTTAACTGACTGAGCCACCCAGGCGCCCCTTCTGCTGCCTTCTTGAGTTCCCTGCTAACCTGCATGTTTCCTCCTCATAATGTACATCTTGATAGCAGGGACTTTGTTCTGTTCTCAGCTCTGTCTTTAGCACCTAGAAGAGAAATGAATACCCAGCTTAGCTCAGAGCTTAAGGGACTATCAGTTGTGGGAGGGTGGGGTGAGAGGGGTTGATAGACCTGGAGCCATGGGAGGGGACCCAGACTGGGAGGGGGCAGGGATAACCAAGGAGACAGGGAGACAGACCTACAGACACGGGAAGGAAGCAAGGAATGACAGCACCACATTTCACAGTCAAAGAAGGAACTGTGGCCTAGAAAAGGAAAGTAACTTGCTTAAGGCCACACAACATACTACTTAGTGGACAGCCATGGTTCTCCTTCCTGTGCACCCCTTCAGACCCGGCCAAACCACGACGTTCCCTCGGAGACCCCGCCTCTATCATTTCAAGACTTTGCAGGGTGAGGGGTGGGTATTGGGCCCCTTAGGATCCCTCTTCCCCTGAGGGCAGTCACTAACGTGGAGCTCTGACGCCGCCGAGGTGATCTCGGGAGAAGCTGCGGATGGTGAAAGATGCTGCTTCTCAATTTCTGACCACCTCCTCGAAGACAAAGCAGAGGGGCCCTGACTGAGGAGGGGGCGTGTCGGGGGACCCAATTAAGTTTCAGCTCTAAAACGGGGGAACGGATCCCCTCGGGGCAGAACCCCTGCAAGGCAAAGGGCTGCTGGAAGGAAGTGCGATCAGGGGTAAGGTGACTTGTGGGGATTCGGGGCGTCCCTCTCCGGGGAGCTGGACCCTGAAACTCAGTGTCCCCTCCAGCTCAGTGATTCGAACTAACCCCCCGCCCCCCACTCCGGTCCCATCTCCAGGACCTCAAAAATTCGGAGTCTCCGCGAGCAATGCTAGTCGTGCGATTCGGTCCCCGGCCTCTCTGGTGGGGGTTCCCAGTGCCCATCCCGATGCGGGGCAGTAGGACCCAGGGGCCGGGTGAGAGCCCGCAGGGGGAGGGGCGGGAGCCGGGGCGGTCTGGGGGAGGTCTTTGGATTTTTTTTTTTTTTTTTTTTTTTTTTTTTGGCGGAGCCGGGGCGCCCTCCGGAAGCTTTTCCAACTTTCCAGAAGTTTCTCGGGACGGGCGGGAGGAGGGGAACGCCATATATAGATCTGGGGAGCCGGGAGCGGCGGTGAGTGGAATCCGTCCGCGGCTTGAGTGGGACTACGGTCCGGCGCCAGCCAGCCCGGCGCAGGTGAGGGCAGGGACCGGCCTGCGGGCGGCGGGCGCTTTGGGGTGCTCCGAAGAGTGGGAGGGGGCGGGAGGCCGCCGAGAGGGGTTGGGGGCTAACTCAGAGCCAGCAAACCGGAGTCCGTGGAGTTTTGGGAGCAGCTGGAGCGTTCGGGGTCAGGAGCCGGGGACTAGACTGTGATGGTAGAGTGAGCCTGTAGGACTAGGGCGAAATCAGGGCAAGGGTGGGAAGTCGAGGCACTCAGAGGCTCGGAAAAAGTGCAGGGCTCCATAGAAGTTTGGGATAGGGGTGGTGATGGCAGGAAAGAGTGGGGCAGGGAGCCAGGATACTGAGACTGCCTTGTGCAGGAACCAGCAGGGAGGAGGAGGGGTCGGGGGCCTCTCCAGCTGGGGTAGGAAGCCAGGCCAGCCCTGCAGTTAGGCGCCTCCACCTCTCGGGCTGAGGCCCTGGGGGTCAGCGGGGGCATGTTGCGGAGGGGGCACCTGAGCCTCCGGACTGTAGGGTGGTAGGAAAGTAATGAAAAAGCCCTGGCTTTTCTGGGAAGGCTTCTTGGGATCCCACCGTTTGGGGGTAGTCACAAACGGTGGCTCCATTTCTGATCTGCATACTGCATGTGTACATGTTGGCAGCTACAGGAAGAACTTGACCAGGACCAGTGTCCCCACCTCCTCTAGGAACGGGGTGAGGAATCAGCAGGCTCCATATCCCCCCACCAAGAGGGGAAAGTTAGCTGGTTAGAAGGCTTTGAGTCACCCACTCTTCAACTCTGTCCCTGCCCCGTGGTTCTTGGAGTGACTGCAGGATTAAGGCTACTGCCAAAGACCAGGGTTCCCTGCCCCCAGCCTGTGGACATTCCTGAGGCGGCCAGAGTGGAGGAAGAATGAAACCACTTCCAGCATGGCCAGAAGGCCCAGCCCCTCCTCTTCTCGGTTTCCGGCAGGTCCTTCTGGGCTGTAGGGCCCGGATGGAGGGCATGGAGGCCAGAGGGAAATTGGGGGCCTTGGTTCCCTGGAAGTCCCTAGCTGGCACCACACCCTCCTGTCTTTGGATGGTTCATCTGCCCATCCCCCCTCCGGAGGCCTCTGGATCCACTCCTTTTGTCTGGGGTCACCCGGATTCCCTGCAGAAATGGTTTGGTTTGGTTTTGTTTTAACCTCACTGTGTAACAGGATACCGCTTCCAGCCTTCCTCTGGGGGCTCTGGAGGTGCTTCCAGAAGGAAGAAGCGCGCGTCCTCCCCCGCCCCCCATCCCGTGGGACCTGAGGTGGCTACATGCCCCTCTCTGGCCTCAGTGGCACTCACTGTCCAGTGAGGTGGACAACCTCCAAGGTCTCTGTGGAGCTGGGACTAGCTGCCTTCCTTTGTGCCAGGGGCAGTTTAGACGGGGTCCCATGTTGGGGTTGGGCCTTCTAGGCCCCGCCTCACCACCATTCTAGCTCATAGCCCATCTTCCTCATTCTTCTGTTTTCTTTCAGAATGAAAAAGGCAGGCACTGGCCTCCCCCTGGGGCAGTTTCCAGGTACTTTAGACTCAAGTATTTGAGATCCTCTCTGGTGACCCCTCTAGCCTTTGCTTCCCTTCCCTCTTACTTACAAGAACCTGGAGTCCAGTCTCAACTCAGTCTGGCCAGCTGTAGGCACAGCCCTCGGCTCTCTGATCGTGTATTTTTCTTTGTGGGACTGCAAATTCGTCTAACCTTGGCCTCAGGGCTGGGATTTCTCTGTGGCAGCATGGGCTGGGCTGTGGGAGGCCAGCTTGCTTGCAGTGACTTGCCTCCCTCTTGCCGCTGCCGGGTTAACAGGGCAGCCCTTCTCCACAGCCACCCATCTCCCTGCAGAGACCCATGTGTGGGAGCTAAGGTCAAGGAGGCTCTGGGGCACCTCTGGGACTTGAACCCAGGCCTCCTGCTTCCCAGGCTGGAAGCCCCCCTCTGCTGGCTGATGGGGTTAGTTCAGTTTCCAGCCTGCCACGTCACCTAGAGTGGGAACTGGAGCAGCAGGAGCAGGAGCGGGAGCAGGAGCGCAGCTGTGTGGCTGCTTGAGGAATCCCAAACCAGTCATTTGGAGCTTTCTTGGAAAGCCCCTCCCAGCCCTTTGAGGTTCTGGTTGGCTGGGGGGTGGGGGCTGTCAAGATGGTGGCTGCCACGTGGCAGGGCTGGGAGCTGAGGTCCTTGACTCGCTCCCAGTGGGATGCTAGTGGCTTTTTCTCCCAGGTCTGTGCTCTGGCATCAGCTGTATGGATTAGAGGTGGCCTTTGAGTTGAGTGACCAAATGCCTGGTGTCCAGGCATAATAATCAGTAGTGCCCCATTTGACTCTTAGGTGTCCTTTTTTGTGCAGTAATTCTGTGGTCATTCTGCCTTTGAGGCTTCCAGATGGGGAAGGAGCTAGGGCTGGGAGCAAGGTGTGCCCAGAGATACCCCCTCCCTGGTCTGTGTTCTAGGGTATAGGTCTCTCTTATGCCTTGTCTCCTCCCCTGACTTCTCTCTCCATACATCCTTTGCATCCCTTTACACCGCACCTTCTGAGAGGTGGCTGCTCAGGGAGGGGGGACCTGCCTCGATTCACAGAGTGGATTCTTCCCAGAGACCCAGTGCTCCTGCAGACAGGCTGAGTTCCTGAGGGTCCTCTGCCATGATTCTGAATTTGTGGTCTTTCTTATGGACCCCAGAATGGGACTCCAGCCTCCACCAGAGTTCCTAACAAACACCCCCCCCCCCACTTCCATCCTGCATCAAAGTAGTGGGGAAGTATCCCATACGGAGAGACCGTCCTGATTTGAGGCTTCAGGAGGAGAGTGAAGCTTATTTTAGGGGCCACCGCTATTGCTGTGGTTTGGAAAGGATCCTGAGGACAGCCCTGAAGCCACAGAGCAGAGGGCCTGTGTGACGGCCACTGTCAGATGGGAGGGCAGAATGGAATCTGAGGTGGACCGAGCTTCCTGCGAACACGCATCTGGCTAGCCTCTGGCGAACGGGCCATTCAACTGTTGACTTACTCCTCCAGTATCCTTCCTCTCAGGAAACCTAGCTCCCACCCTGCTTTTGTCCTAGGGATCTCCCATCCACTCTCAGGACTGTGGACAGATGGGAAGGCCTGACCCTGCTAGGATAGAGGCCTTGGGCATGGAGACCTAGATCCTTACAGCTTTGAAATTGGAGACTGAGGCTGAGAGAGGAGTGGACACACACTCAAGGTCACCCTTGGGGCAGCAGAGTTTAGCATCTGGGTTTCCCCATGTAATGAGTGAGCCAACCGGTGACTCACTAACATCCCAGAGCAGGATAAAAGGCTTAGGGGGAGGGGCAGTCCTTCATCCTGTCACAACAGGACATCCTTTGTCCAGGCACTTGAGCTTCATGCAGACCCTTGGTCCATCCGCCACTTTTTTCCACTGGAGAGGGTCCTGGGATCGTATGAGATTGGAGCTAATCGTAATACAAACTGAAGACCCTAAGTCTGGCCAAGTTGCCCTGATTTCTGTTCATTGAGCAACAGCTGAGGCCCTTTGTGTGCTAGGCACTGGGAGATGTAGAGGAAAACCAGACTGGCTAGATTTCTTGTCCACTTGGAGTTCATAGACTAGTTAGGGATGGAGATCACGTATAATTCACACACAAGACTAAGTGTTGTAGGTTCAGTGTAAGAAATCAATAGTGTGGAGCTGGTGACTTGCAAGAAACCCTGCCCTGGATTAGAGCTCAGAGATGGCCTCAGAGAGGGTGGGCAGACTGAGACTTCTGATCTGGGCAACTCTGAGTTAGGTCTGGGCTCCCCAGAACTCCGGGGTCTCTTGCTCCCATCTGCAGGGGACTTGGTGGCTGCCAGAAGGCTGGGAATGGTTCTTGGGGAGGAACATCTAGGGTTTCAGGGCCACCCTCTCTGCAGCCCTGACAGGTCCTCCGTGGTGCATACAGCCTGCCTCCCAGCCATGCACTTCCTCACGCTCATCAGCGCCTGCTGCCTCCTGGCCGGGGCTCTGGCCGCCGAGGTGAAGAAGCCTGCGGCCGCCGCAGCACCAGGCGTGGCAGAGAAGCTGAGCCCCAAAGCAGCCACACTGGCTGAGCGCAGTGCCGGCCTGGCCTTCAGCCTGTACCAGGCCATGGCCAAGGACCAGGCGGTGGAGAACATCCTGCTGTCACCTGTGGTGGTGGCCTCGTCCCTGGGGCTCGTGTCGCTGGGGGGCAAGGCGGCCACGGCGTCCCAGGCCAAGGCGGTGCTGAGCGCCGAGCAGCTGCGCGATGAGGAGGTGCACGCGGGCCTGGGCGAGCTGCTGCGGACGCTCAGCAACAACACGGCACGCAACGTGACCTGGAAGCTGGGCAGCCGCCTGTACGGGCCCAGCTCGGTGAGCTTCGCCGAGGACTTCGTGCGCAGCAGCAAGCAGCACTACAACTGTGAGCACTCCAAGATCAACTTCCGCGACAAGCGCAGCGCCCTGCAGTCCATCAACGAGTGGGCAGCGCAGACCACCGACGGCAAGCTGCCCGAGGTCACCAAGGACGTGGAGCGCACAGACGGTGCCCTGCTGGTCAATGCCATGTTCTTCAAGCGTGAGTCCGGAGAGGCGGGGCGGCCGGGCATAGGGCCCTTGGCAGCTAGGGTGGGGAGTCAGCTCTGCATGTGTTGCCGGAGTGCCTGACAGGTGCCAGGGTAAAGGGTGGATGTGGCGGTATCTGAGTCGAGGGTCCTTCTGAAAGAATTCCCTGTCCTGTGGAATCAGGGAGACCCTGACTGTAGAGAGCTATAGCTTCAGGCAGCATGTCCCGGGGCCAGTACCCCTGTCCCCCAAAGTGGGGAGCGTGTATGCTGTAGACTGGGTGCTGAGTGGGGGGAAGGTGAGCCCCACAGGCTGGAACAGAGGCCTGTGGCAGAGAGAAATCCAGCGTGTGCAGTTGGGGGTCCATGTCCTGAGTGGGGGCCATCTGTTTCTGACTTGTGTTCTGCTTCCCACTACAGCACACTGGGACGAGAGGTTCCACCACAAGATGGTGGACAATCGAGGCTTCATGGTGACCCGCTCCTATACTGTGGGCGTTACGATGATGCACCGCACAGGTGGGTGACCTGCGGAGTGGGGGGCCAAGGTGGGGGCGTGAGGGTGCTCGGTCCCGGCCCACCCCCAGCCCCGCGTGCCCAGTGCCCTCTTGGCTCTCCTCCCAGGCCTCTACAACTACTACGATGACGAGAAGGAGAAACTGCAGATTGTGGAGATGCCACTGGCCCACAAGCTCTCCAGCCTCATCATCCTTATGCCGCACCATGTGGAGCCCCTGGAGCGCCTTGAGAAGCTGCTGACCAAGGAGCAGCTGAAGAGCTGGATGGGGAAGATGCAAAAGAAGGCTGTCGCCATCTCCCTGCCCAAGGGTGTGGTAGAGGTGACCCACGACCTGCAGGTGAGGGGTGGCCCAACTCGGGGGTCTGCAGGACCTAAGGAGAGGGGTGCCTGGGGCACCCATTCGTCAGCTCAGCAGGTCTATCCTCCGCCTCTGTGGGTGTCCATGCAGTAGTGGGGGCTGCTGGGGGGAGAGGCATGAGACCTTCCCTTGGGAATGTAGCGATGACATCAGTAGTTAAATGCAATTGAGCGCTTGCTGTATGCCAGACACTCTTCTGAACACTTCATACATGTTAAGCTTCCAAGCCTCAAAACAACTTCATTAGGTAGGACTAACAAGCTTCTTAAAGATGAGGAAACTGGGGCTCAGTTTCCAGAGTCACACAGACAGGAACTCAGACATCTGGCACAAGCCGTGCCCTGATCCTGTGCTGTGCTGCCCCTGAGTCTGAGGTGTCCCCAGTTCTGAACTGTTCCAGTTGAAGGGTCATTCCCCTGTGAAGCAGTAGGAGTAACAGGTGAGGCACTTGGGATGGCGGGCAACTGAAGCCACGCACCCAACATTACTTTCTCCTCATGACCACCCTGGGTGTTGGGCAGTGGCTTGGAGGGAGGCAGTGACCTGCTAAGGTCACCTTGGTTAGTGGTAGAGCTGTGAGTAGTCCTCAGGGTGAAAATTCAAGGCGGCCTTTTTGTCAGGAGAGATATTTTTTCTTACCTACTCAAAAGGGGCAACTTTCATCTCATTCCTGCCTTGGATGCCAGAAATGGTTCCTTGGCAAGCTTCTTGCTCACGGGATTGATTGAGAATCACTGCTGACACTGGAGAGAAAGCTTGCCATGAAATGGGGCTTCGGCTCCAAACCGCAGGCCAGTGGCGCTTGTGTAGCCTGCCCTGTGGATCATGCCGAGGTGTCCACAGAGGAGCCATCACCGTGTCCTGGGCCTGCCCCGGTCTTTCCCAGCTCCTCCTCTGCCCTGGTTGCTATCTGCTCCATTCTTTTTTTTTTCTCCCATGTCTTCCTGGAACCCTGGGTGGGTGCACTGGTCCATGGGGTACCCTGAGTTGGGAATTTGAAGTGTGTGACTTGTATAGGGTCATTGGGACTGGAGTAGCTGGGCCTAGAATGCCTGTCTCGGGACCCACTGGCCCTCAGGACCCCAGCTCAAGTGCCTGTTTGGCCTGGTCGGGGAGGTGGCCTGTTCTGCAGAAAGCCTGGGTCTGGAGGCTGCTGATGACTCAGCCAGTAGTCCTCTGCGGCCTCTTCCTCGCTGAGCTGCAGGGAGGCAGGGCTCCAGTCTTGGGGGATAGGGAAGGCTTTCTAGAAGAGGGGGTGGTTAAAGCATTCTACAGGGATGGGGGTGGCCATTGGGACACCGTTGAGGGTGCCGGCTGTTCAGTGAGGCTGTCGAATAAAGAGCTGGGAGGGGCATGCTCAGGGGTGAGGCTACAGCGCAAGCACAGTTCATGTATGAAAGAGCTTGTGCTAGGCGCCCAGGGGCTCTGCAGAGCCATGGAAAGTGTGCGTGTGGGGAAAAGGGTACATGTTTGGGGGGGTGGGTGTAATTTTTTACTGTGGAAATATATAAAAATATATATTACGGGACCTGGATGGCTCAATTGGTTGAGCGTCCCACTTTGGTTCAGATCATGATCTCATGGTCTGGGAGTTCAAGTCCCACATTGGTTTGGTTCACTGCTGTCAGCACAAAGCCTGCTTCAGATCCTCTGTTCCCCCCTCTCCGCCCCTTTCCGCTTGCACTCTTTCAAAAATAAACATTTAAAAAATATATATGCGTTAAAATTGATCAGTGTAATGAGCTCTCCTGTATCCATCACCCAGCTTCAACCATCAGCAGCTCATGACCGGTAAGGATTCATCCATACACAGCCATTTCTCCCCCTCAGATTATTATTCATTTAAAAAAATTTTTTTAATGTTTTATTTATTTTTGATACAGAGAGAGACAGAGCATGAGAGGGGGAGGGGCAGAGAGAGAAGGAGACACAGAACCAGAAGCAGACTCCAGGCACTGAGCTAGCTGTCAGCACAGAGCCTGACGCAGGGCTCGAACCCACGAATGTGAGATCTGACCTGAGCCGAAGTCGGAGACCTAACCGACTGAGCCACCCAGGCGCCCTGGATTATTATTATTTTTTTTAACGTTTGTGTATTTTTGAGAGAGGGAGAGAGAGCATGAATGGGGCAGGGGTAGAAATAGAAGGAGACCAAGGATCTGAAGCATGAAGCAGGCTCTGTGCTTACAGCAGAGAGCCCCATGTGGGGCTTGAACTCACAAACAATGAGATCATGACCTGAGCCAAAGTTGGATGCTCAAGGGAGCCACCCCAGGGTCCCTCCCCCATCAGATTATTTTGAAGCAAATCCCAGGCATCAAGCACAGTGGGCAGGTTTTAAGCCGCAGGGTGATACAGTCAGAGCTAGCCTTAGATTCATCTTCCTCACATTTGAATGTGCCAAGAATTACCTAAAGATTTTGTTACAGAAGTTTCCTGGATCCTGATTCTGATAGTGGCTCTGGGAGAGAGAGGGTCAGGAGATGTGTTCCGTATGAGCTCCCAGGGCGTGCCCGTACTGGCAGTCTGTGACCCGTACTTTGAGAAGCACCAATCAAGACTGCTCAGCAGGACCAGGGGCAAATTCTGCCTTCGCCCCGAGTCTCTGTTGCCTTATCTGTTACGGGGCAAGAAGCTCTTGCACAGTTGTCGTGAGAGTTAAGGAAGCAGTGGGTGGAGTGTCCACATCATGTCTGGCATGCAGGAGGTGACGAGGAGGTGGTAGGTGATCTCTGCTCTGAGGAACTGGGTAGGAGATGATGGGTGGCGAGGGCAGAGGGTACGGGTCTAGGGGCCTTGCCCAACGTGGTCTCACCTGGTGCCCACCTCATCCCACAGAAACACTTGGCCGGGCTGGGTCTGACTGAGGCCATCGACAAGAACAAGGCAGATCTCTCACGCATGTCAGGCAAGAAGGACCTGTACTTGGCCAGTGTGTTCCACGCCACCGCCTTCGAGTGGGACACGGAGGGGAACCCCTTTGACCAGGACATCTATGGGCGTGAGGAGCTGCGTAGCCCCAAGCTCTTCTATGCCGACCACCCCTTCATCTTCCTGGTTCGAGACACCCAGAGCGGCTCCCTGCTGTTCATTGGGCGCCTGGTCCGGCCCAAGGGTGACAAGATGCGAGACGAGCTGTAGGGCCCCAGGGTCATGGGATGGCAGGAGGCAGCCGAAGGCTCCTGAGACACATGGGTGCTATGGGAGGGGGGGAGTTGAGGTACCGACCTTGGATTTCCCACGGGGTGGGGGTGGGGAAACAGAGCAGGCTCCCTGTGTGTCTGAGCAGACCTTCCCAGCCAGAATTCACTCTGCTTGGACGTGGCTCCAGATACCCTGATGCCGAGCCCAGGGACCCCACATTTTGTGGGGCCTGGGCAGTAGTCAGGTCCTGCCCTCGGAGCCCTGGGATTAAGCCTGCCTCAATCAGTGTTCATATTTATAGCCAAGTGCTTTTTCATCTGTGAGACGGAATCGAGCTAGTGGGGGTTCAGCCCAGCCCCTGTGAAATGGGGGTCCTCTTTCCCTGTCCCGACCATCACCTCAGCCCTCTCTCCAGCTCTATTCCAATCCTCTCCCAACTTTCCTCAACTATAAAATGAGGTGCTGCAGCCCCTGGGACAAGCATCCCCACGATGGCCCTGGCCCCAGGGAGGGATCGGGGAATAGCTCATGGGCAGGGCAGGGGGGCGGCTCGTGGGCAGATTCTGGTCAGGCATCATGGGGATGAACTTTTTTTCTCCTTTTGTAGATTTCCAAAGATGGGGAGGGAAGGGGGAAAATGAGCCTTTGTCACTGTCACACCAAGAACTTATTTGTACAATTTTTTTTTTTCAATAAAACTTTTCCAATGAAGTCTTGTTGGAGCCTGGAGGGTGACTGGATCAGAGATTTGCATGTCATTCTTTCCAGGAGACAAGGGCTCCTGATGTTAAGGCAGGGCCTGTATCAATATGGCCCTGAAATGCTGGCACATACTTGCAGGCAGGCCCTGCACGCTAACTTGGGAAATGGTTGGCTCTGGCTGCCCGGGAGAGGTGGCTTTGGGGCTGGAATGACAGCGCTGGACCTGGAGCCCAGGGCATTCTGCACTGGCACTTTGGCTCTCCAGTCTCCAGTCTCCTGGCTTTTCACTTCAAACTGATCTCATCTGCATCCAGGTTAGACAGGCTGCCTGGCTGGGCATGACTTTGGGTGTGTAGCAGGAAAGGAGGCGGGACCTGATGCAGCCCTCCTCACATGGTCCCATGGTTCCCTTTCATGGTGTGCGGGGTTCTTGACACCATAGCCTGGGGTGGCGGGTGGGGTAGAGGGTGAGTGGGATGCACAGAAGACCTGTGGCAAAGGAGCAGAGGAAACTGGATTCGACACCCATCTCTGCTGCTTGCTGGTGGTGTGATCTCAGGCAGGTCACTTCCTCTCTCTGGGCACCTCTCTGGCTCCCCTCTTCTAACAACTTTGCCTGAGGGTTGTTGGTCCAGGGAGGGGAGCCCCTGCCTGGCTGGGCAACCCAGTGGGAGTCTTCCCTGATGTGACTGGTACTGCAGAAAGGCCAGCTGACTCACTTCTGTTAGTACCAACAGCATTTTCATACCGCGGCCAGAGCTCCAGGTCTGCCCTGTGCTCTGGACCCAGTAAATCAGATGTGTGCCCTCGGGGCTTCATCTGAAAGTGGAAACTTACAGTGACAAGTGTGTTCACTACTGTGTTCGAGTCCCCTGGATCATTCTGTTCCCAGACTTGCCATACTTATTCCCTGCCTCAGGGCCTTTGCACTAGCTCTTCTTTCTGCCTAACAAGTGGTTCTTTGTCAAGCGTACTTTTTTTTTTTTATCATTCAGAACTCAGCTTGAATGTCATTTGCTCAACAAGCCCTTCCCTGATAACCCAATGTAAGCCTCAGTTTCTGTACTATGTTTTCTCATTTTATGGACTCCTTAATGCTGTGAAAATTTCCACCTCTTGACACATTCACTGTCTGTCCCCACGACTAGAACGGAAGCCTCATGAGAGGAGGGGCCACGTCTCATTAATCACTGTATGTCCTGCACCTGGATTCAGCATCCTACCCACATGAGACACTGAACACATACTTGCGGAGTTAGTAAAGCAGCTGTGCGAGACAGGTGCAGGGGCCGTGGGAGTACAGGGTGGGGGGGGCCGTGACCGCCAAGGGGAGAGACCGGGCTCTCAGGAGGAGGTGACGTGTGGGCCTCCTTGAAGGGTGAGTAGGTATTTTTTAACAATAAGAATAATGATTTAAATATCAGCTGACACTACCTTTGCATTTTGCTTCTAACACCACATGTGCAAAACCCCGTGTCAGTCACTTGGTGTGTTTAATTTTATCCAAACCTCTTAGCAGCTTGGCTAGTAGGAATTCTCTGTTTTAGTGGTGAGATAACAAAGGCCGAGAGAGGTTAAATAACCTGCCTGAGGCCCCACAGCACAGCCTGTTGGGCTGAGCTGGGAACGGCTTCTAGAACATTGGCTAGTTCTTCCCCCATGCCACATGGGAAGGGCAGGAGAGGAATTGGCCAGGCTCTAATAATGAAGGTGCAGAGCCTGCTGCGGTCTATATATGTCGTCCCGCATCTTCCCCACGTCGGCCCCGTTAGGTGGGAATTCGCCCTAACCATAGATGGGCAGACGCTAGGGCTTCAAGACCCAAAGTTCAGCCTGCAGTAGTGCCCTCAGCAGGTAGGAGTGCTTCACCAGGGGGAGCTCACCCAGAAAGAAACCAGGCCTGGGGGTGGGGGCCACCCAGATGACACGAAGGGGGCCCTGAGGCCACCTGCGGCCATCTGGGCACGTGTGGGGTGGGTGGTGAGAGTTCTGTGTTCCCTCATCATGAAAGGTGGAATTGCTAATGTGCAGGTTGGCAGGGCAGGTGACAGAGGGAGACAGGTCAAGTTGGATTGGGGTCAGACACCAGATCAGTGCCACCAATGGCCCATCCAGGCCCTGTGTGGAGCTTTCCTGTCGCCTGGAGGCCATTGGAGGGATGTCCTATTATTGCCACCACGCTGCTTGTAAAGTCACAGAGATGAGGACTCTGCTGAATTGTGAGGGTCCTGGATGCAGTGCAAGTGCAGGAAGGTGGGGACTAACTCTCCACTGAGCGCTGACTCGGGGCCTGGCACTGCCGTGTCTGCTCTCGTTTAATCCTCAGAGCATACCTGAGGGGTAGCTATTACTGTCCCGCGTTACAGATGAGCGGTGAAGTGGCCGGCCCAAGGCCACCCCGCACGCAGGTCAATGACAGGGCCAGGCCTATATGGGAACCCAAGCATCCTGGCTGTGAGGGAGAGAAACTGTGGACAGGCATGAGTGCCGCACTCTACAGTTTATCATGGGTAATCACTGATGGGGTCCCATGCCATCTTAACCCCAGTCCCCGCCGCACTGAGCTCATTGCCCTGAATCTATGCAAGAGTACCCCAGCTGAGATCTTGAGAGCAGGCCCTGGTCTGCCTGTATCTCGCCACTCCCCATACTTAGCACAAGGCCTGGTACACAGGTGGCACCTAATAAATGCTCAAGGAAATTGTCCAGTGGGTGCTCCGGGGCTGAGCGGCAGAGGCACTGGAGCTGACAGAGCTGACCTGACCTGTGGTCCTGCATCCCAGCTTTTCCCTGGCATGGTGACCTCCAGCTTCTGAGAGGAGGAAGGCAGTTGCTGAGGCCCTGGGGCCTGGGCTCTGCAACCTGCATCATGTCACCTCCCTCACATTCTGTTGGTCGAAGCCAGTTGTGAGGTATGCTGAGATTCCAGGGGTGAGGAATAGACTCCACCTCTCATTGGAAGGAGCAGCAAAATGGCGTGGGCATGGTTTCAATCCACCACCCAGGGGGAGGTCGGTTCTCTGTATGTGTCACTCCCATTGTCTCCAGTCCCAGAACTGGAGTTCCGTGCTCACCTGCCTCGGGAAAGCTAGTTCCAGAGTCATATCTGAAAGGGGGAAGCATCGAAACAATGGCAAGGTTTTGCTAGTTTACATTAACACAAAATCTGGAAAACATGGGAATGGTTTCTGTGGGTGTCAGGCCATGGAGGGAGGAACATAGTTTCATTGGCCTAAGTGTATGTATATATGTATGTATGTATGTATGTATGTATGTATGTATGTACTGGAGGGGAGGGGAGGGGAGGGGTAGAGAGAGAGGGAGAGCAAGAATCCTGAGCAGGCTCTGCACTGTCAGAGCTGGACGCAGGGCTTGAATCCACGAACAGTGAAATCATGACCTGAGCCAAAATCAAGTCAGATGCCCAACCGACTGAGGTGTTAGGTGCCCCCTGAATTTATTTATAATACAGGATACAGTTATCTGAGATCCTAGATTTGGTGTGCCAGTTTGCACAGCGAGCGGTGGTTTCCTTTGTTGGTGTAGCTGGTTGACCGAACCCCAGGTTTAATAGGGAACTACGAACTATGTCTCACTGACGTTGAGATGCCAGGAATTTCTTGCTTTAAAATAGGGCCGGGAACCTGAAGACAAAGGGAGGGAGGAATGTTGAGATGGGTTTACCCTGCGTGACCCTCACATACCCCCTAGCCAAGTCCCACGCCCCCCAAATGCCTTTCCTAGAACCTGTAGGAAACTCGCTTCACTAAGATCTTGCGAACTCCATTAGTGACGGGAGTGCCTTTGAAACAGGAGGTACTACTGGTTCCTACTGGTTCTCTGCAGGCTGGGGATGCTGGTGGAAGAGGCTCCTACAGAAATGGGCTCCATAATTTCAGCGGAAGTGTTGGGATCCCAGGGGAGCCGAGCACACACGGCAGCACTTGGCCTTCTGGGACATCAGACGTCAGGTGGTAATTGGGATGGTTTAACTTACATCTTTATCTTTATCTTTAGTAGAGGCTAATTGTCCAAAAACCAAATAGGACCAACAGGCAGCCTCTAAACCCTCCTTAATCTGCACAACAGAAACAGTGAAACAGTACACGAGCAGAGCCTTCCATGTTGGGCGGTAGAAGCCCGACTTGAGCCACTATGAAAGAGAACCTCAGTTCCGTCACCCAAAGCCCTGTGAATGGAAGAGAGGCCAGTACACTTTGGAGGCGAACCCTTCAACAGCACCCCGGACACATACCGTAAATCTTTCCTGGGCCATCTGCCAGAGAACTGTGCTCTGTGAAGGGAAAATACACAGACTTTTCAGGGATTAGCAGACCTTGAGTCTATTTAATGCTAATTTCTGACGACACAGAGAACCACTGTGTAGAGGTACCAGCGATCAGGTGATAATTGGAGTTTTGACCCGGGTCCAGGCAGGCTGCACCCAGTGAGACTCCGGACTCATCCTGAAATTACTGTCTTAGTTTCAGGATGTATAATTGAAATTTACAGGTGGATTTACACGTGACTCTCCAGGCCTATGGGATAAGGGCCATTACAGTAGAAAGGGACAAGTCGAGGCCCTGGAACTCCTCCTTCTCACCAGTCAATACACTGAAAGAGTGTTTCAGCTCTGAGAGAATCACAGAAATTTGTGCGATCCTCAAAGACTTGAAAGATGCAGGGGTGGTTTCTACCGCAGGCAGTGCAACTCGCCCCTTTGGCCTCTGCAGAAGGCACAGGTCTCCGGAATGATGGGGAGCGATCATGGGCTTCCTCAGATGAGGGTGCTACTTGCAGTTGCTATTCAAGGCGTGGCTTTTTTTTTTTAATTTTTAATGTTTATTCACTTTTGAGAGACAGAGAGTGAGTAGGGGAGGAGCAGAGAGAGAGGGAGACACAGAATCCGCAGCAGGCTCCAGGCTCTGAGCTGTCAGCACAGAGCCTGACGCAGCACTTGAATTCACGATCTGCGAGATCATGACCTGAGCTGAAGTCGGCTGCTTAGCCAATGAGCCACCCAGGCGCCCCCAGGCATGGCTTTTTTTATGGGAGCAAATACATATATTTTATGCCGCTTGATGTGAAACTATTTATATGAAAATACTTCTTTACTCTTCCTGTACAGAGGACGGCAGAAGCAGTGTGCTTTCTGTTGGCAGAGACAACAGTGCAGCTTTCTCGTCTTCTCTTAAAACCTGTCAAGTTGCCGGTTCTCTGCTACGATTTAGTCGAGTGGGAGATTGTTTTTCCTGGTAGAAGACTTTTTTATTTTTTAAAAGCTTATTTCTTTATTTTGAGAGAAGAGAGGGAGAAAGCATGAGCAGGGGATGGGGTGGAGAGAAAGGGAGAGAAAAATCCCAAACAGGCTCTGTGCTGTCAGCGTCCAGGCCACCTCGGTGCCTCAGAAGAACATTTTCTTTTTTTAAAATTTAAATCCAAGTTAGTCACGATATAGTGTAAGAAGGATGTTAGGAGTAGCATTTAGTGATCCATTACTTACGCACAACACCCAGTGCTCACCCGAAGGGTCCTCCCCCATGCCCATCACCCATTTAGCCCATCCCCCCCATATCCCTCCAGCAACTGTCTGTTCTCTGTATTTCAGAGTCCTTATAGTTTATCTCCCTCTCTGCTTTTATCTTATTTTTGCTTCTTTTCCCCTGTGTTCATTTATTTTGTTTCTTAAATTCCACATGAGTGAAGTCATATGATATCTGTCTTTCTCTGACTAATTTCGCTTAGCATAATACCCTCTAGTTCCATCCATGTAGTTACAAATGGCAAGATTTCATTCTTTTCGATTGCCGAGTAATATTCCAATCAATGGGGATTTTGATGATCCTCCATACATACGACTTCATACATTGATGACAGCGTGTTCCTAGGATTTGGGGAGTGGAAAGTAGCAGGTACTTTAGATGCAGAGATCAGATACAAATGTGCTGAGCATGGGAGATAAATCCCATATGAACATGGAGGCCGGCCACCTGAGGAAGTTTCTGGGTGTTCAGTGGTCAGGATTAGTATTAGGATTCTCCACAGGAACAGAATCAATAGAAAATACACATGATACAGATGTAAATATATATAGATAGATACAGATATAAGACTTATTATAAGGAGTTGGCTCACATAATTATGGAGATCTGCCCAAGGCCTGCAGTTGGCAAGCTGCAGAGCCAGGGAAGTCAATGACGTAGCTCCAGCCCAAGTCTGGAGGCCTGAGAAGAGTCTGAAGGCAGGAGAAGACCAATGTCCCAGCTCGAAGACAGGCAGGCAGAGAGCACATTCTCCTTTACTCAGACTTTGTTCTATTCAAGCCTTCAACAGATTAGATGAGGCCCACCTGCATCAGGGAGGCAGTCTGCTTTGCTCTGTGCATGGATTCAATTGTTAATCTCATCCCTTACAGACACACCCAGAATAATGTGTGACCAAGTCTCCAGGCATCCTGTGGCCTGGTCAAGCGGACACATAAAATTAACCATCACATCCTGCGAAGTGAAAGAACATGCTGTGCTCTTGTCCCCTTAGTGGCAGTAAGAAAGTACATGTGTTGGACTTCTGTGTATGTGGGAGGCCGTCTACGTCACATTTCGGTGTGCTGCTCTGATGCATTTACTGAGTAGCCTGTAAGGCTTTGAGAGGAGCCCGGAGCAAGAGAAGGCTTCCAGGTGGTCCCGGCTGAAGGGCAGGCAGCTCTTCCAATAGTGTCGAAGAACCCAAAGGGATTCAGGTGTCTGCAGTGGTTGAGGGTGGTGTTCGAGCTCATGGCCAACCCTCATAGAAGAACCACAGCAAAGCATCTAGGATTTAGCATGTGGGCATTCCTTGGTGAGCAATTTTCTTCCTTTTGAGGAAGAGCTCTTGGCTTGTGGCTGGGCCTACCCGAGGACGGTCCCTGTGTGGGAGGCACCAGCAGCTACAAAGCAATGAATGACTGTCACCCATAATTGTTTCTTTTCTCAGAATTGGGGTGTATGTGCTGGGTGATCGCTAACTGGGATGTCAGTGAGTCATGCATCAGGTGTGAAAACAGTCTCTGTCTCTCTCCTTTTTCCTCCCTCATTTCCTAGAATTGGGCTCCTGTTTCCTCCATTCCACAGATTCTATAATTGTCAAGTTTGTCAGTGATCTCTTTATGGTGAATGCAATGGGGCTTTAAAAATTATTTTGGGGGCACCTAAATGACTCAGTCATTTAAGCTTCTAACTCTTGATTTGGATTCAGGTCATGACTTCACAGTTTGTGAGTTCTGGCCCTGCATCAGGTTCTGTGCTGTCAGTACAGAGCCTGCTTGGGATTCTCTCTCCACCCCCCCTTCTCAGAAATAAAGGTTTTTAAAAAAAGAATAAACAAAAGTTTTGAAAATCATTTTGGAAATATGGAAAATTTCACACACACAGGGAAGTTGATGAAATAATGTAATGAAATTCCATCACAAAACTTCAACATGTATTGACATTTTACCCATTTGTTCAGTGGACACTTCTTAGTGCATATCATAGGGAAACACTCCTGGTCTCTGATCCTGTTGGCCCCTTGCTCCTGGACACTTTTCCCAAGGCAATACTCTGAACTCTCTGATGCTCTGTGTCAGGGTCCACTCAGGGCCTCCTTCCTCTCCAGTCACTTCAGTGGTGGTACTTCTCCAGGCTGTCTTGGACCCTCCACCTCTCACTTTCCACACTCTCCCTGGGCCCCCACACCCTCCCCTTTGAACTCACATACCTTCCCAGGGCTGGTGAGATCTAAATTTCAGTGAGGTACCTGTCTCTGCTTTCACTCCAGATCCCTGTCCCAGGCAGAGACCACTATATCCAGAAGTCTCCTAGACACCCCTCCCTGGCTGTCCCACAGGTGTCTCCCACCTGACGCATACCAAACTGAGTTCCACCTCCTGCCCAAACTTGCTGTTTCCTGGTTTCCGATATCCACTCAACGCATAGTCCTTACATTATCTATTGGGAATGCAAGAAAAAAATGGAGGATTTGCAATAAGCCAAGAAATCACTAGTCCACTAAAAAAAAAAAAAAAAAAAGGACAATAACAAGAGTTGACAAGAATGTGGAGAAATTGGAACCCTCATATATTGTTGGTGGGAGTGTAAGATGCCCCCCAAGAATCAGGTCTAAGCCCACTGAGGACTTAAAGTGACCGACTTGATTGACAATAAACTATATAAAAATAAATAAATAAAATAATAGAGTGGCCGACTTGAGGGGGGAGGAGCCAAGATGGCAGAACAGCAAGGAAGTCATTTTTCTGTCTCTCCTCCACGAAATGCAGCCAGAGCAACACTAAACCACCCTGCCCACCCAGAAGCCAGATTTGAGGATGAACACAACAATCTGCACAACCTGAACCGCAGAACTCAGCAGGCACAAGGCGCGGAGAGGTGACCTGGGGGAGAGAGGAGATGCAGAGGGCAGGAAACTGTTTTTGCTTGTGGAGA
>NC_043710.1:56800829-56883851 GCF_006229205.1 Suricata suricatta
CAACACTAAACCACCCTGCCCACCCAGAAGCCAGATTTGAGGATGAACACAACAATCTGCACAACCTGAACCGCAGAACTCAGCAGGCACAAGGCGCGGAGAGGTGACCTGGGGGAGAGAGGAGATGCAGAGGGCAGGAAACTGTTTTTGCTTGTGGAGAGAGGACAGACGGGGAGAGGATGGGAAAAGCACCCTCCACAAAAGCAGCTGGAGAGAAAGTAGAAAAGTGGAAACAGCCGCAGGACCTAAGCTAAAAAGGGAGAAAGGAGAAAGGAGAGGGTTTAAATTCCATTAAGACTCTATAAACAGAGGGGGCACAGAGTCTAAAACTCAGCTCAAATACCTGTGGTGCTCTGGTGGGAAGGGCGAATTCCCAGGAGAAGAGTGGGTCTGGAGGTCGTTGGGCCTTTGGTGATTTTCCGTAATCCCGGCATCACTCCTGCTGCACAGTCGCTTGAACTTTTTCTGGGGCAGGCTGGCACCCAGCCGCAAGTCTCTGGACATCGGCAGCAGCAAGGTCCGGTGAAAGTTTCTGGGTGCGGCCGTCACCGAGCCATTGCTCAGTGAGACCCTCCCCCAGAGGATCTGAGCGGGCCAAAGCCGCAGTTCCTCCCAAGTGAGGGGTCAGGAAACAGCCGCATCTCAGATAAAACTCAGGAGAGAGGTGCTGCCTGGCAACATGATGGCATTATCACTGGCAGGCAAAAGCAGGGAGCGGACGGAAACCGAAGAAAAAGGACGGGTGTGCGATCCTTGGTTGGGGAGAGTAGAGTTTTCTGATACCAGAATGGATACCTGGGTGGTGGGTGCCATTTCCACCCCACCCGCGCATGCGCGCGCACACCTGCAGGCTCCACAACGATCCACCCCAGTAAGCAAAGCAGCGCCATCTAGTGGAGAACGGAGCCATTACAGTACGCCCCACCCAAGTGGACCAACCTCGCTCTTCAGGAACACCACAAATCTCTCTACCTGCTTAGTTTACAGAATACAAAGTGATTTATAGTTTAACTTCTAGGGGCAAATGATGTAATATCAATCATATTTCAGTCTGTTCACTGGCCCATCTATTCAATTTTCTTTTTTCTTTCCTTTTTTTTTTTACGTGAATACAGGAAGATAAAAAACTTTATTCTTGGGAGGCAGCTATGCTCACCACTATACCACCAACGCCTGCTAAAAAACTTTATTCTTATTTTCAATTTTTATTAAAAATATTTCCTCTATTTTTCAATTAAATTTTTTGCTTTTTTTTGTAAAATTGTCTATTCTATTTTACTTCCATAACTTCAAGTTATTCTATTTAATCATATTCATTTTCTCAAATTTTCAAACATTTTGTTTTGTTTTCTTTTTTCCTTTTTCCCTTTTTTCACTAATCAATCAAGCTCCTTTCAATAATCAGACCAAAAGGCACCTGGTATCTAGCATCACTTATTTGAATTTGTGTGTGTGTGTTGTTTTAATTTTTTAATTTTAATTTTTTCTTTTTTTTCTCTAATCAATCGCTTCTTTCAATAACCAGACCAAGGCACACCTAGGATCTAGAATCATTTATTTGATTTTCTCTGTGTGTGTGTGTGTGTGTGTGTGTGTGTTGTTTTCAATTTTTTAATTAAACATTTTTTTACCTTACTAATTCCTTTTCTTCCTTCAAAATGATGAAACAAAGGAATTCACTCCAAAACAAAGAGCAGAAAGAAACAACAGCCAGGGACTTAATCAACACAGATACAAGCAAGATATATGAACCAGAATTTAGAATCACAATAATAAGATGCTAGCTGGGGTTGAAAATAGATTAGAATGCCTCTCTACAGAGATAAAAGGAGTAAAAGCTAGTCAGGATGAAAAAAAAATGCTATAACTGCACTGCAATCTCGAATGGATGCCACAGCAGGATGGATGAGGCAGAGCAGAGAATCAGTGATATAGAGGACGAAATTATGGAGAATAATAAAGCAGAAAAAAAGAGGGAGAGTAAAACAAAAAGGCACGACTTAAAAATAAGAGAAATCAGTGACTCATTAGAAAGGAACAACATCAGAATCATAGGGGTCCCAAAAGATGTAGAGAGAGAAATAAGGGTAGAAGTGTTATGTAAGCAAATCATAGCAGAGAACTTTCCTAACCTAGGGAAAGACACAGACATCAAAATCCAGGAAGCACAGAGGATTCCCACAAGATTCAACAAAAACTGACCATTAACAAGGCATTATCATAGTCAAATTCACAAAATACTCAGGCAAGTAAAGAATCATGAAAGCAGCAAGGGAAAAAAAGTTCTTAACCTACAAAGGAAGACAAAGCAGGTTTGCAGCAGACCTATCTACAGAAACTTGGCAGGCCAGAAAGGAGTGGCAAGATATATTCAATGTGCTAATCAGAAAAATATGCAGCCAAGAATTCTTTATCCAGCAAGGCTGTCATTCAAAATAGAGGGAGAGATTAAAAGTTTCCCAGACAAACAAAAATTAAAGGATTTTAATACCACTAAACCAGCCCTGCAAGAAATTTTAAGGTGGATTCTCTGAGGAGAGAAAAGATGGAAGAACAAAAATAAAGACCAAAAGCAACAAAGACTAGAAAGGACCAGAGAACACCACCAGAAACCTCAACTCTACAAGCAACATAATAACAATAAGTTCATATCTTTCAGTACTCACTCTAAACATCAATGAACTAAATTCTCCAGTCAAAAGACATAGGGTAACAGAATGGATAAGAAAACAAGATACAGCTACATGATATTTACAAGAGACCCACTTTAGACCTAAAGACACCTTTAAATTGAAAGTAAAGGGATGGAGAACCATCTACCATGCTAATGGTTGCCAAAAGAAAGCGAGAGTAGCCATACTTATATCAGACAATCTAGACTTTAAAATGAAAATTGTAACAAGAGATGAAGAAGGGCCTTATATCATAATTAAGGGGGTCTATCCACCAAGAAGACATAACAATTGTAAAAGTTTATGCTCTAAATGTGAGAGCACCCAAATATATAAATCAATTAATCACAAACATAAAGAAATTCATTGATAAAAATACCATAAGAGTAGGGGATTTCAACACCCCACTTACCGCAATGGGCAGATCATTTAAACAGAAAATCAACAAGGAAACCATGGCTCTGAATGATACACTGGACCAGATGGACTTGACAGATATATTCAGAACATTTCATCCTAAAGCAGCGGAATATACACTCTTCTTCAGTGTACATGGAACATTCTCCAGAGTAGACCACATACATCAGCCCTCAACAAATACAAAAATATCGAGATCATACCATGCATATTTTCAGACCACAACACTATGGAACTCGAAATCAACCACAAGAAAAAATTTGGTAAGATATCAAATACTTGAAAACTAAAGAACATCTTACTAAAGAACAAATGGGCTAACCAAGATGTTAAGGAGGCAATTAAAAAGTACATGGAAGCCAATGAAAATGATCACACCACAGCCCCAAACCTCTGAGATGCAGCAAAGGTAATCATAAGAGGGAAGTATATAGCAACCCGGGCCTTCCTAAAGAAGGAATAAAGGTCTCAGATACACAACCTAACCTTACACCTCAAAGAGCTGGAAAAAGAACAGCAAATAAAACCCCAAAGCAGCAGAATATAGGAAATGATAAAGATTAGAGTAGAAATCAATGCTATTGAAACAAACAAACAAAAAAACAAAAAACAAAAAACAAAAACAAAAACAAGACAGTAGAACAGATCAATGAAACCAGAAGCTGGTTCTTTGAAAGAATGAACAAAATTGATAAGCCACTAGCCAGTTTGATCAAAAAGAAAATGGAAAGGTCACAAATAAGTAAAATCAAGAATGAAAGAGGAGAGATCACAACTAACACAGCAGAAATAAAAACAATAATAAGAGAATATTATGAGCAATTACATACCAATAAAATGGGCAATCTGGAAGAAATGGACAAATTCCTAGAAACACATAAACTACCAAAGCTGAAAAAGGAAGAAATAGAAAATTTGAACAGACCCACAACCAGTAAAGAAATTGAATTAGTAATCAAAAGTCTCCCAAAAAATAAGAGTCCAGGGCCAGATGGCTTTCCAGGGGAATTCTACCAAACATTTAAGGAAGAGTGAATACCTATTCTCTTGAAGCTGTTCCAAAAAATAGAAATGGAAGAAAAACTTTCAAACTCTTTCTACGAAGCCAGCATTACCTTGATTCCAAAACCAAAGACCCCACACACAAAAAAAGAGAACTATAGACCAATCTCCTTGATGAACATAGATGCAAAAATCCTCAACAAGATATTTGCCAACCAGATCCAACAATACATCAAAAAAATTATTCACCATGACCAAGTGGGATTTATACCTGGAATGCAGGGCTGGTTCAATATCTGCAAAACAATCAATGTGATTCATCATATCAATAAAAGAAAGGGCAAGAACCACATGATCCTCTCAATACATGCAGACAAAGCACTTGACAAACTACAGCATTCTTTCTTGATAAAAACCCTTAATAAAGTAGGGATAGAAGGATCATACCCTGAGATCATAAAAGCCATGTATGAAAAACCTGATGCTAATATTATCCTCAATGAGGAAAAACTGAGAGCTTTCCCCCTGAGGTCAGGAACAAGACAGAGATGTCCACTCTCGTCACTGTTATTCAACATAGTATTGAAAGTCTTAGCTTCAGCAATCAGATAACACACGTAAATAAAAGGCATCCAAATCATCCAGGAGGAGGCCAAACTTTCACTCTTTGCAGATGACATGATACTCTATGGAAAATCCAAAAGATTCTACCAAAAAACTGCTAGAACTGATCCACGAATTCAGCAAAGTGGCAGGATATAAAATCAATGCACAGAAATTGGTTGCATTCCTATACACCAATAATGAAGCAACAGAAAGAGAAATTAAGGAATCGATCCTGCTTACAATTGCCCCAAAGCCCATAAGATACCTAGGAATAAATCTAACCAAAGAGGTGAAAAATCTATACACTGAAAACTACAGAAAGCTTATGAAAGAAATTGAAGAAGACCCCTTGACTGAGCTTGGAGTCTTTGTACCCAAGTCTTGGATCTTGGCTCAGACACAGGCTGCCCTGGGTTTGGGCCATGGACTGGAACCAGAGATTGTCCTTGCAGAGAACCCCCCAACCTTCCCCGTCCCTCCTGGCCCTCTCAGCCAGGCCCTCGGGACCCTGGTGTCAGTGCCGGTGGAGTGGTGGGCAGCAGGGTCCTTCCTTGGATTGGAGGTGCGGTGGCAGGAGGGCGGAGGGATGGAGGTGCTGACCTGTGAGGGTGGGGGGGGAGGGAAACAGCTGCGGCTGGGAGAACCGGCGGGGAATGAAGTAGGTTTCTGAGAAGGACTGCGAGAGTGCAGTTCATTTCCCGCCTTTCCCCACCCCAGCCCCGGATGGGAGGCCTTGGCCATCACCTCCCTCACTGGGCCCTCTTCCCATGCACTGCAGTGGAGAGCTGGAGGCACACTGGGCTGGACACTTTCTGCCTCAGGATGGTTTACAAGGGAGGGAACTGAGGGGGCTGGTGCCCAGGTCCACCTGCTCGAAAGCATAAGCTGCCAAACGCAGCAGCGGTGGCCGGGTCCTTGTCTGCACTATCTCTTGGCCTTTGACACTGGCATTACAGGTCTGGTACCAAAGACCCCTGGGTTCTTCTTACAGCCTTCCTTTTAAAAGTCTCCAGAGCTTTGACTGGGCCCACTTCTCTTCCATTGTGACCCTGTCACTGGGAGAGCTTAACCTCCCCCACATGGGGCTGACTCAGCACTTCCTTCAGAGATGGAGCCCCGCTAGCCTGTGGCCTCCTGGACACCTGCGCCTGGATGCTCTGCGCCACAGAGATGGCGCTATCATTGGCCTGGCCCTTGGGAATGTGTGTGTTATGGGGCTGGGTGTGTGGGTCAGAGGGAATGCTGAGAGGAGGAAGGAGGCGTCCACGCATAACACTTGTTTAACCTCAGTGTGGGCTTTTCTCATCTGCAGAGCCCGGACTCTTAGAACTCATATGGCAGCAAGCTCTGTGTTGGGCCAGGAGGAAGAATCCTCGCAGCATGTGTGTGAGTGTGTGTGTGTGTGTGTGTGTGTGTGTGAGAGAGAGAGAGAGAGAGAGACAGAGAGAGAGAGAGAGAGAGAGACAGACAGACAGACAGACAGAGAGAGGGTTTCTGGGGGGGGGGGCAGAAAAGCCCTGGTGTTATTGGGAGTGGAGTGAGGAGGTAGGCTTGGGACCAGTTGCTCAAAAAATTGACTCTTTAGAAATCAGCAGTACTTCCTGGGATGGTTTCTCTCTAACAACCAAGCTGAGCTACCTTAAAAGGGGCCATTTAAAAACTGTTGTATGGGGGGCACCTGGGTGGCTCAGTTGGTTAAACATCTGACTTTGGCTCAGGTCATGATCTTGAAGTTCATGGGTTCCAGCACTCATCGGGCTCTGTGCTGACAGCCCAGAGCCTGGAGCCTGCTTCAGATTCTGTCTCCCTCTCTCTCTGCCCCTCCCCTGCTCACACTCTATCTCTGTCTCTGTCTCTCTGTCAAAAAATAAGCATTAAAAAAAAAACTGTTGTATGTAAGTGATGAATCATGGGAATCTGCTCCCGAAGCAAGAGCACACTGTATACACTGTATGTTGGCTAACTTGACAATAAATTATATTTAAAATAAAGAAAAATAAAAAAGAGATCTTTAAGGGGCACCTGGGTGACTCTGTAAGTTAAGCATCTGACTCTTGATTTCAGCTCAAGTCATGATCTCATGATTCGTGGCTTTGAACCCCGCATTGGGCTCTGCACTGTCAGTGTTGGGGCTTGCTTGAAGAATTCTTTCTTCCTCTCTCTCTCCATCCCTCCCCAGCTCACATTCTCCTTCTCTCTCTCTCCCAGAATAAATAAACTAAAAAAAAAAAACTGTTAAAAAAAGAGACCTTTAAAATGGGTTATGTGCCCATGATGGGTCTTAAAGACCCTAAAGGGGTTCGAGTGCTCCTTAGCTCTGGCAATGGGCCGAACTCCCCTGATGCCCCCAGGCCCCCAGGGCGCTGAGGTTATTGTGGCCCACACAGGGGTGGTCTCCACGGGACTGTTTCTGACCGAGGTGGAGCTTCGGCCCTGCTGGCAGTCCCCCAGCATTCTTCCCCACCTGCCTCCCTCCCTCACCTCAGGTTCAGAGAACTGGTCACCTTGGCCTCGTCCCTGTTTTCGGCCCACAGAGCTGCCACACCCCTTGGTCAAGCTCTCATGCAAATCCAGTTCTTTTCATTCAAGGCCTTCCAGAAGGGGCTTACCCCGGCCCTTGTGCCCACACCCTTCACAGCCCCTGCCCAAGCTGTCTGTACTCCATGACCACTTTCTCCGAGAAGCCCTCCGGGTTGCCCCCACCAAGTATTCTCTCTTGGCCGTCCTCTTAAAGCTACTCCTTTAGTTGTCCTAGGGCCTCACCTCACACCACCTTCAATTGCCATAAGACCAAGGCTTCTTTACCAATGTGACTTCCAGGCCCAACGATGAGTGAGATAAAGTAGGTGCTAAGGAAAGGTCTATTGTAAATGAACAAGGGACCTCAGGCTTTGTTTTAGAAGCCTTGGCCGAGCTGTCCTGGATCATGGATGGGGATGAGCAGATGTTAAGTTCTACCCTCATGAGTGTTCTGGGACTTTTCTGATTAGAGGCCTGGTTTGCTCTAGAAACAGGACCTCTGGGTAAGCTTTAGGACTGAGCCCTTGATGAAAAACTGTCACCCAGAATTACCTTGGGCCCATGGGTCCCTGTTCTTTTTTCCTCTTTGGGCTTCAACTCTGACCAGTCCGGGGCTCAGCCTGCTGTGGCTTGGTACCTGTTCCTAGGCGTTCATGGGACCCAACCTGTGAGAGGAGAGGAAATATACGCGTTGGTCTCAATCCCCGGTTCCTGGCACAGAGCTCCTAAGACTCTCGGAATTCCCCAAACAGGACTATCCTTTGTTTTAATGAGGCAACTCCTGGTAGTTTCCTGGATAGCTTCCAGATGGGTGCTGGTCACCAGAAGGACTAAGCTTGAACTTTAAGTCCTACTCCTATCACCCAATGGGAGAGGGGCTGGGTATTGAGTTAATGATTGACCGCGCCTTCATGATGAAGCCTCCAGAGCCTCTGGGTTGCTGCAGGTACTGAGACGCAGGCATGGCGAGAGTGTGGAAACTGCATGCCCCTCCCCCCTTCTCTTCCATCCGGATGTTCACCTGTATCCTTTATCCTTTAATGATAAACCAGTAAACGTAAATAAGTGTTGCCCTGGGTTCCTTGAGACATTCTAGTAAATTATTGAACTCGAGTAGGGAGTTGTGGAAATCCCAATTTATAGTCTGCAGTCAGAAGTATAAATAACAGCCTGGGGCTTCAATTGGCATCTGAAATGGGGGTGTGGGGGCAATCGTGTGGGACCAAGTCCTTAAAACCTGTGGGTGTCTGACACTACCCCCTGGGGCCCTGGGGGGGATAGTGTCAGAACTGAGTCAGATCGCAGGACACCCAGCTGGTGTTGGCTAATTGTTTTATGTGTGATGTCAGAAGTGAAGTGTTGTGGGAGAGGGAAGGAGGGGCACGGGTTTGTCATCCTCATTATGGTGTCCTGTCCTCAATCTCCTAGCCTCGCCCATTCCCACCATCTTGCACCGTCTACTCGCAGAGCTGGGGTTTCTCAGACTCATCTGACCCAGATGGATACATGCAGAGAGTCTTACATGCCTTCTTTTAAATGTGGATGGAGTGTGCGCGCACACACGCGCGTGCGCGCACACACACACACACACACACACACACACACACATTCTAGGAGAGCCAGAGACCCTGCTGCACCAGAGGGACCAGCTTTATTAGATTCCAGCAAGACTATACAGAACATGTTTCATGCAGATTAAATATGTGTCTTCGCTGCCCCGGGAGGGAGCACTTCCACCGCCAGATCCTTCCTTGGCGTGTCGAGGGGTGAGTATCAAGGGGAATTCTCAATGTATTCCACGTGGGGGACAGTTGGGATCATGACTGGGGGTGGAGGTGGGACAGTGGGAAGCTGAGGGCCCCTGGGACCTTGAGTCTTCAGAGGTTCAGGGACTACAGGACCTTGGTCCTTTGCTGGTGGTGACACCAGAAGGTCTTGATCTTTCAGAGGCACCGGGATTATAGGAGCTTGATTCTTCACAGGCTCAGGGACCACAGAATCTTGATTCTTTGGAGGCTCTGGGACCATGGGACCTTGATCCTTGACTAGTGCTGGGACCACAGGACCTTGATTCTTGACATGTGCTGCAAGCACAGAATCGTGATCCTTCAGAAGCTCTGGGGCCACTCCACCTTGATCCTTGGCTGGCTCCAGAACCACTAAACCTTGATTCTTTATAGGCTCAGAGAGCACAGGACTGTCATTCTTCATAGGTGCTAGGACCGTGGCACGTTGATCCTTCAGATGCTCTGGAACCATAGGACCCTGATCCTTGCCTGGTGCTGAGACCATGGGACCTTGATCCACAGGCTCAGGCACCTTGGGGCTTTGATCTTTGACAGGCACTGGGACCATGGGCCCATGAGCCTTTGGAGGCTCTGGTGCCATGGAACCTTGATCCTTAACTGTTGTTGCAGCCATAGGACTTTGATTCTTAGGAGGCACTGGGACCAAGTAACCTTGGTCCTTTACTGGTGCTGCGATCACAGACCCTTCATTCTTTAAAGGCTTAGGGGCCACCTGATCTTGACCCTTAACTGCTGCGGGGCCCACAGGACCTAGATCCTTCGGAGGCCCCGAGACCACAGGAGCTTGATCCTTCAGAGGCCCTGAGACCACAGGAGCTTGATCCTTCAGAGGCTCTGCGACCATAGGGCCTTGATCTTTTGGATGATCTTGGATCACAGGACCTTGATCTTTCAGAGGCCCTGGGCCCACAGTACTTTGATCCTTGTCTGGCTCTGTGGCTACAGGACCTCGATGCTTATGTGAATCACTGGTGAGTTCACTCTGGCTCCTGCAGAGGAGAGAGAGGTAGTCACTGTGAGGGCCAGCACCCAGGCCAAGGATTGGGCAGAGCACAGATTGCCTGAGAAATCTCGGCCTAGTGGAGCCTGGGGAGGGCAGCTCTCGCTGGAGAGCCGAAGGGAGAATCTGATTTCCATGTTCCTGGTACAGAACGTGGAGTAGGGGGAGGGGCAGGCTCAGGAATCAGTCATTCAATGTGCTTGCCAATTGATTATAACCTGCGCGTGGCACAGCGGGCGGCACCTAGCGGACAAGGGCGGTACTGCAGCAGGACTCAGTGTCCTCTTGCGGCTGTGGGCATCCCAGCAGCCCGTCCACCCCACACTCCACCCAGGCCTCTCTACCTTCCTCCATGATATCTGGGCCTTCCTGAGAGCCCATCTTAGCCATCCACTTAGATGACCCTAGAGGCCAGTACACTTTCTCTCTTCTCAGGGCCTTCCAAGGCTCCTCCCTCATCCCCAGCCCCCAAATCCCCTGTCAAGGGCTGAATGTGGAGAGAAATAAGAAAGAGCGCAGGATAGGGGCACCTGGGTGGCTCAGTCGGTTAAGCTTCCGACTTCAGCTCAATTCATGATGTCATGGTTCGTGAGTTCAAGCCCCATGTCGGACTCTGTGCTGACAGCTCAGAACCTGGGGCCTGCTTTAGATTCTGTGTCTCCCTCTCTCTCTGCCCCCCACCCCCAATAAATAAACATATAAAAATATATATTTATTAACTTCATATATAACCCTAGATTGCTTTGGTTGGTGAAGCTGTTTCCTTAGTAAGTGTCTTTACTCATGGGAAGGTTTAGAATAAAGATTAGAGATGATAACATTGATAAATCAAATCTTCCCCAATATTACTCTTTTTTGGTATTAAGTTAAGGAAAAATCTATGTAGATTGATTTTGAAAATATTTGTGATGTTTAAAATAATTTGGCATATTAGAATATTTAACAGATTAGCTTTGTGATTCCAATATAAAATGTATAATGGAATAATTAATTTTGATTTGCAATTGTAAGTTGAAAGGACAATTTTATAAATTTGCAACAATTTGCAAACAATGATGGAACTTTTATGATAACTCAATAGTTATATTTTTAAGCTTATTTAATTTAATTTATTATTTATTTGTTAATGTTTATTTATCTTTGCGATAGAGAGACAGAGACAGTGTGAGCCAGGGAGGGCCAGAGAGAGAGGGAGACACAGAATCTGAAGCAGGTTCCAGGCTCTGAGCTGTTAGCATAGAGCCTGATATGGGGCTTGAACCCACAAATCATGAGATCGTGACCTGATATGAGGTCAGATGCTTAACCAACTGAGCCACTCAGGTGCCCCCATTTGTTTTAAATTACTTGTAATTTAATTTAAGTTATTTGAGGGAACTGAATTAATTAGATTATAAAACCCCTCTTAAAAGAGACTTGAATTTTACTAGATTTTTTAAATGTATTACTTTTATAAATTAAGCATTCACTTTTAAAACCAAAACAGCCTTGGGGCACCTGGCTGGCTCAGTCAATGGAACATGCAACTCTTGATCTTGGGGTTGTGAGTTTGAGCCCTTTGTTGGGTGTAGGGACTACTTAAAAATAAATCCTTAAAAAATAATAAGTGAAACCAAAGCAGCCTCAATTGGTTTTCCTATGGACAGAACCACTCTCAAGGACAACATAAAACTCTCATTGACACTGACAAGCCATCACGTGGCTCCACAGTGCCTCGCCAGTCTCCCTGTCTATAAAATGCCCCACCATTCCCAGAAAAGCCACCAGAAGCTGCCCTCACACTGCCTTCTATGTGAATGATTCTAAGTTGCACCCTCAGCCGGTTGGTGAGGTGAGATGGGCTGGACTCAGCCCTGTCGGCGCACAGGCCAGCTGTCCTTGGCATGGGCACGGCCTTGGGCACGGCCTTGGGCACCTGCACAACCAAATCTGGAGCCCTGAGCCACCCGCAGATCTTCTCAGGACAGCGCGTGCCACAGACCCCCTCTGCCTCCCAGCCTGCTCACCCTCTCAGAAACTAGAACAACCTGTTGGGTTTATCTTGAAGCTTCTGTGCTGTTTATTGCCTGCAAGATCTTGGGCAATTACTCACCCACTAGAGACCTTAGTTTCTCCACTTATAAAATGAGGATAACAATACAAATGTCAGGAAGTTTTACAACAGAGGATCAGATGATCCTGTTGGGCAGGAACATGAAATCACAATTCTCGAGATTTGCTTTGGGACATCATGTGGTTATGAACTGTAGTAACAGTTTACTAAATGCACATATCCTCCTTACTTAGGTCACTGAACCCTCACGGCAGCCTTGGGGAAGGCAGGGAGGGGGGTGACCAGCCCTGCAGCCTCACCCTCCTCGCATTGTCCCCTGGCCAGCCTGTGCTGTTTTATACATTCCCAGGGCTTTGTTTCTTGGTTCTGCCTCCTGGGTTGCCCCCCTTCACCCGCTTTGCCCTGTCTGTCCTTGACGGCTCGGTTCAGACCCCACTTCCTCCCAAGGTCCTGGTTGCATTTCTCCAAATGAGCTTTCCCTTGCTGATCCATTTGACAGTCTCTCCCACATTCACGGATGCCCCAGTTAATGTCAGTTTCCCCTAGTGTGACTGTGAGCTCCCTGAAGGCAGGGGCCATCCTCCTGGCCTGCAGCCCCAATGCCCAGTACAGTGCCTGCAACAAAGAAGGTCAAACAGAGAGATTTACAAACTATTGTTCCTGAGACCTGGTTCATCATTCATCTCATGGCCCCAGCCAGAAACTCCGTCATCCTCGATGTCTCCTTCTTCCATAAAACCTCCACCTAATCCATCAGGAACCATCCGTTCCAGCTCCTAACATTTATCTCTTGAGTGTTCCCACTTCTTTCCCTCCTTCCTTTCCCTCCACCAGCTGTGTCATTATTTCCACGGATCACTGTCACAGCCCCCTAACTGGTATCCTTTCCTTCTCCTCCAATCGACTCTTCATACAGAAATCAGAATGACCTGTCCAAAAAGCAACCCCCTTTGCTTACAACACTTCACAGCTCTCGTTGGCACTCAGCATAAAGAGCAAAACCTGTTAGGGGCGCCTGGGTGGCTCAGCTGGTTGAGCATCTGACTTTGGCTCAGGTCATGATCTTGTGGTCCATGAGTTTGAGCCCCATATCAGGGTCGGTGCTGACAGCTCAGAGCCTGGAGCCTGCCTCAGATTCTGTGTCTCCCTCTCCCTCTCTCTGCCCCTCCCCTGCTCGTGCTCTGTCTCTGTCTCTCTCTCTTTCAAAAATTAACATTAAAAAAAAAAAAGAGTGAAACCTGTGACATGGCCCCATCTAGCTGAGCAGCCTGCCCCCACTGCATTCCTAGCTCTATGTCCCCCAGCCACCCAGGACCTTGTTCTGTTCCTCAGTGCGCCTTGCTCCTTTCCATTTCCAGTTTTGCACATGCTATTGTCTCTTCCAAGAACATTCTCTTGTTCCCTCTTGCCTTGGTTAATGTGTACTCATCCCCTATCTCTGTTTCCCAGGGAAGTCTTCCCTGACCCCACCCATGTGACCAGGTGGGCTGCTTCAGGCTCTCCTGGTCCCCACACTTTCTTTCCTACCCCTTAACCAGCTCATTACTTACAATCTTTTGGATTAATGTTTCCCCTACTAGACTGAAGCTTTTAGAGGGCAAGACCATGCCGACTTTGCATATCACCGTATTGTCTGTACCTAAAACAGCAGGGAATACCTCAACTAAATACTTGTCAAATGAATAAATTAGAGATTTGTGCTGGGCTCTGTCTTATCTGCAAAATTTAATGTTCCAAGGTTACATGAGACATCCTAAGTCTTAGGAACTTAATTTTCTGCCCTTCCTCCTGTTACCAGGGAGACAGGCAATTGCCTCTGGGCACCCACAGGCACCCAGGCCTTGGATCTATGCTTTATCAGAGTCTGGAAACAGGATTAGAGAGCCCTGCCAGAGAGTATCTGGAGAAAGGGCTTCCTTCGCTCCTGCTGGATTCCTGCCCTTGCATACAATTCTAATCCCATAATCCACCATGTGGTTTTCTCTCTTTTTTTTTCTCCCTAGACTGTCTCCTGATAAACCATCAAAGCAGCCCAGAACTGGGGCAGTGCTCCTAAGTAGGGCCCTGTTCAAAAATCAAGGACCTATGGGCTCTGTCTGTGAATCCCCTGCTTCCACAGCTTGGAAAAGCCCTGAGGAAGAAAGAGATCCCTATTTTCTGAGCAATAGCTATGTGCCAGGCTCAGTGCCAGGTGCTTTAACATAGATCATTTCTTATAATGTAAAGAGCCGCCCACGGGTAGGGGTGGGGAGTTCAGGGACTGGGTCAGGGGCCAGAAGAGCTGGGTTTGAATGAAGACCCAACATTTTTCTAGCCCACGGGATGTCATCACAGGCATGCCGGCCTTTGTACCTCTGCATCCATAATCTGTAAGATGCGGATTACAGTGCTCACCTTCTAGGGAGGAGTAGTTCATGTGAACACTCATGGCATGACCCCTGGAATATGGGGGGTTAGTAGATTTTACTTCCAAAGAGGGACTCAATGATCTAATCTGTTTGTGTTACTCTGAGACGGGAAACTGCCTCAGAGTGGGCAAGTGACTCTCCCACAGCCACACAGCTAATGGATAGCAGGTCCAGGCCTCTCGACATCCTATGGGTAGAAAGGATGGAGCAAACTCACTTGGAGCAAAGATGGGCAAGAGGGGCTGAGCCAGGGCCCAGAGGCTGCACCTCGGGGCTCTGGCAGAAGGCTGGGGAGACAGTGGACACGGTAATTTGATGGCTTTGCTCTCTTCCTGTCTGTCCCCATGGGCCTAGCCCAGGAGCACACATTTTCCAGACACAAACAAAGCTTCCAAGGCAGTATAGGAAATGCAGCCACTGGAGGGGGAGGGCCAAGGAAAGCGTCTTTGAAAGGCTCATTATTCTTATGAAGAATCTGCAGGAGACAAAACATTCTCAAAACAAGGACTCCAGCTCCTGCCTCTCTCCCCGACAAGCTCCATGATAGTCTCAATGTCAGCAATTATCCTGGCATTTGGTAATGACCTGCCTCTCCTGCTGGCCCACAGGCTGTGTCTGGTTCATCTTCGCATCACTAGTATCTAGTGTCTGCCTCACAGTCGTACCTGCAGACATTTGTGCGAGTAACAGGTGGCTGGTGTGTCGCTTTCGCTCTTCATTCTATTTTTTTCTCTTTTATCCACTCACAGGACAAAGTCCACTGAGCCTCTGCTCTGGGTCAGGCCCTGTGCTGGGGGCGCAGGAGTAAATGAGACCTGGGCCCTTCAGGAGCCCTCGGTGTGGGGAGCAGGGGACAGACCCACAAGCACACACCATGGACACCATAAAGCTGCCAGGGTGCCGGCACCCCCACGGGCCCTGACCCCAGGGAGGCCCAAAGGTCCCTTTCCGGGCAAAGACGTCGCTTTGCTGGAGAAGTCTTCCCTGCCTGCTCTAGGCAAGCACAACTCCTGAGAGTCATTGGGTCCTGAGTTCTGTCACTCTCTCCCTGCCGACGGGTCCCCCCTCCACTGCCCACGCTGCCCCGAGGTAGGGCACATACCTCCCGGTGGCCTAGTGTTTAGAGCCTGAGCACAAACCTGTGTTTCGGTCAGGTTTGCTCCCTCCCATCCCTGCCCCGCTGGGTTCTGGGCTCCGGTGCCGCCCTTTCCGAGAATGCCACGCGACCGGCTCCTGGACAGCCTCTCAGCTATGCGGGCAGCGATCACGTCCTCCCTGGATTCTCTGGGCAACATCCCCCGACAACAGCTCAGATATTTGGTTTCCGGAACCCTCGTTGTCCCGACTGCTTTCCTCACAACATGTCTAGGTTGGCACCCCCATCCTTCGGAAAGTGGGACCCCCCCAGAACTGAAAATGACACTGCAGGCGTGGTCTCCAAGCTGGGTGCACCGCCTCTGCCCTCCATCCATACAGCCCACGGCTGCTTTTGCTTCCTCTAGGCCCCGTGCCCGCCTCGGGCCACCCCCACCCTCCCCATCTGTCTGGTAACCCCCTGTCCTCCTCCTGGAGGAGAGATTCAGTTCCAGAGTCACTTCCTCAGTGGAGCCCTCCACCTGCAGGGGTCACTGCTCCTCCCATGTTCCCACAGAGCCCTCCCTGTTCACAGCAGCCCCATCTGGTGCTGGTGCGTTACCAACTGCTTTACAGCTGCTTCTCCAGGCTGGGGCGAGACTAGAGACCACCATCGGCTTCACCTCGCTTTCCTTTCCTCCCTCCCTCCTTCTCTCCACCCCCCTTTCTTCCCTCCTTCTTTCCAAGAACATGTAATAAATGCCTACTACGTGCCAAGCCACTGAAGAGCGTGCAACTGGGGAGCTCTGGCATGGGGTGGGGAGGGCACATAGTAGGAGTGAGAAGTTATAATACCATTCAAACAAGATCAAATCCTAACAGCCACGTTTCCATCACACGCACATCATGTCCTATTTTTAACTGCTTTAGTACCTTTTTGTCCTTCCAAATGGTAAGTAACTTCTCTTGATGGTTTTCTAGCAGGGCTTGACATACAATGTGGCACATTGTATTCTCCGAGCAGCCTTGTTCGCCAAGCAGCTAAAAGGCATGGGGTAGGGGGGGTGTCACCTGTACCCCTCAACTCATTTCCAGCTGTGGGCGGAAATGAGGCTCAGAAAGGGGAAGTGGGGTGCCTAAGGTCACAGAGTAAGCTTGTGGTGATGTTGAGACCTCAACCAAGGAGGACAGACTTTCAGTCCAGCTCTTTCCTCTCTACCACGATATCCCTGAGGAGCGGGACTTCAGCTAGAGAGATTCCAAATATCTAGGCTGACATCTGAGCAGGGTCTGGCTTGAGATGACCCTGACTCGTACTGCCTGGTGTGGGAGGCTGGAGCCTCTGCCCCCTGAAGGTTCTCCAGCTCCCAGTTCCCACTGCATCTCCTGAGAAAGTTGCCCCTCTGGGGGCCAGGCCTCCAGCCACCGGTCCCCCTTCACCTCTGCTCTTCCTGCATCCCCTACACAGCCACTCCCCTGGGCTTACTGCCTGACACTCAGCAGACTCTGGCAAAGAAGCCCCAGAAAGCAGTAGCGTCCTGGCCCAAGAGTGCCCATCTATGCCCACATCTGTACGCCCTACCTGGCCACACAGAATGCGCCCAGTGCGGCACATCAGCACAGGGGGAAACAGTTAGGACCACAGCTAGGGGAAATGCTGCCACCACAAGGCTTCATTCTGGGTGCGGGTGGGGGTTGCCGGGCAGAAAATGACTGTGCTGATCAGACAGCATCCGTAACCTTTATGTGACTCCTATTCCACAGATGACAAGAGTTCCTAGAGTCACTGAAGGATTTGGGGCAGGGAAAGGACAGGATGAAGAGGGGGCATTAGTAACCCAAACCTGGCTTCAAATCCTGGCTCCCCACATACAAGTCGTGTGACTGTTACTTAAGCACCACGTCTTGGTTTCTTTGTCTGTGGAAGACCTCCAAACTCTCCAGCCTTCTGTGAGGATTCACTGAGGACCAAGGTATGAGAGCCAAATACGCTTTCTTTTCCTTCCCCGAGGCTGTGCCCACTGTGCATTTTACAGAAGTGGAGCTGGACTCCAGGTTTCCTGCGGGCAGGTATGTGCTTATGAATCACAGGGAGATGGCTGCCCCGGGCGGGCGCTAGATGGCAAGGGTTTCTGCCCTGTGGTGGTGGTGTTTTCCTTTCTGCTGTTAAATATCTTTTCTAGAGATAACCTGCTAAGAAAAATTAAATAAATTCCCAGTTGTATGACAAGTATTTAAAAAAGCATTCTTGGTTGTTTTAGCACCAAGAAGGCAAAGTCAAGGGCATAGTTGACGGTATCAATGGGGCTGCCAAGAGTCTGATAATCCTGCTAATGACCCTTTTTAAAAATGTAAAGTGCTAAACTAAGGCAACCAGACAGTAAAGTCTCAGTTCTGGTTTAGTTCTGGCTCCTGGGCACTTGCAAATCCATTTTTGTCCTTTCTTCCCACCCCATCTAAAGCAGAGGCTGGGATCTTGAGCAATTAATCAAAATTGGTTTCATGTGTCCAGAGGGGCTCAATTAAAATGAACATGTAATTGGGGAATGGAATCTATACCAGGTGATTATGGGGTGAGTTCAGAGAGGAGGGGCTGGGGAAGGGCTGGCGGGGGGGGGGGGGGGGGGGGGGGGGGGGGGGGGGGGGGGGGGGGGGGGGGGGGGGGGGGGGGGGGGGGTGTGCGAAGAGAGGGCAGCAAGAACCAGCACCAAGCGGGCTCTGTCTCAGGCTATGGTGTGACAGAGGGAGTGGATTTACCACAGGTCACTCCAGCCACCACATTGCTGGGACCAAGGGTGGTAAGTGACTGGGAATTAACTGGGAAGCAAAACCATCCAGAAAGTAAACTATTGACAAGGGTGTTCCACTTTGCTGTTGACAGAGGACTGTCACATGCATCTTCACTGGGCCCTCACAAGAGACAGGTCTGTGGATCAGAAGCAGGTATTGCCAGCTATTAGACTCTTACCACCTGCTCTCCCAAACGCTGCAACCAAAAGATTCAAATAAAACTCTGCCCCTTTCTGGGGCGCCTGGGTGGCTCAGTCGGTTAGGCAACTGACTTTGGCTCAGGTCATGAGCTCATAGTTTGTGGGTTTGAGCCCCATGTCAACTCAGAGCCTGAAGCCTGCTTTGGATTCTGTGTCTCCCCCCATCCCCACCTCTCTCTGCCCCTCCCCAACTTGTGCTCTCTGCCCCTCCTCCACTTGTTTCTCTCTCTCTCTCTCTCTCTCTCTCCCTCTCTCTCTCTTTCAAAAATGGATGAACTTAGAAAAATAAAAAAAAGAAAGAAAAACAACTATGTCCCTTGCTGACCAAACTCTTACTTTCTAGATTTGGGAACCAAACAGATTTATAGTGATGGATACTTGCATTACTCTTATCTCTCTGGCGCTCGGAGAAATTAAGACTCAGCCAAGGTCACACAGCTAGTAAATAGGAGAGCTTGGATTTAAAACCAGGCCTGTTGGCTCTAACTCCCAGCCCTTCTTCCTAAGACACCTCCCCAGCGGATGGCTCTCTGCCGTCATGAAGTGAGGAGCTCTGCACTGGGCAGGGGGCAGGATTAGCCGACCTCTGAAGATTATCCTCTAGCCAAGAGTCAATGAGTTTTTGCAGTCAGGACTGTTTAGAAAAAGTGGCCACGTAAAGTACAGAGGTAGGCTGGCCAAGAGACTGGCCATTACAAAAGCCGCCATCAGCCGGTCTGCGATCTGTGCCGTGACCTCTCTTGAAACCACCTGTTTCACGTGAGCAGAGGCAGCTGTTAGGCAGAATAAAGCCTTGTGGAGGCGCCGGGGTGAATATGGAGGCAGATGGTGAAAATCCTCATTCATTCGCTCACTCGTTATTCATTCGGCAAACCACTTAGAAGACATTCTGGGAGGTAGGCGTCGGACCAGCAGCTAGGGCCACAACGGTGAACAGCAGGAGCTGGTCCTGGCCCTGGGGGAGCACAGTCCGGCGCGGGGGACACACACATGAGCAGGTGGCACAGTACACGTGGTGAGTTCTGTGATGAAGACACACACAGGGAGCGTCTTACCCAGCGTGGGAGGTGCGGGAAAGGCTTCCTGGAGCGGTCCCCTGAGCAGAGTCTCGAAGGATGAGTTAGCCAGGTGGAGAAGCAGGAGAAGGGCAATCGGACCAGTGGGGCGGCGTGGGGAAAGGCATGGAGGTGAGAAGCAGCATGGCGCACCGAGGGGACAACAAGCTTCTGCGGCCACAAGGAGCCCTCGGATGGGTGAAGGCAGGGTGTGACATGGTCAGATTTGCATGTTCTAAAGATCCCTCTGGCAACTTAAACCAGCAGCCACGGCAGGAATTTATTTATCTCAGCATCTGAAAACTCCCTTGGCCCCAGATGAGATGTCTGGGTTGAGACAGTTACAGACAATGTCAAGTTAACCAGCAATTAAGGACCATTTATATGAGGACAAGGGACAGACAGTTAAGCTCAGTTCAACTGTGGGAAATTAAAAGCCCAAAACAGTGGTCTCTGACCCAGTGCCTCGGGTGGTGGATGCCAGTTTTATCTTGGTATCTCTAGCACCAAATTTGTTGGATCATTCTGTGTTCAATAACCACACAATTTAGTTACCCAGTTAATTTAGTATCCCAGGGAGATAAACCTTTATTTATATTTGGCTGAGGCAGTTTGTCAGTTCAGTCAGGATGTTTGAGCCAGTTGTGTGGGGAGACCTGATCACATCTTAATCCCTCCCCCCCCATTTGTATCTGGGTCCCAAGATTTAAAGAAGATTTGAGGTAAGCCTGTGGGAGGTCCTGCAGTGGTCTGACCAGACTTCGGCAGCTGTGAGGTGTGGGTGTAGTTTTAGCCGAGAGTCCAGCTTGATGACCAAAGCCTGATTCACTTTGGGCCAGCCCCAGCCCCCAGGTGAAGGGGAGAGGCAGCACAGGCGGCGGGCCGGAACCCCGGCTCCATGCAGCCGCCCCTCCTCTGAGCCCCCATCTCTGTTAACCTGGCACAGACACTTGCTCCGGACCCGGAGGGGTTGATAGAATGGCACGGAAAGAAATGCTTTGTGGGCAGTCAATACATACAAACTGCTAAAATTTTGTTTAGGTCTGTGGGCTCAAGGTGATTCGACAGCCAGAATTCTTTAAAAGCTTTCTTCTTAATCAGAGTGTTTGCCTCAGTCGACCTCACGTATTCTCTGAAATGACCTACGGCGAACTCTTTATCAGGAAGCTAGTGAACACGACTGTCAGGCACTGTGCAAGGAAGGGGGAGGGCCTGAAACAGCCTGTATTGGTAACCATTGTGGGTTCCCTATGGCCATCGTGTCATTTCACCCTGGCTCCTCTCTTCTGAGGTGGGTGTCAGTGTCCCCATTTTCAGAGGCGGATAAGGAGGCCGAGAGTGCTCAGGGAAGGACACAGGGTTGTAGAGCTGGCACTGACTTGGAGACGCCCAAGTCACTGGCAGTGTCAACCGGCTCACACGATAAAGTTGCGGTGACACAGATTCTGTTATAGGTATTCTAGGACTGTCTGGCTCCTATAAGGATCTGTGCCTCAGAGGCCAGTGGGATGGAGCAGCTTTGGACCCTGTGCCTGCTTCTGCAGGAGCGGAGTCTAAGAAAGGTTTTGTGCCATTCTTTTGAAACAGCTGCCTCTCTTGTCTCGGTGGCCTTAGGTGGGGCTGGGGTAGGGTCCTGCCTTAACCGTACATGGTCCACAGGCTACATGCTGAAACAAAGCTTTTATACCTGTGGTCCTGAAAATGTAAACTGCTTCAAGACATTTTAGAAGTAAAAGAACCTTGAAAATGACACATTAAGGGAGTTCATAGCCTTTGTACAGTGGGACTTAACACTGCCCAGATCTATGAGAAGCAGGTTATATATTTTAAACCCTAGTGGGAAAAAAATGAGGGAAAGATTTCACTAAAGACACACAAACTGCAACAAGGAAGAATTGAATGACACTTCGAACTAATTTGGTGGCAATGACCTATTTTAAAACTAGTGGACTGGTTTTAATTTTGTTCGGTAGCTGTTTGGGGAAGTGACACTAGTGATGGGTTATAGATTTGCCTCCTGGGTTTCGGGCGCATCAGGGAGCATGGGGTGAGCCACAGGCTGAGGCTCTGGCTGAGGCCAGACCGCTGGGTGCACAGAGGAAGCCAACAAGGCTCTCCACCTTCCTGCCCCCTCCGTTGTCTGACTCATGCCCTCTGTCTGATTCTGAGTTCACCTCACCTTTTCTCAGCTTACTATCGATGTCCTCATATATGTATTTCTCTGTGGGTCTTTTTTTCTCTCAGCCTCTATTTCTACCTCTTTGTTTTACTCCTGTCTTTCTACCTCCCTCAATCCCTGGTTTTCATCAAAACGATTAACTGATCAAAAAAGAGCTAAATAATATACTTTTATGTATGTTTTATTCATTGCACCGAGTTTTGTGTTTTCTGCCTTATACAAAAGCAGGCAGGTGGGTGGAGTGTTTCCTGTTCATCTGGAAATCAAATAGATAGTGGGTTTTCATGTATATGATCCTTGAGTGAGACCCACCATGGCTCCTCTCCAAAACCCAGAAATTGGGGACCAGCAATGGAATCAAAGCCCCAGCCTAGAGCTCATAGCCTAAACCAAGAGAGGACCTGTGGCTGTTGCCCGCTATGTGGGTGAGGGCGAGAAGCGTGATGGCAGGGAGCATGCAAAGGTCGGGGGTGCAGTCTGGGCGTATGGAACGGAGATCCCAGTTAGTAGCCGCCTACTCACATGGCACCAGGCCTTTCCCCGATAGTCTCTGCCACTTTCCAGCCCTTGCCTTGACCCTTCCTGAGTGAACTGCTCCCCCAGGCCTGAGCTCACCTGGTATTGGACCCCTCCACACCTTTGCTCTTGCAGCTCCTTCTGTCTGGCATGCCTTGGCCACCCCAGACATTCACCTGGTCATTACCTGCTCATCGACTGAAGTCGCCCCTGATCCATGGAACCAGCTAGAATGGGCTCCTCCTTCCTGCCCCACAAGGACCAGAGGTGGGGTCTCAGTCATCTTGGTTCCCTAGTGCCTAGCACAGTGCCTGGCACATAATAGGTATTCAATCAACATATGTTAGTAAAATGAAGAGCGATCCCATACACAAAGTATATAACCTTTTGTCTCCCCCTTTAGCAGAAGGATACCCAGTGGTTAAACCTGGCCCCAGCTCTGAGGTTCCCTCCCAGATCTGCTCTCCTGCCTGTGGGCCTGCCCCCACGCACCCTGCACACCCACATCCCACCCATTCTCCAAGGTTCCCTCCCCCATGAAGCCTTCTGATTCCCCACCCCTGGTAGTAAGACACCTGCCTGCCCTTCATAGGAGCAACCAGCTACCAGTTCTATTGTTACCTTATTTGGATCTCTCTTATGACTGTTTCCACCCTCCCACGTCAGGCACACACAAGACTGTTGCCCCATAACCCCACACAGGGAGCCAGCCCCCGGAAGGTGGAACCTTCACGATGACCAGATGGAATGATAAAGTGAAGGCATCTCTGCCATCTCTTGGAAGAAGAAAAAGCCAGAACCAACGGTCCTGCAGGTTGATGGAAGAGGGGGTGGAGAATCAGGGCCCAGCCTCCCAGTGTGGCGACACGGTACTGGGCGCAGGCCGTCACTCATCCCCAGCAACATGGGATCAAAACGTTACACTACCTTGTTGGCCAGTGGGTCTCTTGGTCCATCTTCGCCTTTCCCAACACTTAGCTCTGACTGCTTGCAATTAGTATCTGAGAGGCAATCTAAAAGAGTCAAGCTGCATTATGGAGAACCCCAGAAAAACTGCAGGGCGCAGCTCATCTCGTGGACAGTGGCTCAATTGGCAAAGGTTGGTTCCTTCACCAACTCAGCTGGGCCTTACCAAGGAAATAAGATCAAGAAAGTGGTGTTCGTCTTTAGCATTTATTTATAATTGGAAAAAAAAAACTGTTTGTTTGTTTGTTTGTTTCTGAGCAAGCACAGACCACAAGCACGTCACAATCAATTGGCTATACATGAATATTGTTTTTGTCATTTTCTTACTAACAGCAGGAATGAAATAGCACCAAGAGAGGTGTGCGCTACACATTACATAGACAATCTGTGGTATGCAACAAAACCCAGGCCACAAAATCGTAATGAGACACTTCCTGTCTGCCTTGGAGAGGCAAAGGTATATGACCGGTTGGAAGCACCAGCAGATAAGGAAAAACTTGGAGAAGCCAGCGCACAGCCTTAGGCATTGTTTTTGCGGGCAAGCAAAGCAGACGCTAGGAACAATTCAGGCCTTGCTCTCTTGCCAGGGGGGTTCAGGAATCAGCAGGGAGATATAAAAAAACGGACCGACAGGCATCGGAAGCTTGGTCATCTTCAGAAAGGCAAAACCAAAATACTGTCTGTGAAACTGGAGTCAGTTTCAATCAGTATGTTTGGGATACAGAATAAGATTGGCTGCGTTTTATTTGTAAACAGTAGAAATCAAAGGAAGTTTCTGGCCAGGAAGGGACACATTCAAGAGTCAAAGTGAACGACAAATAGAGTTTTCTCAGTCACAGGAGTTAAAAAGATGGGGGTGGGCTGAAGTGTTGGAAAGACACCATATAGGTTGCATCTAAAGCCACGGGGGGCGGGGGCGGGGGGAGGGGGGCAGGGTAGGAAATTCAGTCCCTGGGGCTGCAAAGTGGGGAAGCTACAATTTGGGCAAACAAATTCGCATCAGACACCGAGATCAAGTCATACGGCTGTGCTGCTGTGGAGACAGGTTTATGTATAGGACCCGGGGTACCTAACACGGTGTCTGCCACACAGGCTTTCACAGTACGAGAACATGGAATAAATGTTCCTCTGTGCATCATAAAGTCTGACTTACTTGATCTGCAAAACATACATGACTGTTCTCTGGAGAAATTCAAATTGTGGCTAACATTGGCATGCCTAACGAAGGCCAGATCTTGAGCGAACGAACATACGTTGGCAAAATTTTCTGGGTAAAGTTAAGATCACGTTGATAGAGCTCTCTGGTTAATGTTAAGATTAGCCAGCAAATAGCTACAGTCAGTACTGAGATCTGCTCTGGTCATTTCCAGCCAGGCACCAAAATCTGTGATGTGTGAACACTGAAACTAACAGTTTCTACCTTCTTCAAAACTTCTCAATTCCACGCCCTGAGATAGAAAGGGAGGTGACAGTGGGCCTGGCCGAGCGCCTCATTTCTAGGAATCTTGTTCTCTTAACAAATGCAGCCCGGGAAGCACTAAGACGTCTCAGTCAGCCCAAGGTGCCTGATGTCATGGTGTCAATGGAGACTCTGCTGCTGGAAGGGTCAGCCCTGGAGAGGACTGGGGGAGGCCCTGCTTCCTCCACGGCGCACAGACTGAAGGGATTGGCCCGGCCCTGCTCGCCACCACTGTCCTTACACAGCAGGGGCTTGGCACCGGACCACAGCCCAGCAAAGGCACGGTGCCAGCGACGGTCAGGATTTCAAGGACGGGAGAAAGAAAGCATACGGAGCAATGCACACGTTACAAGGTTTGGAAATGTGATTTTTCCCGGTAGGTATTTTGGATTCCCTCGTGAGCACTGGGGGTCTTTATACAACTTTCTAATGCCTACAACACAACTCTAGAACAACTAAGGTGCCACTTGCCACCCCTGGGGGCCTTGGCCACAGACACGCGAAACACAATACGGTGAGAGCCACTTTTATTCATCAGTGAGGTTAAAAATGCCTGCTAACCACTTACTAGGGAGCTCTCCTAATCTTCAGCTAAGTCACAGAAATTTCCGCTATCCTGAAGCTCGGCATCATCTGTTCCTCTCTGAGGAACAGACCGCACAGTGTTCAGGAAGGGAGAGTGAACATCGCCATACTTGTCACTACATCTACTTCCCACCTTGTGTTTCTCAGAAGCAAAGAAGCCACGATCTAAATACACTACCCCTACACCCTGAACTTTCTTCCTCAGTCATCTGTAACCAGTTGCTCTGCAAAATTGCTAGCACTGGATAGCCTGAGGGTAAACAGAGGAGACTAATCTCCTCTCCAAGTTTTCATCTTCCTGCGATGTCTCGGACACACCTCAAACACCTAACCTTTTTACCCTGGCCTGGTTTGAGGCATCAGTGGCATATCTTTCACTTGGCATCCAATGGAAAGCCCACTGATAGGAAACTAAATGTAGTCACGCGTTTCCAACAGAAAATTCTATGAAAAGAATAATTACTTAAACTTAACAGACACAATTCATTTTATGGACGTTAAGGCCGAGGTGTTTTGCTTTTTAAATCATTTCACGAATGTCCGTCGCGGAAGCCCAAGTTGAGCCTCTAAAGCGCATGATAACCCTCTGAAGTTTGGAGAAGAACACATTCGCCTCAAGTTCAGAACTGATCATGGACACAGGCCTTGGGGGAGGACAAGAGGAGGACGCCATACAGGCCTTCCCGAGTGTGACCAGGAGACCTCCAGCCCCTCGGAACTGCCTCGCGTGCTAAGGCCTGCCGCCCCCTCACCGGCGAGCGGTCTCACGTGCTGTGGGAGGCACAAGCAGTGAGCAGCGCTTCCGGGGCTCCTGGTGTTCCGGTCCCCCCACCCCCCCGCAGCACGGACCCCCGTGCCGTGCTCAGCGATGCGGGGGCGGGGGGGCGGTCTAGATTTGGAGAGGAGGCAGCCACGAGGTCTTTGAAACGGCCTTCCTCCATAGAAAGAAACCAAACCAAAGAGCTCCTGGAACACTCAGGACCAAGGCAGATGAGAAGCCTCTAATCAATTTTGTGGCCTTTTTTGTTGGTTGGTTAAAAAAGAAAAAGAAAAAAAAAAGGAAAGAAGAATAAAAGGAAAGTGCAGTGAAATTTACTCTTTAGCCTCAGCCAGTTTATTGTTCATCTCTTTACTTTGCTCCTTGTCGTCAGGCTGGGCGGCACCGGCACCCTCTGTGCTCTTTTTCTTGGAAGCCCGGCCCGACCCCACCTGCTTGTCTTTGGCCTTCCGCAGGGGCTTATGGCTTGCTGAGGTCTTTTTTGGTTTGGAACTCTGAACGCTAGGTTTTTCCACCTGCTCGGAGAGACAGACAGACAGACCGCAAATACAGAAACACAAAAGGGGAGGGAGTGAGAGAGAAGTCAGAGAAGACACAATTAGCCACACAGTAACTGTGATGACAACACTGGACACTGAGGGGCACAGAGCGTAAGGTATTTTCAGGGACGGTGGATCATTTGGCTTCTCCTGCATGAACCGGCCGGTCAGTGGCTTTGGCCACATGCTCACTGGCCACACTGGCTCCCTGGCCTGGCGGCCGTCACCACCAAACCACCCTGGCGGTGGATGATTAGCTGCTTTCTGCTGCCACCTCTCCCTGAGGGAAGATTACACCTCGTCACGTCACTCTGTTCAGCTCAGGCAGGCCTATGATTTGCTTTCGTCAATGAAATGTGAGCAGAAGTGATGTGGGTCACCTTCGACAAGCTGGAGGGTCAGCCCGTGCTTCCCCGTGCTCCCTTCTCTGCAGCAAACGAGGCTCTCTGTCACCTGGGGCCCAGACTGCAGAGGTGGCAGGGAGCAGGGCTGTGGCCCAGCGTGGTGGACAGGTATTAATAAGAAGTCAAACTTTGCTGATAGAAGGCACAGGGATACTGGCATAAGCCAGCCTTTCCTCTGCTTCTATCTCCAGGACAGTGCAATCTCGTGGAGAGATGGCCGGATGGTCTCATCCCAGCGAGGCCCTCAGCACTGCCCCCCATCCACTCCTCCTCTCCTGCTGGCTCCCCAGACTGTTCTCCCAGAGCTGCCATCCCAGCCCACTCGCTCTCCCTGACCTCTCCTCTAGCTCTGACCCCTCAGCCCCAGGAGGCAACCTGGCTCTCTTTTTCCCAAGAACTCTGGGGCCGCTGTGTATGGTCCTTCAACATGCCCTCCACCTCTGAATTCACTATCCCCCAATCTGCCCTCCTTCCTGCCCTGGAGTCTTCTTTTGTGCAAAGCCAGCCCTCCGTCTTGGGCCCCATCTCGTCTATGGCTGATGGGCAGATGATGTCGGGCTCACAGGCTAGGTCATTTCCTCAGTGAGCTCCACGGAGCCTGTAGAGAACGTAAACAACCATCCTGTGTGCCTGGGACCGAGGGCTTTCAGGGGACCTGGAGCTTTCAGTGCTACAACTGGAGGGGTCCGGGCAAACTTGGTTGATCAGCGACTTTACCTATAAATCAGTCCTGGGCCAAATAGGAAACTCTTATTTCAGTGCAAGACTTTCCGACAAAAGCAGAGGACAGGATCTCACACTTTTCCTGCTATTATAGATAGGGGGACAGATATTTGCACGAGTCCATGTGGCTTGACAGCACAGAATCAGCTCTGGGATTTAGGATTCCTGCTTCCAGCTGCATCTCCAACGTGGCTCTCCCCCTCAGGGGTGTGCGCTGAATCCAAATAAGGCAAAGTTGTGTTATTATATGGAAATCCCTGAATCCACTGCAAGTTACTCAGAATTGTAACTCACTCGCAGACTGTTCATTATAGTAACAAATTACCCGGAACACATCTTGCAGCTGACATGACAGCTGTGCCTTGACAGACTAAGAACCAGTGGTGGATGGTGTTTGTGGAGGAAATGGATCACGAGGAGTACGGAAGCGTCCAGGGACTGGGGCGGGGGCGGGGCAGGGAGGAGGCTGGGAGAGACACCTGCGATGGCCAGCTCTTCAGGGGCAAAAGCAGTTAGTTTTAAGACAGGGGGTGGATGTAGGGCTCAGGTGAGATTTTCTGCCACTTTTTGGGAGGGGGGTGCTTCTCAAAATCAGACACTAGTTCCCTGAAAACCTGCTAGTCTTCAAGCTGTTTTATTTTAGGCACTGTTCCTTTTGAACATTCCCTTTGAACTCAGCAAAGGCTCCTGTTAAGAAGCCCCTTAGTGTCTGGGTGCTGCCGAGAAGAGGAAGGATTTTCCAGCAACCCCTGGAGGCTGGGCCAGGTCAGCCTTGCCCTCACGCTCTCTGCCATGAGCCCCTCCATTCTAGATTGTGCTGGGAGGTTCTCCACAAGGTCTCTCTCACCTTTGGTGGTTCCTTGAAAGGTTCACTGTAGAGGCTGCGTATTCTTCTGCGATCAATCACCTTATTATCGGCTGGTGTTGGCTTATTGGCCTCCCCTTTGAACTGGGCGCTGTAGCTGGTCTCATGAGCCATCTTGTCATCTGGGGGCTTATATTGGGGCTTGGCCTTTATTGGTTTCACAGGCTTGATGTCCGTCCATGCTCGGAATTCATTTCTGTGAATCAAAGAAAGTGTAAGTGACGTAAAACATTATCTGCTGGGAAGCAGTGCTCCTGGTCCGGGGCTGCAAACACAGCGAGCTCTCGATTAATGCTGGTGGTGCTGACGGAAGTGTGGCTGGTCCCTTTCCTCCTGGGTAAGGGCGGTGCGTTTTCCTCCCCGTCAAGTTAACGTGGGCTATGGGAATAGCCGTTGTAGGAAGAAGATTGGGCTCCCAGCTACCACTAACCCTGGGTAATCACAGATAGGCAGTCCTAATCTTTGGGCCCCATTTTGCAATACCTAAAATGAGGCTAAAAACACGCAGTTCATTCAGTCATGCATGGGCTTAACCTATATGGCTGAATGCCTGCTATGTGTGAGGTCAAGAACATGAAAATGAGATAGGGTGTTAGACGGTGGTGCCTGCTATGCTGTGGCCAAGGCCACATGCCAGTTCCCTTCCCTGTCTTGTCTTGTCATGATGGAGAGCCAGAAGCCTCAAGGATAATTCCTCCCCTTGGTAGCAGATGGCTCACTTCTTATACTGCCAGAAAGTTAACAATCCTCGTCACTGTAGATGAAAATACTGATGGAATGTCTAAATGCAGATCATAAATAAACAATGGACCAAACATACTTTGGGTGTCACTGTTAGGACTCATGTTGGGGTGTGCGTGTGCAGGAGAGTATTCATGTGCTCTGGTGTGAGTGGCTGTTGTCCCTGACCCTAGGATGACCACCATCCAAGTCAGTGTATTCAGTTTCTTATTTTTTTTGTGAGGACCTTGTGGACTCTAGTCAGTTGTTTCTGATCTGTTATAGGGCTGGAGACTAGCTGGGGGACAATGTCCAAAACATGTAGCTGCTGCTGGAGGCCACAGGGTCCCTCCTGTCTATTGGGTGCGTGACATTTGTTGGGTCTGTTCTCATCTGGGGCCATGAGAAGCTGTGCTGTGGGAAAGAAAGAGTTAGGGTGTGAAGATCTGTGGTTAGGCTCTTCTGGTGCCCTCCTTGCCCTCACTGATAATGCCCTGCTTCAGGGGCTCAGAGATGAGCAGCACAAACAGGAGGCCACAGGGGACAGCAGAAAGAGCTAAGACTACGATGAAGGCACACGGGTCCTAGCGCCGCCTCTAAAGAGCGGTTGAGCAGGCTTCTCCCCTCTCTGAGCCTTCCTCACTTGTCAAGAAAAGACTCAGACCAGACAATGTCCTTATGATGTCCTTCAAGCTCAGAGGCTCCCTGAGTCCATAAAGCAGGTTTGGTAACACTGAGCCACTTGCTGGTCATTGGACTGCTTGAGGGGAATTGGCTCATTTGTGAGCTGAGTTTCTTCAGAGACCCTCCCCCAACTTCAGACTCACCTTCCCACTGCAGCTTGGACCCCTACCTGGAGGCCCCACCAACCCAAACGCAACATCCCTAGAACCAAAGCATCTTGTCTCCCCTGCCAAACTGTCTTCTTATCAGTCAATTTCCTTCTCTCATTCATTCATTCATTCATTCATAAAACATTTACTGAGTGCCTAAGTTCTGTCTGGCAAGATGCTGAGCTCTGTGGAGCCCAAACTGAGTAAGAACAGGCTCTGGACTCAAGATGTGGGAGGCAGAGGGAGTGAGGTTACTCCAGGAGAATAAGAAAAGAGCCATGAAAGGGGGGAATGGTGAGCATGGCCTGTGCTGGCCGGGAGGGAGTCACGGATGTTGGTTCTGGAGTGGAGTCAGAGTTGGGGCAGGGAGCTAGCCAGGGTTCCAGGCAGAATGGGATACACAAAGGAGCTATGGAGACACGACCCTCTATGGGGGCCTGCAGGCAGTTCGGGTGGTTGGGGTGAAGCTTGTGGGGAAGGGCACAAGAGGCTGGACAGATCCTGAGATCCTACCAGCCATGCTGAGGGGATGGTCTGGATTGTAGCAAGGAATTGCCAAATGGCTCCAAGCCAAAGATGAATGTGGCCAGATCAGTTTGGGGAGAGAGAAGTTGGCAGCAGTGTGAATGGCAGACAGACAGGGAGAGGGGAGTCGGGAGGCCAGTCAGGAGACTGTGCAGTGAGCCAGGAGGAAAGCCGAGGCCTGAACCAGGACAGTGGCAGTGGTGACCGAGAGCAGCTCTGAGTCAAGAGGGAAACGGGCGGGACTTGAAAGTGACTGAACTGTGGGAAGCCAGGGTCAGAGAGGAACCTGGAGAGACTCCAGGAGTTTGGTTGGCGAGTGGCAGGTGCTGCCCACTGAGACGGAGAACATGAGAGGAGAAGGGGATGTGGAGGGTTGAGACCCTCCTGACTGTGTTAATGGCACCCATCTGCTCTGGCATCAAGGCCACTTTATCTCCTTTTCTGTCCTCTCCTCCTCCTTTTTACACCTCCATTGGTTCAACCAGTTACTCTGACCTGACTTCTGAGCCATCTGGCTCTCCACACAGGCCTAGAGCTGGCCTGGGTCACAGCGGGGAGTGTGGCCACCAGGACCTGCTAAGGCTCCAGGCCGTGTCTCCTTCTCAGCTTTCAGGACTCAAGAACTATCGAAGCCCTGTATACATGGCTCACAAGTAACAACCTGGTTCCCAAATATATGACGGCAGAACCCAGAGTTCTCCACTCCTGCCCCTGCCTGCTTCCAGAATTAGGACTGAGATAGGGAGATGCTGGCCCTAAAAACCATTTCCGGATCATTTCTCCCAGGCCAGCCTCTGCAGCTTTCTGTATCTGCAGTAGCCCCTGTGGGCTGGCAAGTGTCTCACTGTGAGCATTAGTCATGGGCTATGTCCCCATGGGAACAGTTTGGTAACCCCTGACCTTAAACAAATCTTCACATGACACCATGTTGGTGAGTCCTATCCGAAGTTCACTGCGATTATAATTAGGTTGAAACCCACCTTCTGTTTCATAGAACTTTCTTTGAAGTCTCCACAAAATCTTCCCTGGCCATGTGGAATAACTAATCATATGCCATAAAAATAGAATTAGCTACTATTCATTAGTCACCTTTTATAAGCTGAAGGGTGGTTTTAATTTGGTATTTTCAGTATAATCCTTAACAACTTTGAGAGGAGGTAGTATTAGATCTTTTTTTTTTTTTTTTTTTTACAAAAGAAGGTAACCAAGGCTCAGAGAGGTTAGGTGGCTTGTATAAGAACAAACAGCTGGCAGGTAAGCAGGGTTGAAATATGAGCCCATGTCGTGAGGCTCCACAGCCCACATCCTTCCCACAGCACGTGCTCTGCTCGTGCGGGCTCAGGCCCGCTATCTGCAGGGCCATGGGGGGTTTATGTGACTCAGATGGACTAGATGACGCCTGAGCTCCTCCAGCCCTGAGACGCTCCTCCCAGACACAAGGGGCCACACTTTCAGGTCAGTCATGTCCAGAGTCTTTTGTCACAAGTTCATGGTCCCCTGTATCCATGAACTCCCGTTTGTACAGCTAGATTTCAGCTTGATCATTCATTCATTCATTCATTTGGCATTTAACAAACACCAGCCACGGGCATGGCATGTGGCTCATAGGGAGGAGTAAGCCCTGGTTGAGGCGGCTACGGTTTAGTAGGTCAGGATCTGTCTGTGTATGACCCGTAGCAAATGGCACAGAGGGAAAGAGGGGAAAGGATGCTTAATTGTGAGGGGGCACTAAAGGATGTAGACAGAGAAGTGGACAAAAGGAACTCAGGCAACAGTCTGAGTCTGTGTGGCAGGTTCAGAGAGCAGGTGCGCTGCTCCGGGTGTGAGGACTGAGGTTCTCAGAAGGATGTCAAGGTGACCTGGCTGGGTAGGAGCTGGGGCCAGGCTTCCAGAGCCTGGAATGCCATGTTTAGTCACTTAAGCGAGGCCTGGGGAGCTGCTGAGCATTTCTGAGCGAGGCAGCACTATTGCTCCATTGATGATGTCCCCCTCTCAGACTGCCCCAGTTTTTTTTTTTTAAGTTTTTTTATTTATTTTTGAGAGACAGAGAGAGACAGCGTGAGTAAGGGAGGGCCAGAGAGAGAGAGGGAGACACAGAATCCGAAGCAGGCTCCAGGCTCTGAGCTAGCTGTTAGCACAGAGCCCGATGCGGGGCTTGAAACCATGAACCGTGAGATCATGACCTGAGCCGAAGCCGGATGCTTAACCGACTGAGCCACCCAGGCGCCCCTGCCCCAGTTTTAATTATTCTTCAAGGCCCAACTCCAGGCTCTCCTCTTCCAGGACCCCCTCCTGGATTTCTCAGCCCAAAATTTCCTCTCTCTCAGCTCCTGAGCACTTTACTACATCGTTCAACTTTGTGATTACCTATGCAGTTTCATGTTATTTTAATGATTTCATGAGTTCATTTTATCTTTCTTTAGGGATAAGATACTTAACAGAAAATTCTTGATGGAGCCCTACCCTTGAGTCCAGCCTCATTTGCATGGCTGCAAAGGGATATCCTTCAACTTATCCTGGGTCTAACTGCAGGGTAGGGGCAGAGCTGGGTGAGGACTCCACCTGTCTCCCCCTGCCCCGCCAGGACCCTTCTCTCATTCGGGCTCTCACTCAGAGCCGCGTTCCATATCTTTCTCACATCCTTCACAGGATTTAAGGATTTGGCATTGAGTGACTATTTAATGGAAGTGACTATTATTTGATTTCACTTCTGGTCAGCTTATGGCTCCTCTCCTGAACCCTTCCCACCCTGTCCAGACGGGGCAGGTGCTTGCTCCTGGGAGGCGTAGAAATGTCCTGCCTGCATTCATGTTCCAGTGCCCATGCTGAAAGGAGTACGTGCTCACAAGCACCTGACCTGGGTGGAGTCTCTCTTCACCAGGGACAGGCCTGCGTTTATCTGTGTTTCCCTGGTGCCCCGCACAGCTCAGAGCGATACCCTTGGGCCGTATTTGGAGAACTGCTAAAGCCCACATGCCACATCCTTAAGTCCTTGTAGGGAAGAGTTGCCTTTGCTAAAGCAAGCATTTGGTGCCTTCTAAGCTTTGATAAAATCCATCCTCTGTAGATTGACAGGAGGCAGCCCAGAGCCCCTGGTGAATGAAGCCGCTACGATGGTAAAGGGCTGGGGGAAGGAAGGAGCACCTGGGAATCAGGGGGCAGGAAAGGAGAGAAAAAGTTTGCTAACACTTGCCCGACACCTACTTCCTTTAGTTTGAGCCCTCTGTGGATCCAACCTCCTTTTACCCTTTTAACATCCCTAGAAGTCACTGTTATTAGCCCCATGTTATGTATGAGGACTCTGAGCACAGACAGGTGAAGAGACCTGCCAAGACAGTAAGCAGTTACTGAACCGTGAGTCTGATTCAGAGTCCTGCCCTTTTCACCATCCCACACTTCAAGCCTATGGCAGCTTTGGCTTTAAGCAGTGATCACAAGACAGCAGTTCCCTTCAGCCAGTCTGGATGCCCCAGGGCGAGGCTCTGACCCACTGTCCCTGGCATCCCAGAGATGCTCCTCATGCCATGGCTCCTCCTGTATCATGTGTGGGGAAGTCGTGGGGACAGGATTTCCAGCTGCATTGCCAAGGGCCCACTGTCCCCTCCCCAGCAGATCATCTGAGGCTTGATGCATGATTTCTCCCCTGCACAGTCCCTGCAGGGGCAGAGAAGCATTCGGGACCATAATGTCCATCCCTCTGTGGGTGGGTGAGCTACACGGACAAGGAGGCCCAATCAGTATGTTCAAGTCTGGGTTTACAGGACCCTGCTGATGGCTCCTGTGTGCGGGAAAAATCTATGGAGAGATGCCTGGGCCAGCCCCCACCCCTCCACCAAGGAATGGCAGAGGCAGGCCCAAGGTGAGCCACCTCATGGAGACTTGGTGGACAGGATGTTCCTAGGCTGTTCCTGCAGGACCTTTAAACAGGTGAGCGCCTGCGTTCAGAGCAGCTGGTAAAGGAGCTTGCTGACCAGGCAAAGGTTTTAAAGGAGTTAACAAATATCCTACCGTCCCCACCTCCTGTCCGGTCCCCCCGCACCATCTCACTTCAGTCCTTGGTGCCTCCTCTCTCTGGACCACGGCCCATGGCATCAGGATCACATCTTGAGAGTCTTGGTCCCCTCCCCACTCCAATTCATCCAGCACATGCCGTGGGAGAGATCTTCCTCTAGCTCGGCCGTAAGCACGCTACTCCCCGACTAAAACACATCAGATCCCAGTTGCTACAGGACCAACGACAGTTCCATCTAAGGCCCCTCCTACTAGTTTCCTCATGCTGTGATTCCTCAGGATGACACGCATGGCCTGTGATTTGGCCCCACATTAGCTTTCTAGCCTTACTCCTTCATCTTTGTCAGTCATTCACATCATCATTTAGCGAGAATTTTCTGGGCACCAGGCGCTGTGCAAAGCTCTTTAAACACGTGACTAGATGTAACCCTCACAGCAGCCCCGTGCTGCAGGTACTATCACTGATTTTGCCACTAAGAACAGCATGCTGCCCTTCCCCAAACACATACTGCTCCTTCCCATGAAGTTTCGCCGGTGCTGTTCCTGTCCCCAGCATGCTTTTCCCTCCATGCCTCCATCTACTGAAATACTATGTGACCGTCCCTGCCAGGCTCGGGGGCTCTCCCTGCTAGGGGTCTTCACCTGCCCCACCACGGATTCGAGCTTGTTTTCTGACCTTCGTCCTTCTGTAGGACTCACTGCGCTCTTAGAGTAGGTCACCTGAGTAGATGGCTTTCTTCCCTCCCAGACTGTGCAGGTGTTAAGGATCAGGACTGCCCTTTTGCACCTGTAATGCTCACTGGGCCCGGGCCAGGGATTCGAAATGCAGCCTCCACCTCACTCGCCCATGTGAAGAGCTAAACAGGAAGTACCCAGGTCAGGAAGAGGGCACAGAGTTGCTACACAGGCATCTCATGGCATCTGGCATCCGTATCACTTCTGGCCATATGTCCACAAATTCCCGGACACTCTTCCCTCAGGGGGTCCTTAATTCCCCTTCTCTTGAATGTGATTGGACTTAGTGACGAACTCCCAACACACAGAATACAGTGGAAATGTTGGTAGGTAACCTGTGAGACCGTTGCGGGCATTGCGGTCCCTGGCTTGCTTTCTTGTGGAACATTCACACCGAGCACAGAAAGCTTCCATGACCTGGGGATGCCCCAACAACCCTCCTGGAGAGGCCTGTGTGGCTGGGAACTGAGACCTCCTGCTAAAGCCATGCAAGTGAGCCACCTTGGAAGCAGATCCCTCCGCCTCAGGCAAGGATGACGTCGGATGACAGAGGGAGACCATGGTTAAGCCGTTCCTGGATTTCTGACCCTCAGAAGCTGTAGGAGATAAACACTTGTTGGCCTGAGGTGTTAAGTTTTGGAGTAATTTGTTACATAGCAATAGATTCTAATACTGACCCCAAGCAGAAATTACGCCTCTCACCAACAGGGGTTTAAAACATCCACACTTAAGGGGCGCCTGGGTGGCTCAGTTGGTTAAGCGTCCGACTTTGGCTCAGGTCATGGTCTCACAGTTTATGGGTTTGAGCCCCGCATCGGGCTCTGTGCTGACAGCTAGCTCAGAGCCTGGAGCCTGTCTTCAGATTCTGTGTCTCCCTCTCTCTCTCTGACCCTCCCCTGTTCATGCTGTCTCTCTCTCTCTCTCTCTCTCTAAAATAAATAAAAACAGTAAAAAAAAAAAATTAAAAAAAAAACACCCACGCTCAGGTGACTCAGTCAGTTAAGCCTCCAGTTTCAGCTTGGGTCATGATCTCGTGGTCCATGAGTTCGAGCCCCGCATCCGTCTCTGTGCTGCCAGCTCAGAGCCTGCAGCTGCCTTCAGATTCTGAGTCTCCTTCCCTCTCTGCCCTTCTCTGCTCATGCTCTGTCTCTCAAAAATAAATAAACGTTAAAAAAATGTATTTTTTAAACACCCACGCTTCATTTCAGCAAGGCAGAAGGCACTGGTGAGGGGAGCACAGGAAGTTCAAGCTCCCCGCAGAGCTGTGGTTCCCAGTGAACAAACGGTCATGCGCTGGTTGTAAGAAACTAAGAGGGACCACACGGCTGCCTTCAGGAGAAGGTAGCAAGGCCTCCACGCACTGGGGCTGTTAAAGCTGCACCTGCCTCGGGCCAGAAGGGAAAACAGAGGCCCTCAGGAGAAAGTGATGTTTCAGAGCAGGCAGCACATGCAGGGCTCAGGGAGGTCTGGCAGAGAGGTTAACTAGGTGGTAAGCAGCATGGAGACCAGGTCAGAACAGAGAAGGTGGTTCGCTGGCAAGGGCACAGGCTCTGGAATAAGATAACCCAGGGCATGATCCTGGCTCTAACCCTTGGGCCAGGCTCTCACATACTCTGAACTGCAGGGTGGATGGCTCAATGAGAATGGGAGAGGCCCTGCCCATTGGCGTCAGAACTACAAAGCCCATGGTGGAAAACTGCAATACGTGTATTTGGTTTTCATTACAGAGTTGTTTGTTCAAGAAGAATTATTTGGTATCTTCCACCTGCCAGGCACAGAGCTAGCAGCGCAGAGTGAACAGGCAGAGGCAGCAAGTGTCTCTCCTGAACGGGTGGTCAGGTGGGGAGACAGAAACAACCACATGGTCAAACGTCTGTCCCCATTGTTGTGTTTCTGAGCACTGCGGTCAGTATTCTGGTCCTAGGAGGGGACATGGTTTGGGCAGCAGCTTCCAATGCCAGTTTATTTCTGAATGCATTTCACATTAGACTTGAACAAAGTTGCATTCAGTGAATGCCTGATTAATTAGATCTCCAATACTTCTGCTGGACACAGATGTTCGCTTCTTAAGGACTTGTCCCACGTATGCACATTTTCTTGCCGTGATTCAAGCGGAGATACTGAAAGAGCAATTATAGGGGGGAAGACTGAAGACAGGCAAGGAGCCAGGTGATTGATGAAGCCAGGCCCCAGGAGAGGGAGGAGGGCGGGCATCAGGAGAATGGAAAGAGGGTTTGGCCTTGGAGACAAAGTGTTGCCAAAGAAGAGAATAGGGGCTGCGCTTTCATTTCTGATTTGAAAAAGCTGCCATTTATAAGAAACGATGAAATAAAATTGTACAAGGAATAATTCGACTGCTGGGGAGAATATCTACATGTGTTAATTGGTACAAATCACTTCTCTACAAAAGTAGGGATTTAGAATAATGGATTATTGCCAGCTATGTTCGAATAGAAATTCATGTCTGGCCCAGAAGGCCCAGATTTATTATGTATCTGGGTTCTTGGGAAATAAAATTCTCTCCCCATCCTCTTGACAACAAAATTTTCAACAACATTCTTTGACTGCTTTACCAAGGAAGAAAACCATGCTTTTAAGCCTTAATGGTCTAAAACCTTCCTACAGATTCTCATAGGTAATTTACGTTGTCATGGAAACATATGAAGTCTCTGTTCAAAAATCGTGCCTACATTTGTTATATTGAAATGTTCTCAAAGAAGGGGAGCAGGCTCTTTCATGAAATCTGATGGAGACAAAGAACGCTGTTGGCTGCCAAGCTATTGTCAGGAGCTGGTTCAAGGAAGTAGGATCTGTAGATTAAAAAGAAAAGAACACCTGAGCCTAGAGGGTTGCAGGGGGCCTAGAGTAGCTTCTTTCTCTTTTTAGAGGAAAATGGAAGATAGTTTCTTCCTGGCAGAAATGACCGGGTCAAGAGAGGAGCTTTGTGATCTATGCCTGTGTATACACTTGCCTGTATCTTTCAGCTCCTTTTGTGTGAAAAGGAGAAAAGGGAATCTTACAGAGAATGTCAATGTTCTAATCAACTAAGACCTCACTTCTTATCCATGAATATCCAGTAAACACATGCACACTGTAGAGAATGATCTTCTAAAATAAGGAAAGCATGCACTTAAATGCAAATAGACGTCTGGATGCAAAGAAGTTTTTTTTTTTTTAATGTTTTATTTATTTTTGAGACAGAGAGAGACAGAGCATGAGAGGGGGAGGGGCAGAGAGAGAAGGAGACAGAACCAGAAGCAGGCTCCAGGCTCTGAGCTAGCTGTCAGCACAGAGCCCGATGCAGGGCTCAAACCCATGAACGTGAGATCTGTCCTGAGCCGAAGCCGGAGGCTTAACCGACTGAGCCACCCAGCTGCTCCGCAAAGAAAAGTTTAAAGCTAGCTTAATGTGAATAGAGAATGCATGGAAAATAATCCACACTTTCCGTTACATGGAAAGATCTGACATGGGTAGCCGTTGGCAATGTTGAGACAGGGCTTGGAGTCCCTCATTAGGCAAATGGAGATTTGGCAGGTAACTGCCGAGTCCTGTCATAGGCTGCGTGTAGCTCACAGCCCTGTGCACCTGGGAGATAGTGTCTTACACAAACAAAACCCGTGTGTATAACATGTATAGAATTATGAGGAGAGATAACTAAAAATAAAAACTGCTCAATTAGGAGTCAGTGTGTTTCTACACAAATTAATTTACAATCCCATATTTACTAGGCACTCTGCTAGGAACTTCATGGAAGGAAAAGGGTACAAAATAAGAAAGCTACAGTTGGCAGGTGAGGATGAGAGGGAGGGAGTGTGGTAGTTAAAGTAAGTACACATTCAAATACACCCCAGCTAGAAAAAAAAGGAGAGCTAGATGAGAGCTTATAGGAAAACCACAACGACTCCCTCCTCACTCTGCCCCACCCCCCTCTTGCCCATTATTATCTGGGTTTTTGTCGTAGGAATACTGGGGTGGTTGTGCCATGAGACCACAGAGCTATCCGTTGAGGTTGAAAAGGGAAGGCTGCAATCCTCTGGTTAGTTGGGTCCCTAAAGATCTGTGTCCATTAAGTGCAGAGAGATAGTTCCTTAGACAGGAAATGGAAACACTGAGAGTGTGTTGTGAAAGGTGGCAGAGAGCACGGCCTCCATTTTGTGGGAAGACCTAGAATTCCAGGAGTACGCTCCCATCAGATGAGCTCCACGTAGTGCCAGGGACAATGTATGATACAGTTACTGAAGTGTTCAATAAATTTAAGTTTCCTTGTTCTTTGTTTGGTGCTTAGGAAGTACTTAGTAAATATCTTTTTAACAAATAAAGCTGGTGCTGAGGAAAACATCATTTTATGACTTATGGAGATACATGCTAATTTACTCTTTAAAATGCAGCTCAGTTATAAGGGAATACTAGGAACAACTTCATGCCAATATATTTGACAATAAAGATGCAATGGACAAATTCTTGGAAAGATGCAAATTATAAAACTGACTAAAAAAGAAGTAGGAAAAAAATGAATAAATATGTATCAAGTAAAGAAATTGACTTAGTAGTTTAAAATCTTTCCACAAAGAAAATCTAGTCCCAGATGGTTTCACTGGTAAATTATATCCAACATTAAGGAAAAAAATAAATACCAATCCTACCAATCTCTTTGAAAAAAGATAAGAAAAGAGAACACTTCCCAACTTATTTTAAGATGGGTATTTTTCTGATACCAAGGCACTCGAAGACTTTACAAGAAAACTATAAGGCAACATTCCTTATGAATACAAATATTGACACCCTTAAGAAAAAGTCAGTAAATCAAATTCAGCAAAGTAGAAAAATGTTTAAACTCCATGAATGAGTGATGGGTGCCTGATGACTCACTCAGTTAAGCATCTGACTTGATCTCAGCTCAGGTCATGATCTCATGGTTCATGGGATTGAGGCTGTCAGCATGGAGCCTGCTTGGGAAACTCTCTCCCTCTCTCTCTCGCGCTCTCTCTCTCTCTCTCTCTCTCTCTCTCTCTCTCTCCCCCCCCCTCTCTCGCTTCCCTTCCCCCACTGCATTCTCTCTTTCTCTCTCAAAATAAATAAATTTTTTTTATGTCTTTTATTTATTTTTGAGGGACAGAGAGAGACAGCGCGAGCAGGGGAGGGTCAGAGAGAGAGGGAGAAACAGAATCTGAAGCAAGCTCCAGGCTCTGAGCTAGCTGTCAGCATAGAGCCCGACGTAGGGCTCGAACCCACAACCGTGAGATCATGACCTGAGCTGAAGCCGGCCACTCAACCGACTGAGCCACCCAGAGGCCCCTCAAAATAAACAAACAAACAAACAAACAAACATTACAAAAAAACTCCATGAATAAGTAAGGTTTATCTCCAGAATGCAAGGTTGGTTTAACACCCCAAAATCAGTTAATGTAATATACCATTTTCAGAGAATAAAGGACAGAAACCACATGATTACCTTAATAGACATAGAAAAAACATTTGATAAAATCTAACACTTTTTCATGATTTAAAAAAAAAAGCTCAGCAAAGTAGGAAAAGAAGGAAACTTCCTCAACCTAATAGATAGCATCTACAAAAACTCTATAACTAACATCACACTCAATAGTGAAAGACTGAATTCTTTCCTCCAAAGATCAGGAACAAGGCAAGGATGTCCACTCTTGTCACTTCTATTCAACATTGTACATAGCCACTACTTAATAAAGCAAGAAGAAAGAAGTAAATATGTCATTGTTTATATATAATAAGAACTTGGATTTAGAAAATCCTTAAGAATCTACAAAAAGTACTAGAATAAATGAGTGAGTTTAGCAAGGTTGCTGGATACTCAGTCAATATACAAAAATTAGTTGTTTTTCTTTAGACTAGTAACAGACATTGGAAATATTTTAAAAAATCAAAATCCATTCACAATAGCATCAGAAAGGATAAAATACTTACGAACAAGTTCAACAAAAGAAGTGCAATGCCTGTAACTGAAAACTACATAACATTGCTAATACCATGTCCATAAATTGGAAGATTCAATATTGTTAAGATAGTAATTCTATAAATAGGTCTATAAATTCAAAAAAGTCCTTACCAAAATCACAACCGAACTTCTTATAGACAATGACAAGCTAATCTTAAAATTAATATGGAAATACAAAAGATCAAGAATTGCCAATACAATTTTGAGAAGGAGAAACAAAGTCTGAGGATTTACACTACCTGATTTCAAAAGTTATTATAAAGCTACAGTAAATAATATGTTACTGCATACAGACATATAGATCTAAGAACAAAACAGATAATTCCCATTTTTGCATATAGTAGTGTATTTGAAACTGGCTTAATATTGTTTCACAGAGCTAACTGTTAAATTTTTAGTAATTTGGTGAACTTATTATTAAACTACTGGTAGCTTGAAATCAGCCAGGGGAAAAGAGTCATATCAGGAAATTGACCAACACTATCAACCAGGCTCCTCCTTTTTCTCCAGAATGCTAGTTAAACATTTGCCATCATACCACTGCTCACATATGTGATTTATTTTTGAAAAATATGCTAAGGTAATTCAATAGGGAAAATGATAATCTTTCCAACAAATGTCCTAAGAGAACTGGATATCCATGTGAAAAGAAAATGAATCTCAATCATTATCTTACACCATACACAAAAAATTAATTAGAAATGAACTACAGACTTACATGTAACCCTAAAACCATGCAACTTCTAAGAGAAGAAATAGAAGAAAATCTTTGTGGCCTTGGAGTAAGCAAAGATTTCTTAGATATGATACAGAACCATAAAGCAATCAAAGAAAAAAAAATAAGATTAAATTAATCAAAATTAAACTTTTTACTCTTCAAAAGATACCAGTAAGACAAGGTAAAACAAGCCATAGTCTGAGAGAAAATATTTTCAAAACATATGTCTGATATAGTGTTTGTATTCAGAATATACAAAGATGTCTTAAAACTCAATGATAAACAATCCAATTTTAAAATGGGGAAAATGTTAATAGACACTTTACTAAAGAAGATATATAATGGCAAATAAACACATGAAAAGATTGTCAACACCACTAGTCATTAGGGAAATACAAATTAAAATCCCACTAAGATACCACCATGTACTGATGAAAATGGCTAAAACAGAGCATGCTGACAACGCTAAACGTTGGCAAAAGTGTGGAGCAATCGATGTCTCATACGTTGCTGATGGGAATGTAAAGAGAAATGAAGCGAAAGAGAAATACCAAAGAGAAATGAAAGTATACATCTACAAACAACTTATACATCAATGTTGGTAACAGCATTATTCATGGGAGCCAGAAAGCTGGAAATAACCCAGATGTTCATGAACTAATGAGTGAATAAAGCAAATGGGTAAATCCACACAATGGATTTGCTCAGCAGTAAAAAAAGAATGAACCAAATTGGATGAATCTCCAAAACATCAGGCTCAATCAAAGAAGCCAGAGAGAAAACACTATGCATTACATGATTCTATTTTCACAGAAGTTCTAGAAGAGGCGCACTGTAGAAGCAGGAAGATCCGTGGCTGCCTAGGCCTCAGATAGGAGGGTGGGCTGATCGTAAATGAACAGGAGGGATGGAGCATTCTAAAACAGTCTTTCAAGGACGCTTGCACCACTATATTCATGTGCTAGATCTCATCAAATTGTGCACTTAAAAGGGGTGAATTGTAGGTTATGTAAATTATATCTCAATAAAGCTATTACTAATCCAGTTGGAACATCTTCTTCCCTCACATCCTTCCCCTTGCAGGGAGGTGATCCCTTCCTGCTTTGTTGTCCTTGGGACTTCCCTGTGCCAGCTTCCTTGTCTGGCTTCTCACATTGTCCTCCTGGTTATTTGTTTCCAAGCCCATCTTTGAGAACACGGAGGGCAGAGGTGGCTTCGGAGCCATCTCCGTGTCCCTGGAGCCTGGTCTGGAGGCTCGAACAGTTCAGCAGGCACTCAGTCCATGTTGCTGAACAAGAAGACCTGAGTTTACTCTCCTACTTGTAAAAGTAACACACGGCAAGGGCACCTGGGTGGCTCAGTCAGTTGAGCGTCTGACTTTGGCTTAGGTCATGATCTCAGAGTTTGTAAGTTTGAGCCCCATGTAGGGCTCTGTGCTGACAGCTTGAGCCTGGAGTCTGCTTCTGCTTCTGCGTCTCCTTCTCTCTCTCTGCTCCTCTCCCACTTGTAATCTGTCTGTCTCTCTCAAAAATAAATAAATGTAAAAAAATAAATAAATAAAGTAACATGAGGGAATCACAGTTGGTTTTCCATTTTTCTTTCTCCTATTAATTTTTAGAATTCTCTACAACTCTTATAGATAAAAATAAAAGATATTAATTCTTTGTAACCCTGTTTCCCAGTTTATCTTTTGTTTTATATATATGGATAAATAAGGATATTAAACTTATCTATATCTGTATATCAGTACCTGAGATAGGGAGATGGAGAGCTACACCCACAGAGACATCCATATCTATATTCTATATGTAACCATGTATAAGCTTTACATTTGAACATGGCCTTGTCTATCAACCTTTTCCTTATGGGATTAAGCTTTCAAACTTCCTTTATGCCACAATCATGTAAGTAAGTATCTGTAATTCCATTTGGAATGTTTGTTTCTTGCATTGAAATCTTCAAGCCACTGGGTATACATTACTATTTTTGTGTAGGCTGCTCCAGGGGGAAAGGCAGGATGTCCCCATGGCTGACAAGGTGGGGAACATATAGCTCGACTCAACCCAGCAGGACACCGCTGTGTCTCCAGGGCCCCGCGGAGTATCTGGTCTGTCACAAGTGCTCCGTGCATATTTGCTGAATATGTGAATTGATGAGGGAAGCCTTAAAACTGCTATCCTTTGATCTAGGAAGGGATACGCTTTCCATTCCTAGAAACTTATCATAAAGAAATAACTGGAAAATAAAGCATTCTTTTCATGCGTTACAAACTTGATAATCATCATGTGCAAAGGCTGCAAATGACCCCTTTGTTTGGAAACATGAATCCATGTTGGGTGTGCCAGTGCTGGAGCTTGACCGAATCTCAGAGATTGGTAAGTAATAGTGAGCATAAAAATATGAAGTAGGTAATTCCCATGACGCCATTTTTGGTGCATTTAATGTCACGTTTGTTTCTTGTTGCTAATGATTCATTGGCAGTGATGCTCATTAAATTCTTTTGGCTGCACGTGCTCCCTCTCATCTGAGGTAATGCGAGCCGTGGGGGCCCAGCAGGGGAAGTGCCACCAGCAGTGCAAGGGTGGGATCAGGGACTCCATTTACATTACAGGCACCACTAACCTTTCGTGGCTTCAAGGCCTCTATTTCTTTCTGCGATGCACTTCTGTTTCCAGCAAGGCTTTCAGCAACCTGCCACCTCTAAAGAAGTAGTGGACACACTCGGAGGCATCAGAGTCAGAGAAAATGTGAGACTATTTTTCAGGCCATGAAATCCAAAGGGTGGGTCAAAAATGGGACCCAGGATATCTTCATGAAACTGCAGTGTCAAACTCAGTTCTGTCAGTCACTTGCCTGGACCAGCAACCAGGGTCACTGTGCTATGGTGTGGAGAGGCCAGCTGCTAAAGGGCAACGGGAGAGCCAGGGCCAGTGGTGCTGACTTCCTTTTTCCTCTCTCTGTCAGAGGTGGGAGGCACCCACACATACTCATGCTTTAACCTTCAGGATGGCCTGGAAGGCTGAAGTCTCCTGAGTCCCCAGTAAGAGTTTACTTGGGGTGCCTCTGTCAGTCAGCACCAGGTTTGAACAAGGTCCGTTCAACTCCACATGTCAAGCTCCATAAGCTGCCCCGTGAAAGCCTGAAACACTTTCCTTAGTCTGTGTCTTTGCACCGGTCTGTCCTTACCCTGAGTTTTCTCTTCCCCTTTCCTGCTGGGGAAACTGCTACTTCAAGATGCACCTCAACTACAGGCAAAGATGGCAGTAGAGAAAAAAGGTTAAAGGCACAAACCAGCATAATTTATGGGGCCGTCGGGAAAAGGTCCGGGTCCCTAAGAAATGCAAGCACCCATAGTACATTAGGTAGCTGACTCGCCTGGCGCGTGTCCCCACTGGTTAGCAAACCTACTAACACAGTGCCTTTCACACAGCAGGTGCCCAACCAACATTTTATTTTATTTTTTATATTTTTTAATGTGTATTTATTTTTGAGAGAGAAAGCACGAACAGGAGAGGGGCTGAGAGAGGGAGACATGGAATTGGAAGTAGGCTCCAGGCTCTGAGTTGTCAGCATGGTGATCAATGCGGGGTTCAAACCCACCAACTGTGAGATCACGACCTGAGCTGAAGTCGGAGGCTTAGTTGACTGAGCCACTCAGGCGTCCCTGAACCAGTATTTTAAACATGGTTTCATGCCTCGAGCCTCTGGCCGGTATTCTGTTGAATAAGCATTCATGAAGCAGCCCTGAGTAACTGCCGGCAAGGAACTTGCAGCTGAGGGCTGCGAGATGCTCTGGGAGGTCACGGTTCCCGCGAGAATCTGAGGGGTTTTTAGAAGATAAATAGCAGTGTTGAAAGAACGGGAGACACTGAACTTCCTGCAACTTCCCTGCTCTGGGCTTTGCAGGGCTATGCACACCCTCAAACTCCTGAATGCAGCCTCAGCACTTGGACTTGTGTTAGTGGCCTGGCCTTCCTTCCCTGGACGGCTTGGGATGGCAGGGACCGGCCAGTGAGGTCACGAGCTTTCAGCTGGAGGAACAGAGCCCTTCAGAACACTTAGTCTTTGAGGAAAGCAATGAATATTTCATAGGAAACCTCCTTTGCATCAGTGCCCCTGCATTCTTTGTCACTATGCAGGTCACTGGGCTGGTGTCCAGGTGACTGGACGTCCAGTGACTGAGAGGGGAGGGAAGAGAAGGGGTGTGTCAGGGCCTCCAGTATACAGATGCCCCACAAAAGCGGGCCATCATCTGCAATCCCCACAACAGTGCTGTCAGGTGGGGACTTTCCCCCATTTTTACAGATGAGAAAACCAAGGTTCAGAAAGGCAAGTGATTTGCTCAAGGGCACACAGCTAGTGCATGGAGGGGCCAGAAGTCCAATTCAAGAGTGACTAACTCCAGACCTGACATTTTCCTATTGTCCTACATTCATCTGTTTCTGTATACAAAACACACAAAACAAAACAAAAAATTGAAAAAATTACTTTTTTCTCTTATTCAAATACTAGCATAAAACGTGGAGCCCAATAGAATGTGCAGATTAGGCACCCAGAAGGAAGCCACACTTTTGGCCATGGCTGTAGAACAATGAAAGGGCCTCTGTGACCTCTGCGCCTGGAGGTCAAGGCCAGACTCCTCACTGGATGTGGGTTCGGGCCCTGCCCCGGCCCACCTCCGCAGGCTGCCTCCCACTCTCGCCCTGGAGCAGCTCAACCACATGCCTGCGCTAGTCTGTGCTCATACTCTTCCCTCTTTCCAGAGTGCTCTCCTAGGCCTTACACTCTTTGCTTCACCTCCCTCAAATGTCACCTCTGTGAAGCCATCGCTGACCCCCAGATAGGCTGAGCACTTCTGTCCAGCTCCCACAGTGCACTCTTCCCCACCTCAACCACTCTTGAAGACAGCTTAGATTCTCTTGGAGGCTGGAGGCCCCGAGGGCAGGAGCTGTGGCCCAGGCCCCGCCCAGGGCCCAGCACAGAGCAGGCACTCAGAAAAGGCACGTGGAATAAACAGGATTGCGTGAGAGTCACAGAACCGAAAAGCTGGACAGGCACCCCAAGACATTCTCACCTTATTTTACAGCCGAGGACTCCATAAAGGGCAGTGAAGGCGAGACAGGTGGAGAGGTGGAGTGGGGTCAGGTACGGGAGCCTGAGCTTGACTCTGGAGACAGAGGGAGCCACTCAAGGTCTCAGAGTGGTAGAGTGATGTGATGATGTGGGCTGGGAGCGCTTTCGTTTTCTTTGTTTTTTTTTTTTTCTCATTACCTGTGGTTTATTTGTGAGCAAAACTTGAATTTATTCATTTATGATTTATTTTCTAATTTTTGTAGCAATTACTTTCAAGACAAACATCTTATAACTAAGTAGAAGTTAGAAACAATGTAAAGAAAAAGAAATTGAAAACAATGTTATCAGATTTAAGTACAGTAAAATGGAATGAAGATTTCTTGCTACTGGGTTCTATGTAGCAAATTGATGTTTTATGTTTTACTTAGTTGATTTCTTAGTTTGTTTTTCCATTTAAAAAGTACATAAAAACTTTTGTCTTTTTTTAAATTTTTAATGTTTTTGTTTTGTTTTCTTTTGAGAGACAGAGCACAAGCAGGGAGGGGCAGAGAGAGAGGCAGACACAGAATCTGAAGCAGGCTCCAGGCTCTGAACTGTCAGCACAGAGCCTGACGCGAGGCTCAAACTCATGAACTGTAAGATCATGACCTGGGCCAAAGCTGGATACTCAACTGACTGAGCCACCTCGGTGCCCCAGGTGCCCAGGTGATCTAGGGAGCCACTTTGGTTGGGTGAGTCACCACTTGGGGACAATGAGAGGCTGGGGATAGGGAGAGACTGGAGGCTACCTATTCACATATGTTCTATTTAATGATGGTGAATTAGACCTCACTGTCACTTCTACTCACAAATTATTTCATTCATTTACTGAGTGCCTACAGCAGTTATAAGATAGTCACCTTTTACCGAAGGCCCAAGATATACAAGATGCTTTGCCCTCGTGATTTAATTTAATCCTCAGCACTACCTTTTGAGATGAACACTATCACTTTCCAATTTATGGATGAGGAAACTAAGCTCAGAGAGATGAAGTTAATACCCGAGGCCTCAGAGAAATTGTGAGCCACGCACTGTGTTAGCACCTAAGGATAACCGACAAGGAGCTCATGGTCTAGTGAGGGCCAGAAGGGACAGAGAAACAGACTTGAGTCATATGGTGTGAGAGGTGGTCCAGCAGAGAGAAACACGGGGGGCTGAAGAGGCCGGAGCAGGCCCCCACCCGCTCTTGGGATGATGGATAAAGTCTCATTGTGACAGCTGGCAGAAAGAACTCAGCACACGCTGGAAATAGGCCTACCATCCTATTATTTCTCTTTTCTCTTTTTAACTACGCAAAACCTAGGAAGAAATGACTGAAGGCAGAAGGATAAATATGTGAGGCATCACTGCATGAGATTCAAAAATCTTCTTCACGCTTGCAGTCCTTTAACACAGAAGCCCTGCATGTGACTTCCCAACAATGGGGATTGCTCCATCTCTCTGCCTTGGGAAACTGGGGCCATTAGGGGAGTTCCCAGGATCCTGAGGGAGAGAGGGATGACAATTCAGCCGCAGATGGCTCCACACAGGCCCACCACGTAATTAGGTTGCTGTGAGAGACAGCGTAAAGAGATAAATGAATTAGTTGGGGGAGGGGTGCGGGGGGAACAGGCACCGAGGGTGCCGGCTGTAGGACAGCCAGCATCAAAGGGGGTTAGGGACGAAGGCACCTCCAAACAGCCACCACTGTGCATGCGCAGCTGTATGCACGTCCCCTGTGTGTGCGCACGCGCTCTGGTCAAGCAGGGGGGCAGGGAATTGGTAACAAAGGGACATGTAATTCTGCCTTAAGATTAATCATGATAATGGTGACGGCGGTGAAAACAGCTTCCACTGCAGAGAACCTTGCCAGTGCTGGGAACTGTAGGAAGTACATTGACGCATTATCTCATTTAATCCTCCCGGAGTCCTCACGGGGCAGGCACAGTACCATTCTCATTTTACTGATGAGGAAATAGGAGCTGAGGGCAGTTAAGTGTCGTGACCTTGGACAGCGGTAAGTGGAGATGCTGAGGTTAAACCAGAATAGTAAGATGAGTAGCGGTGTCCCAGGCCTGAAGTGGGGAACTCAGCTGAGGCACGGAGACAGTACCGCATTCCAAAGTAAGGCAAGCTGTCTTACTTTGTCACAATGCAGAATTGCCAAAGGAAAGGCTGAGAACGGTGCAGGGGCAGGATGCTGGTGAGAACTCTGTGTGCCACGAAGGGGCCCCTTGCCCTCCAGCGGAAGTCAAGAGAGAGGCGCAAGGATGTCTGGATCTTAGGGGATGTGACAGTGACTCTCCTGAGTCAACAGTGACTCTCCTGCAAAATCAGAAGGTCAGAGGTGGCTGGCTAGTCTGCCCAAGAGCAGAGACACAGAGAAAGGGCGGGCCTGGGGCTGACCTGAGATGTCTCATGGTTAGGGCAAAGAATGTATGGTGCCATTTCCTGGGACCAGAGGGGGTCAAGAGGGCCACCCCCAGGGGCAAACACTTCAGAAGAAGCCAGAGGGGTTATGGGATGCCCAGTGGGGAGGAGGGAGTGTGGGACCTGCTAAAGGGGATTCACTTTTATCCCTCTGCTGCAGGGAGAGGGCCACGGTGGTAAGTGTGGAAGCCTCTAGAGAACCCAGCAAAGCACCCACAAGAGATAGCCCGTCCTGAAAGCCTGCTGGTCCAGAGAGCAGCAATCACTGTGGCCGCGCCAGTCACAGAAGAGCCCTTCCGTTCCCTTTCCTCCTGCTCTTGTTCCCTGAACTCCAACACTGGGCAGGTTGGATGTGGGGCGAGGGATGGGACAAACGAAGGAGAAGCCCCACCGTGGGCTTCTCCTCTAGAGCAGGCCAGAGCTGCCGGAGGAGAAAATACCAACTTTAAACCCACTGACATGGTGACTATAACATGGGATGGCCATTTGAATGACAGAGGACTTGTATTCACTGAAATTTGCTGTACAAGTTATTGAACTTGCTCCAATTTTCGAGCAAGGGTAGCAGAAGAACTTGTCCCACAGAATAAACTGAAAAGGATAGTGGAAAGCAAAAATAAAATCACTTTATAATTTGTTCAATGTAAAAGTCACATTTCATTAAATGAAAATATACTCTAATGCCAAAAGTTTTCATAATGATTTACATACTTGATCTAATTTAGTCTCAAGCCAATCAATCCTTCAAGAGACAAGTTATTATTCCTATTTTAGAGATCAGAACATGGACGTTCAGAGGGGTAAAGTGAACTGTCTAAAGTCACAGAGCTAGCAAGTGGCTGCACAGGGCCCAAACTCACAAAGACTCCAAGTCTAGATCTTTCTATTGTGTCTTTGCTTGGAACTCTAGCAGTTAACCAGCGCTGAAGAAAGTGTTTGCCAGGATGTGATTTTTCTTTAGCATGCTCAAATCCCAAGTACGTGTATTCTGAATCAGCTCTGTTCTCATGCATGCAATAAAGATTCCACTACAAAGGATAAATGGCTTTGCTCTAAATACTGACACAAAATGTGCTTTTTTTTTTTTTTGAGACCAAAGAGATTGGAAAGAAAACAGTTTATTTCATAGCGGCCATCACGCTACTGTTTGTATAAACTGCAGTAGTCCGAACTAAATACAACAACGAAACCAGCTAGATCTAGATCTGAATTCCAGTTTGTGAAACACAGCTGGAGATAAACCGGCGGGGGGCAAAGGTGGTGGCGCAGGGAGACAGGCCACTGAGACAGTGACGGGAGGGAAGGTCGGCTGGGGGGGGGGGCGGGCAGAAGGATGGGGTGAGGAGAAAAGCAGTCAGGGAGAGTAAATCTCGTTGACACCAGAGTAAAGTCCCTCTACGTGTTCCTAAGATACATGTTTGTTTTATCATCTGTTGATACATTTTAAATATCCACAGCAATGAGAGATCTAGAGCAAGGAAAAGACCTGGACCTGCCCTAGAGAAGAATGCTTAACGGAAGCCCACTGCTGGATTTCAAGTCTGTGTTTGTGAGGCTGCGCGTGTGCTGTGTGATTGTAATCCCTACCACCACCACCACTGCGATCACTGTCCTCGCCAGGTTCTGTCTCAACCCTCTCCCTGTAAGTCACCTGCCAGAGGCTGAGAACCAGCGTGACTTGGGGTTAAATACAGACCACCTTCACTGGTCAGTCTTTGGCTGTTGCCTGGGGAACAGGGTAATACTGGCCTTTCACAATGAGCTGTGAAGCGCTCCTTCCTCTTCTATGTTTTGGGAGAGTTTGTGAAGGCACGGTCTTAATTCCTCTTTGAATGTTCAGTAGAATTCACCAGCTTATTTGTATTTGTCATCTATTGTAGCTCGGGCACAACTGATAAGTTGAAATGAACCTGTTCCTATAATTTTGCATCTTACCTAATTTGGGGCACCTGGGTGGCTCAGTCGGTTAAGCGGCCGGCCTTGGCTCAAGTCATGATCTCACGGTTCATGGGTTCGAGCCCCGCGTCAGGCTCTGTGCTGACAGCTAGCTCAGAGCCTGGAGCCTGCTTCAGATTCTGTGTCTCCCTCTTTCTCTGACCCTCCCTTGCTCGTGCTGTCTCTCTCAAAAATAAATTTTAAAAAAACATTAAAAAATAATTTATTATGAACATTTTATTTAAATATTTCAAAGAAGCTACTTGATATATTATGGAATATTATAAAAGTGTAAGGCCTGAGTGGCTCAGTCAGTTAAGTGTCTGAACTTGGTTCAGGTCATGATCTCATGGGTTTGAGTCCCTCATCAGACTCTGTGATGACAGCTCAGAGCCTGGAATGTGGTTCAGATTCTGTGTTTCCCTCTCTTTCTGCCCCTACCTCGTTTGTGCTCTCTCTCTCTCTCTCTCTCAAAAATAAATAACTTAAAAAAATTTTTTTTAAAGTCTAGACTGAAGGACAAATTTCAGACCATCTATACCAGGACTTGAATTTTATAGTTGTGACCTACTAGTCAGTCCTAAAAAAAGTTCCCTCAAATTCCTCCAGGCACCAAATAAAATTCAGTCAACTGAGCTGTGCACAGTGAGTTCCAGCTTCGTACCCGTGTCCTTTCTAAATTCATTGTTCATTAAAAGAATCCATAACTATATTTTAAATACAAAATGCTTAACTTTGAAAGGCTTCAAAAAAGGTAGTGAGTGATTTTAAGTGTTTCATTCATAAGAAGAATCTATTATTTTTTAAGAAGAACTGTTCTCAAGGCTTGAGTGCCAAATATTACCAGGTAATTTCTTTCTTTTTTTATTGAGAGAAAGAGAGTGCAAGCGAGTGAGGCCGGTGACAGAGAGACAGAGAGAGAGAATCCCATGAGGGGCAGAAGGGGCGGTGGAGGAAGAGAGAGAGAATGTTCATGAGAAGCAGAGCTCATTCTCACAAACCGTGAGAGCATGACCTTAGCAAAAGTCAGATGCTTAACTGTCTGAGCCATCCAGGCACCCCAAGAATTTCTTGATAATAAAAATTCCACTCTTCCAGCCCTTGAGATAAAGCCCTGGAATCTGTGTTTTAACAGGTTCCTGGGGTGATTCCACTATAGTTGATCAGAGGGACACACTTTGAGAAACACTGCTGTGACGTTATGGTGACCTCACGGATGAAAGGTGACAAAGAAAGGAAATAGTGTCCCTATAGGGCCCAGTCCAGCACCTGTAAGGATGCAGGTCTGAAACTGACTCCATGAAACAATAGAAGGGCACACATTGCCCAAGGCAAAAGGGACCACCCTTGTAACATTCTAAGGGCAGGCCGAAAGATGGAGGCTAAGACTAGTCACGCCCTACATGAGGGTCCTAGTCTCACCCTATGTGAGGGTCCTGGGCCCACTCTGTGATTGGTCAGTACTCTAAATGTTGTGATTGGGTCCCACCAAAAGTAACAAATACTCTAGGCAATGTGAATGGTTAAACCTGCTGTCAATAATATTGTATAATAATGATTGGATCACTGTATTTCCTGTAACTCCCCCTTCCCAAACTCATAAAAGCCCTACCCTGCCTTTGTTTGGGGCTCACTCCACGTGGATCCAGTAAGTCTAGCCTGAGTTTAGGCTGGCTGGGCCTAAATTCGTAATAAAGCCCTTTGCTTTTGGATGCGTGATTTGGTCTCCCAGGTAATCTCTGGTTTTGGGGGGCGATATTAAAATCTGGGCACAACACACCTGGCTCGAGGCAGCATGCCCTCAGTGCCAGTGTGACTAGTATAATCTGAATTACCTTGAAGAGGGGTACATCCGTTATAAATGTAACTGCTGACAGGACTGTAAACCATCTCTAGTTACTTTTGGTCCCTCTTCCACAGTCTCCACTATCCTCAGCAGTAACAAGGCACGGCCTATCAGCAAGAGCTCGGGTTTGGAATCCAAAATATGCCATTAACCAGTTCTGCAACTTTAAAAAAGTGACCTGCCCTTTCAAAGCCTCATCTGCTCATCTGTAAAATGGGGATGATGTCATCTACCCTGCTGGGGTAATGTGAGGATTGAATGAAATAGGATAGAAGAATTTTTCCTTTTCTTCTTTTAATTTTTACTTGCGTATAATTGACATACAATGTTCCATTAGTTTCAGATGCACAGCATAGCAACTCAACTTCTTTATACATTACGCTGTGCTCTCCACAAGTGTGGCTACCGTCTGACACCATCCGATGCGATTACAAAGTGCCTGGCTGTGCTCCCTGAGCTGGGCCTTTTATCCTCGTGACTTGTTCATGGCATAACTGGAAGCCTGGACCTCCCACCCCCTTCCCCCATTTTGCCCCTCCCCTGCTCTAGAGGTATTTTCTTAATTGACTTTTGCCCTTTGCCTAACCCCCTGCCCACGCTCTTTCTTTGGATGGGCTCATTTAACACGGGGCCAGCAGGACACAGCACAGATGCACTTCCACAGCTCTGGGGACAGATGGCCACCAGGGCCTCTGAGCTAATAAAACTCAAACGTGAAAAGGGGGGAAAAGGTAGATTCAAAGGCTGGTGACTAGAAGATTGTAGTGACTGGAAGGTCAGATCCAGATCCAGCCTCTGTCATTGCCTCCGAACACAACCTCGATGTGAGCCCTGGGAGATTTAGTTGAAGGAGAACGTGCTTATATTGTCCTCAGGTGCTTTGATATATTCAGGGGGAGACAGGAAGAAATATCAAGGTCAGGTCCAAGGGAGAGCAATGAAAAGCGATCATTTCTGCTGTCCCAGGAGACAGGCGCCGGGGACCCAGTTAACGTTACTCAGCTGGAACAGTATCGTTCCATCCAGCACATTCCACCAGTAAAGGCATTTCTGGTCTATTTTGCTGCAGTCGATACCAAGTGTGGGAGTGAGTGAATCCCTCGCAATGGGAAATTACCTCTGTGGGCGTCGGATAGACATTTCTTACTTTAAATCCATTGGTTTAATCAACAGATAGTTTAGAATTATGAGACAGTCTCCCTTGATTCTTTTTATACTCATTTCCTACTAGGGCTCTGGGGTCCAAATGATTAGTTCTGTTACCTTGGGAGCAAGTTACTTTATCTCACTGAGCTTTTATATTTCATTCTCACTTCAACCCAATTAACTCCATGCTGTATCCAGAAAAACAAGGTATAAACTGTGCTTTACCCAAGGTCGTGAGAGAGTTATAATTAGTGAGTGGTAGCCTTGAACCCTGGCAGGCTTCCGGTGTGTTCTCATCCGCTCCAACTCTGAGGACTTGCCCGAAGACACCAAGTTAGGTGTGCAAGATCTCTCAGATGTTCCTCTGGGGTTTTCCCTGTCCAAACATCTAGGATTATAATCTGCCAGAGGGAGGATTTGATGTGTAATACTCTGTAATTCTTGTGCAATAGTGTATAAAGGAATACCCCTCAAAGACAGTCTCAGTTAAGAAATAGGCTCCATGAATTTTATATGCTCCCCTGATTCTTAGATGTAAGTCAACATACCTATCCTCTTCTTCCCTGTTTTTTTCACAGAATAAATATCCTCCAGTTTCCATCATTTCTGCTTCTTAATGACTTTATCTTCTCCTGTTTCTTGTCTTCAACTCAAAGAAGACATAGGGACTTCAGGGATGTACATAAAACATTTTCAGATAAAGAGTAGGGCTACTCTGGGCTGCAGAAGAGTGGGGAGGGCATGGGAAGCCCCTAGAACCGAGCGGAGAGTTAAGACTGGGCAATGTGGGAACTAGAATCTATGTTCCATCGTTTCAGCCAGCCAGCCAACGAGCTGCAAGGCCTGCAAGTTTAGAGCTGGTAGACATTCCAGAAATAATTTAATCCAGTGTGTCAGCTTTACAGAATGGGGAAATAAAGTGGAGAGAAGGCAAGTGAGTCCATCGTATCACGTAGCAAAGTCATGGCAGTGCTGGAACCAGTACTCCCACGCCTCTCATCTCCTAGCCCGAGCTTGGTTTGGTTTTGCAGTAGGATACACTTAATTATTTTAAAGATGCTAATATATATTGTCATTTAAAACAATAATAGATAATATCTGCACAAAACCTATAGTTTGGAACATACCTTTACATAGCATTTCATTTGTGTTATCATTTACATGGCATTAAAACTTATTCCATTGATGGGGTGCCTGGGTGGCTCAGTCGGTTAAGTGTCCGACTTCAGCTCAGGTCATGGTCTCATAGTTTGTGGGGTCAAGCCCCGCATTGGGCTCTGTGCCGACAGCTCAGAACCTGGAGCCTGTGTCTCCCTCTCTTTCTGCCCCTTCCATGTTCATGTTCTGTCTTTCTGTCTCTAAATAGTAAATAAATGTTAAAATTAAAAAAAAATTATTCCAGTGTGTTCTTCAGATTTCCTAATGTTTGTCCATAAATCCCCATCCCATGGGACTCATGAAGGCAGTCTTTCCAATAAATCTACCTGCCTATTTGTCATTTGTGTTAATACTCATATAACTTGACATTAAACTTCCCCCCTTAGACAGACACTCTGAGCATATTTATGATTTTCCATCAGTAAGCATTTATTGAGGGCTCACTGGCTGATGCTCAGTAATTCACTGCTTCATTTATTTGACATATATTAATCTAGATGCTGTCAACAGGAGATTGGGATACAATAGAGGGCAGACTAGACAACATCTGGCTGTCTTGGAGAGCAGTGACTTACATTCCGATGAAGGGGGATGGCCAGTAAACCAATAGGCAGTTTGTATACTATGCCTGGTGGTGGGAAGTTCCAACAAGACTAACAACGGCGACAGACTTACGTGTGCTTGTATGTATGTATATGTGTGCTGTGTTTCCTAGCGTCAAAGACAGCCTCTCTGATGAAGTGACATCTGAGCAGACCTGAAGGAAGTGAGCCTTGTGGAAATCTGGTGAAGGAGTACTCCAGGCAGAATGCTAAGTCCTTGAGGCAAGAGGTGTGTGTGGAGAACAAAGACTAATGTCATTGGATTGGAGCTAACAAAGGGAACGGGGGGGGGGGGGGGGGGGGGGGGGGGGGGGGGAGGGGGAGATAAGATCAGAGAAGGAAGGGCGGTGGGGTGGGGCACTGCACCTTAGAATGAGAGATTTGATTTCATTGAATGTGAGAGGCGGAGCCACTGGAGGATTTGGGCCTCATCTAGCCTGAGCTGCTGGTGTGTCTTTTGTTTTAGAAGGTTAAGAACAGGGCAGAAGCCTGAAGACCAGCTAGGAGGCTACTTCAGTAATCTAGGTGAGAGATTACAGTGAAATGGGCTACAGTAGCTGTGTCCCTGGCAGGAGAGACTCCGAGGAAAGATATTTGCTGAATGCTTGAATAAAATTATACAGGAGGTATGTCAAAAGTGCTAAGGGCAAATAAATGAGAAGATTTTTTCTACTTTTGGGAGAGAGGGCAGAAATGTAGAAGACAGGAATTGAATTAAGAATTTACCAAAGATGGGACACGGAGCTTTTCATGGCCCAAGGGTGAAAGCAAATCCCACAAGGGCCCCAAGGAGGCTGTGGTCAGGGTCCAAGATCCAAGAGGGTAGAGAACAGGAGGGTGTATGGCTCTCAACGAAGCCAGATGGTGGGGAGCCAGGCCTGCTACGCTGAGGACCCCTGACTCACATTTCTCCAGTCCTCATGCCAACAGCCATGCCAGGTAGGCCCTGGCAGGACAAAGCCTCTCCCCCCAGAAGCTTCCGACCTGGTTTCAGGAGAAGGGACTGTGAGATGCAGACACTGGGGACCAACGGCCAGGATCCCCTTCAGTCAGAGCGTGAGTCCCTTCCGGTGCTCAGGATGCCCTCCCCCACATTTCTTCCTCCCCGCCACAGGCAGGGGCAGGGGAGGGGCATGGACAGCTGCTGATGGCTGCTGGTGGAGCTCTCCTTCACTGGAACTTTCCGAGGGCCTCCACCCACTTAGGAATGGGCTCTCAGACCTTAGAGAAACTCAGGCTTTTCAGAGGAGCACAGATTGATTAAGAGATACTCCGACACCTTCCAAAATATCGTGCAGGAAAAATTCCTCCTTTTCTTTTAATGAGGGCTTAAGGGCTATTAAAACTGTATTTGTCATTTGTAATCTTGTAGCTTATTAAAGAGACGCCCTTTTATTATTCTTTCCCTGAGCTTTCTCACACCAAATTCCTAATGAGGTAATTACCCACATAATAATTACTGCGTAATTACTAGGGGAGCCGGAAGGAGAAAGTGGAGCAAAATAAGCAGCTGCAGTTTAGGTTGTTTTGTCAGAGATCTGATAAGAATTATCTCTGTGAAAGTCAGTAAAGTGAATGTTTTTTTTAGTTTATGAAATGAGAGATACATCACCAGGGTTTTAGAAAAGTAATTAGTTAGCAGCATGCCTTTTAACCCCACCCTGGGGATCTAGCACCTTCTTGGAGGGAGTCTAGGCAGCTGGGGGAACAAGGCGAGCCTGTAATCACATGGAGCCCACTGAAATCCCAGGCACTTCTTCCTTCCCATGAAACCTTGTACTAGTGACTGGATGTGCCCGAGCCTCACTTTATGAAAGTAAAGTGCGGGAAAGGTACCACATAGGTTTTCTGTGAGGACCGAAAACACCAACCCCAAGGTCAAATGGGTGGTGCTTCCCAAGCGGTACTCTCCTTTGCCCACTCTGAATCACCATCAGTTCATACAGCCATCTATCTGCCAAACACCCAATTAGGCAAGGCCGGAGGACTTAGCAATTATTCAATAATTCTTACCCACATATTTTCCCTTGAAAGTGCCAAAACCACTTTTGGTTAGTCTGTCAGTTTGTATTTTTAGAAATTGGAGGTAAAAATAGAAACCCACTCAGATAAACATGGAATCTGAAATCGCACAGCTGCATCGGGAGGCCAAGCTGTGAGTGGAGCCAGCTTGCAGCCTGAGGCCCGGCTCTGGGGCTGCGCTCGCCCTGAGGCCTGTGGGAACGTTGTAAGGGTAATATTAGCGTCCTCTGGCAGCTGGCCTCAGCCGGGAGGCCTGGCTTTGGGCACCATCTCTTCCTTGTCTGTGTGTTTAACACCTACCTCGGCTTGCTCGTGAGGCAGGCAGCCCAACCATAATTCTTGCCTAAGGGGCTGACAGGCGTGAGAGCCCCAAGCAGGTGTAAGCTATGGTTGTAATAAATACATAGCATCCTCTTCACATGTACTTTACCCTCTAGATTCTGGAGTGTGCCTAGCACTGTTTTCTCTAGGTTGATCTCCAACTTTAGTGATCCTAAGAATCACCCAGAGTGAGTGAAGGACTTGTTAAAACGTAGACTCCTGGGCCTCACCCTCACAGCCTGATTCTGGGTCCCAGGAAGCTCTATTTTATTATTAAAAATTTTTTTTAATGTTTTATTTATTTTTGGGAGAAAGAGAGAGACAGAGAGAGAGAGACTGTGTATGAGCAGGGAAGGGGCAGAGAGAGAGGGAGACACAGAATCCAAAGAAGGTTCCAGGGTCTGAGCTGTCAGCACAGGGCCTAATGTGGGGCTCAAACTCATGAACTGCAAGATCATGACCTGAGCTAAAGTTGGACACTTAACTGACTGAGCCACCCAGGCGCCCCAGGAAGCTGTATTTTAAACAAACACTACAATTCTAATATAGGTCCATGGACTGTGCACAGTGAGAGAAACATGAACTATTTGCTTGATCTGCATAACAACTTTGGGATATAAACAGAATAAACATTATTCGGAGGAGGTTTAATTAATTGGCCCAAGGTGGGCAACTTGCCAATGAGTGGTAGGAGCTTGGACGCCCCCCTCCCCCCACATCCCTTCCCCTTCCCCCGCCCCACCGGTCCGCCCTACTGAAAAGCCATTTCTTCCATTAAGCCTTTGTCAGAACAAGTATTCTTGAAATAGTATCTTCTCCGTGACACCTGAAGCGTGTTCTTTTTTGTTATTTACAGCCTTGCACCTAATAATGCTACAATAATGCCTCCATGTGTATTAAGCATGCCTTTTTATTCTGGTGTTTTGCCATCTGGGGCCTTACCGACCCAGGGGAAACAGCCCCCCACCCCCACCCCAGGGCTAGCCATTCCTAGGGGTAGTAAACATGCCTTTCATATGCAAACCAACCAATCCAATGCCCAGACCCCAAATACCCCCTTTATTGGGCTCTCACACTTGGGCCACTAACGGCCTCCTACCCTAATCATCCCAGGGTTGGGCACCAAACAACTATGGCCATACGCCCCGAGTCCACTGAAATTATTCAAATCAGTCAATCCTAAACCTGCTTAGCCTGCTTAGCCTGCCTGACCCACTTCTTCCTGGAAAAACCACTCCCTCCGCCTCCTCACCAACCCTGGTGCTTCCCCACATGGCCTTGCACGGGTGGTGTAGGCAGCCCCCTCCTCTGGAAAATAAGCCGTCTTTTCAATGGCAGTCCTCTCCTGACCTGCTGGCTTACCATGCCTGAATAGAAATCCAGCCCGAATTTTTAAAGCAGTCCCGTCTCCCCTGCTCAACAGGAAGTGACTTGAGGACCAAATGCTTTCTCTCTGAACAACAATTACATTAACTCACTGTAGTGTTCACTGTGGGTGTTCAAAGAACATTTGTTGAATTAATTTTAAAAGTCAAGAAGCTTAAAGGAAGCCTTCTATCAGTGATTTTGTTCACTCTGGGGGTCTGTTTTTAAGCTGCTCCCAAACTTCTGTTGTTTTTCTCAAGCCAAGTGTAAACGTGAATGGTGAATGGCAGACCGTGTGGGATGCTGGGTTATCACGGGCTCCCTTCAGTCATGCAAGGAAAGTATTTACTGACACTGAGATGAAAAAGAGGCCGTTCCAGCTTTCTAGTTTGCCATGAAAACAGACAGTACTGACTCAAAGATAAACACTTAAAAGGACAGAGACATTTAAAAGGGCAGTTTGTGTGGTATGATCATTGGCACACAGAAGTGGGCTTCAGAGCAGGAAATCAAATCTAAGTCTTTTTGGACTCCTGGTCCAGTGCTCTCTTCTCTCTCACCAAGCGACCTGTAGCTCCAACTTTCTGTGTTGCTTGCTCACATGTTTCACATCCCATCACACAGAATACTGACTTATAGATACATACTTAAAAGAACCATATTTAAAAGGATGGAAATGCATCGAATAAAGTCAAATCCGCTTTTTACAGTGCCCTGAATGGGCTAACTTTGGAGAATTTCCGAGAAACACTGACTGAAGTGGCATCTTGGTCTCACCAGCAGGTTTGCACATTTCAGCTGGCAAGATTCGCTCTTCCCTCAAACGTGGGTGGTCCCTTGGCGGCACAGCACCTGCCCTTGGGGCATAAGTGCTCTTGGAGCGACACAAACGACAGGCTGCTGGCTGTAGCAGTTAATTAAGGAGAAATGACCCGGATATACATTCTTTACCCTGTTAGATCACATTCTAGGGTCAATACAACATTTTAAATCTTAGTGCTCTTTTTCAGATGTATCGAGGCAAAACAGTTCCCCATTCTTTTCTTCCTGTTGGAAGGATTTTTTCCCCGTTTATGCACAGGCTTCATTGAAGTGGATGAAATACACAAAAAAATCTTCAACTCCAAACCAGGCTGTAAAGCTAATGGGCGCCATCAGCTAAGACGGCACAGTGGCGCCCGCTTAGGAATATCCATTTTGGATCAATTTGTCATTTTGGCCTCAGCCATCCATTTTCAAGCAGGCAGATCTGGGATGTGACTGCAGGTGGGTATCTGACTCCACATTCCAGGCTTTTTTCTCAAAATAAAAATGCCTGACTCAAAAGAACTTTCTGGAAAGCAGAATACAGAACTGGAAATGCATGGTTTCAACCTTATAAAAATACGGAGGGAGAAAGATGAACTAAAACCAAAATGACAACATCTGCTTATGAGTGGTGGGATTTGAGGTGACTTGACATTTTCATTTTTACTTGTCCGCTAATTGTACTGTTTTGAAAAACTGAATTTCTTATTAGAGGAGGGGGGAAGCAAGGGAAGGAAGAAGAGAGGAGGGAGGGAGGGAGGGACAGAGAGAAATACTAGAGTTCAGATTGCCTCAAGTGTCCTCCTGGGCACAGCTGTGCGAGTCAGTGATGTCTGCAGGCTTCCCAGCCCCACCCCTGCTCTCACAGCTGACCAGTCTCCCATTCCACCCAACACACACACACGTCTGTCACTTTCCGTTCCACTTGATTTCCACTCTCCCCCCTGGCTGGTGGCCATGGAGTCCTCTTGGCAACCTCCATAGTGGTTCCCATGGATACCCTTGATTCCCAGACAGGCGGCTGCTCGGAGCAGATGGTCATTGGCACTGTGCACGGAACAGGCTGAGGGGACATCTGATTTATCCAGCATCCTGCATCCTTCTGCTCACCCCATCCCCAACACACTGTGCACACGTGTGCACGTGCACGCACACACATACTCACACATGCACACATACATGCGTGCGCGCGCGCACACACACACACACACACAAACACACACCGTTTCCCCAGATCTTGCTTGCTTCTGGCCTTGACAAGGAACCTGTGACATTTCAAATATAACAAATAATACACCACCAATTGCTAACATTTATTGAGCACCTATTCTCTGTCAATGACCTACAAAGTGCTTTGCATAGAAAAGGAAGGAAATAATTTACCAGGACAGTTTAAGGAGTTCAGTTTTCTGATCCAATTCAACCATGACTATTTGGGCCAAGTCTTTTTGGGATTAGTGTGGACTGTTGTTGACATGCATAGGGGCGATCTCTGAAGCATACAGAAATTTCCGGTCCTGGGCCTAGTCTTAGATATTCAGATTCAGAAGGTCTAGGGCAGGACCCAGGAGTCTGGGATGGGGCTGAAGAATCCACACTGTAAATGAGCACTCCAGTGCAGGTGGTCTGGGCCACTCAGGAGAAAGCTTGCCGTAGCTCAGGGATTCTTAGACTTTAGAGTGCTCATGAGGTCTTGTTAAAATGCAGTGTGACTCAGGATGTCTGGGGTAGCATCTGAAATTATGCATATTGCAGGTCTATGGACTACACTTTTAGTGACAAGAACCTAGAGGGTTGGCCTCCCAGAGACCAGTTCATATAACACTTACCTGCCAAAAGCCCAATTAGGTAAGCCAAAGGACGTAGCAATTATTTAATAGTGTGGTTCAGAGAGAGTGCAGAACACTAACTCCACTTTCCGCCAGCACATTCCATAAACGGGACTATATCCAACACATCTACTGGCACAAGAGTCCTTGACACAGTGTCAATTGTGCCCAGGTTTCCAGTCACATCCTTGCCATTCCCGGCAGGAAGTCTACACCCAGGCTTCGCATACCATCCCTGTTTTCTGTGCTTGGTTTCTCACACCTCAAGCCGTTGCACATGCTCTTTGGGGTGTCTGGAATGCCCTTCCCTTACCACCTGACCTCCATCACCTAGCATCTTGCTGACCACCACACATCATGGCATGCCCTGCTTCCGGCCTTGGCCCTCTCCAAACCTCTCACCTCCCAGATGCCACACAGGCCTCTTGAGAATGCAAATCCAATCACTCATTCTCTTGTTTAGCATCTTTCAAAGGTTTCCTGGAGCTTTTGGGATACAGGGGCCACAAGACCCTTCACGAGTTACCTCTGCCCTACTTCTCTGGTCTTCTATTTTCTACTCATGTTCCTCAGAAGCCCTGGGATATACCTTCCCTCATTGTGTTCCATCTGCCTGAGATATGTCCTTCCACTTTATGCAGCAGACTCCTACTCAACCCTCAGAACCCTGCTCGAACCTCAGTCCTTTAGAAGATTTCTCAGTGCTTCAGAAGATTTCTCACCTATTTCAGATGTCAGTAGTGTGCGGAAGCCAGCTCATACTGTCTTGAGAGAGCCAACTATTATATTCCCTGAGCCCGGGGTGCCTGGGTGGCTTAGTTGGTTGAGTGTCCAACTTCTCATGATCTCACAGTTTGTGAGTTCATTTGTGAGTTCAAGCCCCATGTTGGGATCTGTGCTGGCAGCTCAGAGCCTGGAGCCTGCTTCAGACTGTGTCCCCTCTCTCTATCTGCCCCTTGCCAGCTTATGCTTTGTCTCTCTCTCTCTCAAAAATAAATAAACATTAACAAAATGTAAAAAATATAAACAAATTATATGAAAAATAAAGGTAACAAATGCTCAAAACACATCACTTTCTAATTATTTTACCACATGTTACTATTATCTATGCTCCTGAGCTGACCTAGGACTATAGAACCCACTGGATGGGAACGCCACATGCTGGTGGCTTCTGCCCAGCTCTTCCCAAGCCCCCAGCAGGAAGTGGTGCATAGGCAGCTTGGAGTCAGCCATGGTGGGAGTGCTGACAAATGCTGCAAACCAATGCCAGGTTTATTGTTTCCTTGGCTGTTTATTAAGAAAGTAGTGGAGTACAATGTTGATGGTGCAACTTGCACTTCAAAAGTGTGTTATGTCTGTAGCTGTTCCCTTGTGGGCAGCATGGGAAAAAATTGGGGAGATATTTTCCCAGCACTCAAAATGATCATCGGATTGAGCAAAGGAGCTCCCAGCATCCCCTAATGAGCGAAATTCTGACATGTCTTCAGGCACCTTCACTGTTTCCCTTTCACCTTCTCTTCAAAACAAACAAAAATACCAGCCAATGTTTATGCCAGAACTACACTTGTTTGCCAGGAATTTGAATGACTTCTCTGTTGGAAAGAATAGATAGATGGATGATGTCAAAGGCAGCCCCTCTCCTGGGCAGCTCCTGATTCTATATGTTCCACTTTATAGTCTCAACACCCTGGATAACAAAAATTCTTATTCTTAGAGGTGTATGACTACACACGTGTTTTCTGTCTTTGAGGTCCCTCCCAAGGATCCCGCAGTGTTCTGAGCGTCCTCCCAAGCCTGTTTTGGAAGTGTTAAGCAGCAGTACCCAGACCCTAGTCCTCCAGTTTCCCACTCATGGCCTTGGCAAACAATCCTCTCGGGCTCTGGTTTCCAACAGTGTATAAACCGTTACGACAATAGGGGCAGTGTGACCTAGGGAGAAGGAGATACAGGCTTTAGGGGGTCTGCTCAGGGCTGCAAATTATGCCTTCAGTGATTAGCTTTGTAAACTGGAAAAGGCATCCAACCTCTCTGAGCCTCAGATTACAATATCTTTGGGACAGGATTGGAGAGACTAGACATAATGTACAGAAAATTACTACTATTTTTCTACTGTCACAACAGCTACTGCTGCTAATAATATTTATGATACTTTTATTAGGTGCCTTTCTAATCCAGGCAGTTTACAGGATAGTAGACTCCTTATACGCAACAATGGGGCCAGAATATAGTGGAGTGATATATTTAAAGTACTGAAAGAGTCGTGCCTTGGTGGCTCAGTCAGGTGAGCGTCTGACTTTGGCTCAGGTTATGATCTCATGGTTCATGGGTTCAAGCCCTGCAATGGGCTGTGTGCTGACAGCTTGGAGCCTGGAGCCTGCTTTAGACTCTGCATCTCCCTCTCTCTCTGCCCTTCCCCCACTCATGCTCTGTTTCTCTCTGTCTCAATAATAAATAAAAACATTAAAAAAAATAAAGTGCTGGGGCGCCTGGGTGGCTCAGTCGGTTAAGCCTCCAACTTCAGCTCAGGTCAGATCTCACGTTCGTGGGTTCAAGCCCGGCGTCAGGCTCTGTGCTGACAGCTAGCTCAGAGCCTGGAGCCTGCTTCTAGTTCTGTGTCTCCTTCTCTCTCTGCCCCTCCCCCTCTCATGCTCTGTCTCTGTCTGTATCAAAAATAAATAAAACATTAAAAAAATTTTTTTTTAAAAAGTGCTCAAAGAAAACTAATGTCTACCTAGAATTCTTCACTTAGCTAGCTAGCATAAAAGTATGAGGATGTCGGGGCGCCTGGGTGGCTCAGTCGGTTAAGCCTCCGGCTTCGGCTCAGGTCAGATCTCATGTTCGTGGGTTCGAGCCCCGCGTCGGGCTCTGTGCTGACAGCTGGCTCAGAGCCTGGAGCCTGCTTCCGGTTCTGTGTCTCCTTCTCTCTCTGCCCCTCCCCCTCTCATGCTCTGTCTCTCTCTGTATCGAAAATAAATAAAACATTTAAAAAAAAGTTTAAAAAAGTATGAGGATGAGACAAAGATATTTTGGACAAAGAGTATATTTCCAGAAGGCAAGGGTGGGATTCAAAAAGCAATGATGAGCAAAATACTACTGAATATTGAGGCAAATCTAAATAAGCATTGGACAGAAAAATTTTATTACTAATTATTTCTAAATTAGAGGACTTATAAAGCAAAACTGAGCTAAACTTTAAGACAACAAGAACACGGAAGTTGGAGGGGTGATCAGAGGTAAAGGCTGGCCAACTTCAAACTGTACATCAGATCCACAGATTTAAAAATAAGGGTAACCACACACACACACACACACACACACACACACACACACACACAACCAACCAACAAAAACCTAGAAATAAAATGCATAAGTTCTACACAGAAGGAAATACAGAAAAATTAAATCTATTCAATAAAAGGCTGATATGGATCAAAGAAGGAACAAAGGAAAATCATGGTAAAAAGAAAATCCAAGAAAATCTGAAAATAACTAACAAGAGAATTCATCAAGCTTACAGGCACCAGGTAAATATACAGCAATCAATATTGTTCCTATACATCACCAACAACCAATTAGAAAAGGTAACTAAAAAAAATCTCATTCACGACAATGACAAAATCTAGAAAATGTCTAGGAAAAAGCAAAGAAAAAAACCTTTTTTGAAGGATACAAAAGAAGACCTGAGTAAATGGAATGACGGATCTTGTTTATGCCTGCGAAGACTCACTATGACACAGAGTCAAGTTTCAGATTAACCCATACCTTTAACCCAAATCTAATCAGAATCTCAATAGTAATTCTGGTGGCTGAAAACTAAGTCCCAAATAAATATGGTAGTGTAAATGTCTAAGTAAGACCAAGACAATTCTGAAAAGGAACAGCCAAGAAAGAGACATGTCCTGTTAAAAATCAAAACACATTACACATTACAAGGCTATTGTGATGAGGTTGAGTGTGGTATTTGTTTGGAATAGACAAATAGGTCAGTGCAACAAACGAGAGAGCCCAGAAACAGACCCACACAAGTGAGGGGACTTGCCATCAGAGAGAGGGAACTTTTTACGTTAGTGGGAGCCAATGGCCTGTCGAACAAACGAATTTGGGATCTCTGGCTTTCTACACAGCAGAACATGGAAATGTATTCCTATCTCACGCTGTTACCCGGGAAAACTCATTCCAGATGTGCTACAAACCAGAGTGTGAAGAATAAACCTTGAAACCATCAGAAGAAAATATAAAAGGCATGTCTATCCTTTTGGGAGTAAAGGATTCCTGAAATTAAAAATGAAAAGCACAAACCAAACAGGCAGGGACTAAACATACGGAATACATGAAAATGACGAATTTCCGTGTGACCAAGACACTGTAACCGCAGGTGAAAGACAAGCCACAGAGAAGATTAGTCATCAGAATCAGTGCAGGTCAATAAAAGGAAGATCACACCCTAATAGGATGATGGTCATGGGGTGTGAGCATGTAGCCCACAGAAACGGAATTGCAGATTTTGACAAACACATGGAAAGCTTTTGAACTTCACTGAAAATCAGGGGAAAAGGAATTAAACAATGGCCTTTGTCACACAGTAAAATTGGCAAAAAATTTAAATGCTAACATTATAAGAAAAACAGGATACTTTTTACATGATTAGCTGAAGTACAAATGAGTCTAGCCAGTAAAAAGAGCAACTTTCCAATATCTGGTACAATGTGTACCAAGATCCACCAAGTCCTCTTCAAACTCTTAATTGTATTCACAGAGAGACTTGTATAAGATACTCACAGAAGCATTATTTTTGATAGTTAAAAATTAAGAAAGCCTAACATAAATAGAGTAAGAAAAATAATATGTTATCTATTCAATGCTGGAGCCATTAAAAGGAAGGAACAATTATATGTAGATGTTTATGCCCACGTGTTTGTATTTTTTCAAGACCTGTGATGCTGGGTAAAAAAAAATAGTTACAGAATGACACACTGTTAGATGACATCTAAGTAAACACACATACATATAGCAATGCCTTTTGCATTTTATTCAATAAGAAGATATGCATTCCCTGAGGTGCCTGGGTAGCTCAGTCGGTTAAGCAACCAACTTTGGCTCAGGTCATGATCTCACAGTTCATGAGTTTGAGACCCACGTTTGCCTCTGTGCTGAGAGCTCAGAGCCTGGAGCCTGCTTCAGATTCTGTGTCTCCCTGTCTCTCTCTGTTCCTCCCTGGCTCGCACTCTGTCTCTCTGTCTCTTAAAAATAAATAAAAATTAAAAACATTAGGAAAAAAGAGAGATGCAACCCAAACTCATGAGTGGTAGCCTTCTGGGAGCAGAGGAAGGAGCAAGATGGGTCTGGGTCAGGCAGATAAACAGAACTTTATTTTTTTTAAGTTTATTTATTTATTTTGAGAGAGAGAGAGAGAGAGAGAGAGAGACAGAAAATCCCAAGGAGGCTCTGAGCTGTAAGTACACAGCCCCACTCCGGGCTTGATCTCATCAAGCGTGAGATCATGACCTGAGCCAAAATCAAGAGTCGGACACGTAACTGACTGAGCCACCCAGGCATCCCAAAAACTTCATTATGAAAAAAAAATGTTTTAGCACAAAACAGACTGGAAATAAAAATAATAAAGTGTTAATTTTTTACGTTCTGGGTGGTGAGAATATGGCTGTTACACTATTCTTTGTAGCATATTTTTTAAAATTCAAGGATGAAGAAAGAAAAGAAAAAGTGCTTTGAAGATTCCTCGGCCAAGGTGCAAGGTGGCGGCAGACAGGAGGGAGCAAGAGCGGTATCAAGGGGACAAAACCACATCCTAGGCCGCCAGCTAACTCTCCCGTGTCATCGGAGTCCCCACTGCAGCAGTGCCCTCTCCTCTGCTCTGTGTTCTCTACCGCAAGCCTCAGGACAGGGCGCTTTGCCATCTGCACTGCGGTCTTTAAGGCGGTCTTGGAGCGTGGTTCCTTAGCACCCGGACAGACTGTAGAGGGGACGCGCCCAAGGGCTTGGCTCGATGACAGGCCAGGAAATGAAGCTGGGAGGAGGGGTTCATGTGGGTCCCACAGAAGCGGGGCAGGCATCAAGGCTCGCCTTCATCTGTCAGGGCTCGGCTCAAACACCACTTCCTCAGATGGCAGCTCCAACTCCGGGTCTAGGTTAGGCCTGTCAGCTCCCATTAAATGCTCTCCTGGCACCTTGTACTTTCCCTGCCTACAACTCATCACAGCTGTATTTAATAATTAGCGACTGGAATGCATGCTTCACAGCACATCTATCATTAGACTGCTCACTCCACGGTGAACTGCGTCTCTCTTGCTCAGAGCTGTAATCCAAGGACTTAGTTGGGAGCCTGTTCCCTGAGGGACTCATCTGTCTAAACCTGAATGCATTTAGATTCCCTGCTCATTCTTGAGAATAAATATTTAAAATTTCAACTGCAAAGACCTAATGATTTATGAAATATGTACATATCCATGCAATCTATGACATGTATAATATTGTCCCATTTTCTGGAGAGGAAATTCAGGCTCAGAGACTTGAACTAACTTCACCAACGTTACACAGATACTAAATGGAAAGGCTGGGATTTGAGCTGATGTGTATCTGATACTTTTGGTTAATCCACTGAACCATGGCTCTCAGATTAGTAGCTGTGATTCCTAACTTCCCTTACGTTCTTTACTTTTTCTTCAGAACTCTTCCCTCTTCGATCACGCCCAGCCCTAAAGGCTTTCTTAGTTAAAGGTATCCATGCTTCTGCCACGGCATCATCTCCCCCTGCCTCCTCCTCCTTTTCAATCATCATCATTATCATCATCATGACCTTTCTCCCTCCTATTGAAGTAGGAACAGGCATAGAGTAAATCAGAATGTGCCAAACTGTGGATCTCACAGTCATATCCACACTAGCTTAGGGTCTTAGTCAAAGGAATCCTATTGAAGTAGGAACAGGCACAGAGTAAATCAGAATGTGCCAAACTGTGGATCTCACAGTCATATCCACACTAGCTTAGGGTCTTAGTCAAAGGAAGGCTTCAACAAATATGAATTGAATTGGTTTACAGTGTAATACTCTCTACCCAAATTCCTCCATCTAGATAGAGATTAAAGTAGCATTTATAAAGTGCCGCCTTCTTTCGGTAGAATTCTCTCCTGTGCTTTTCCTAGGTGCCGAATCCTGGGCAAGTGAATTGTGCCCTCATGCACCTTTTAATCGCATTTACTTCTTATCTATTTTTTTAAAGCCTAGTTCCAGCTCCAAGGAGAACTCTTCCCCCTCCCCGCTCCGCACAAAATTGTCATAGGAGCCACAGGCTGCTATTACTTCACAATGGTGACTCCTGTACCTTGTATCCTTGGTTGCTACTAGAGATGGGTTGGCTACCCATTATATATGAAGACAAAGAAACTCTCTCACACATACATCAGTGCCCTGTTGCTTTTCAGTTGTAAGGAAACAAGAGAGTGACTATGCCACTTGGGAAGAATAAATGATGTGCTTAATAAGAAACAGTCAAACCGAGTATTCTCAGGCACTCTGTTCAGAAGGTTATTTGTTACTTAAATACAGAGTCTGAAACTTGGTAGCACGGTGTTCTGTCCTCAACAGTATAGATCAGAGATTGGCAAAATATTGTCCATGAGCCAAATCCAGCCCTTTACCTGGTTCTGTTCAGCCATGAGCTAAGCATCATTTTTGTAGATAAATATTTCTCATCAATATGATGAAAGGGAACACTAATTTTGTTTTTTTAAACAGGAATTTTTTAAATGTTTTTATTTATTTTTGATATAGATAGAGACAGAACATGAGAGGGGGAGGAGCAGAGAGAGAAGGAGACATAGAACCAGAAACAGGCTCCAGGCTCTGAACTGTCAGCACAGAGCCTGACATGAGGCTCGAACCCACATACGTGAGATCTGACCTGAGCCAAAGTCAGAAGCTTAACCAACTGAGCCACCCAGGTGCCCTGGGACACTAATTTTGAACTCCATTTCAGCAAATGTGATTCCCCTTTAAAAAACCCGTTCTTCTCATTAGTAGACCTATATGACAAAATACTCTATTCAATTATTATTATTATACTTTACGTTTCAATACTAAAACTTATGGGAAATTTGTTCTCTCTCATTATACAACATATAAGGGCTGGCCAAGCCTAGACATTTCCAGACTTGTCTCCTGCCATGTCACTCCTCACACTCAGAACACTTGTCATATCTGAATATTTGTGGTTCCCCAAATGCGTATCTTGCTCTCCATGTCCCAGCTGTCCCTTCTGCCTGGAATGTGCCTCTTCTCTGCCTACCTGACTGTTTTGCCTACGAAATCAGACTGATCCTTTAAGGTCCAGCTCAGATGCTACTCTCCTTTCTGAAGTCTTTCCTGATCCTTCAAGTCAGACTCAAAAATACAGAAAATCTTTTACCTAAGAATTTCATGGTTCTCTCCCCAGAAATCCAGAATGTGTGCATATAAGAGGGCAAAATTACCTCTTTGTATTAGCTGAGTGGGGCTCAAACCCATTTGGGATAATGATGATGAAAATACTTACCATTTATTGAGCACTCACTATGAGCTAGGTACTATGCTAGGTACTGTACACACATCATTCATTCCTTTGTTCAGTTATTTCTATTAAAGCATCTCCTAAATACCATGCACTAAGCTTGGTGCTGGGGGTGCCATGGTAAATGAGACAGATAAGAGAGTCACAAAATTAATGGAATATTTGGTCTTCCAACAACATTGCAAGGTAGGTATTATTGGTTCTATGTTACCAATAAGGAAACAAAATCAGAGAACAGAGGTTAAGTAACGTGCCCAAAGTCATATAGTTAACAAGTGGTGAGCATAATTTGAACACAAGGTCCCAGATATAGTTAGACATCTAAGAGGAGATGAAAATTACTAGTTAGGTGGCCTTCTCCGTTCTCATCTCATTGTTAAAGACTTTGAGGAAGAAATATATAGTTCCTAACCTCTTCCCTTCCCAATGGAACTAACTCCATGCTCTTGACACACTGCACAGGTACACCGCCTGCAGGAAGGGGTCCCTGATTCAGACTGAGTCAGGCACCCCCTTTCTTCTATGTCCTCTCAATACCTTGTGCTGTTGAACATACTGCCAACACTAGAATTTTCTTATTATGTTTCTCTCATTAGACCAGGAGCTTTTAGGACAGGTACTATTTGTAATTCACGCCTGTATCCAGGTCCTAATGTAGTGCCTGATAAGTGACAGATGTTTGCTGAGTGAATAGGTAACAGACTTTCATTGGTAGCTCACTCTATTCCATGCTCTCACAGATAACAACAAGCATGGCCAGTGCTTGCTGTGATGCATGTGCACAGGGAGCGTGTTTCCTCCCCATCTTCATCGGGACTCTTGAAGTCACCACTGTGCAATTACCTCCATTTTACTGATGAGAAAACTAAAGACTTTCTCAGGGTCACAGAGATTTTTAAGTTACATAGAAATGATTCCAACCCAGTTTTAGGGTGTGTGGGGGGCTCAGTCAGTTAAGCATCTGACTTCGGCTCACGTCAGGATCCTCACGGCTCATGAGTTCGAGCCCCATGTCAGGCTTTGTCTGTGCTGACAGCTCAGAGCCTGGAGCCTGCTTCGGATTCTGTGTCTTCCTCTCTCTCTGCCCTCTGCTGCCCACCTCCAGCTCGCACTCTATCTCTCTCTCTCTTAAAAATAAGTACAGATTAAAAAAATTGTTTTTAGGGGAGCCTGGGTGGCTCAATCAGTTAAGCGTCTGACTTCAGCTCAGGTCATGATCTCACAGTTCATGAGTTTGAGCCCATGTTGGCTCTGTGCTGACAGCTCAGAGCCTGGAGCCTGCTTTGGATTCTGTGTCTCCCTCTCTCTCTGCCCCTCCCCCACTTGTGCTCTATCTCCCTCTCTCTCAAAAATAAACATTAAAAATGTATAAACAAATAAATAAATCCTTTATTAAAAAGAACTTTTAAATCCAGTTTTACTGGCCAGCAAATCCTTCACAGGGCACCAGGATGCCTCCCAGGACTCATCCCGCCATCCCATCTGTGAATCTTCCAACAGAAGTAACCAGCCCCGATTGGGGCCCTAGAGAACTCTGGCCCTTGATTTTAACGTGCACCAGGGCCTACTTTAGATACTTGCACCCATGTTACCTGCCTCACAAGACGGCAAGCGCCTGTGAGTCGGGATCATGACTCTGCACATTAAATCCTCATAGCCCATAGCCGCGGCCTTTGCATACTCTGAAGATGATGCTGCATTGAACTTGGAATAAAAATAATATTAAGCTCACTGCATTATATTTATGATATTATGATCATATAAATCCAACCTAATTCCCTGCTTTACAGTATAAGCCTCTTTCACAATGGACTAGAAGCTCTGAAGGATAGGAGGGATTTAGAAGGAAGACAGGAGGAGGGCAGGAGGGAAAACTGAGCAAAATCCAGCTGTCGTTACATGTGGGGCTTGTCAAGGCCCAGCTCAGTCTGTGATTCGGCTAGATACCTCGCTCGGGCCCTCGGGATTTTAATGTGCAACCTGAACTGAGAACCTCCAGGAAAAAGCATCAGGTGTGTGTGGGAAGCAGTGGGTAAAAGTGCTGGAAACACCAGATAGCTCAGATCCTCGAAGACCTTGATTGCAGCCTGAGGTACAGGGCCTTGCCCAGGAGGGGAAGGGAATCCACAGAGAGTTCAGGACAAGAGTAATGGGACCAGCAACCCTCTCCCACTGCAGAAACAGGTTGGTGAAGAAGGGTGGCATGGGCTTAGGAAAGTGAGACCCAAAAAGAGAGCATAAAGAGCAAGAAGTACACAGCAGCCCCCTGGGAATTGCATGTCCAACTGGTACATGGCAGGTGTCTGCTTGTGCTGCACAGGCAGGACACAAGGTGGACTGGGAAGAGGAGACACAGGTTCCTGAGCCACCTCAGGTGGCTGGTGTGTGATGGCACTTCCCAAACCCCCCTGACCCTAGTTTTCACCTTTAAGGAGAGAGAGAGAGATTCACTTTAAAAGGTCATTTTGAAGTCTTAATAAAAAAGATATGTTAAAGCAATTGGCACGGAGTAAGTACTCGGCAAATGAGGTTGAAACACAATTATGTCTCTGTTCTCGCTAACATTCTGCAGCTTTGCTTTCTGCCGTTGTCTAGCTTACATCTGTTACGATGGCTAATAGAGAACAGTTCTTACAGGCTAGGATGATTGTAAAAGCACACTCTAGGATATGCCACAGCATCGGCCAGCTTCTTGAAGTCACTGTACGAAGCAGACAGTGACCACAGGGAATGGCACTGCAGAGGAGGCGGTGTTCCCAGGAGACACTTAGGGTGGGTTTTGTGGGTTGGGGCTGGGGCCCAATTTTCCCACCAGAAGAGGTTACACCAGGCTTGGTCCTGCAAAAGCCTCTTCGTTCAACTTGGAAACAAATACACATCGACAATGGGCCCTGCCAGGACAGCAAGGATAGGGAAGAGTACTATGATGTTTTCTATACGTGGGGGGTAGCTCCTGCAGAGGACACGGAGGCCAGAGGCAGGGAGGTGGGGTGCTGGGGCAATGGTTGGGCCTATGCTCTCACTGTCAGATGGGGACAACACACAGACACAAATGGTCCATCCTTGACCAACTCTTCTTCTATCTACACGGGATATGTCAGTGCATGTTGGGCCCTGGCCTCAACATTCTCTTCTTCTCACCTGCTTTATTCCCCACCCACCCTGAAGCCTGTGGGTCCAATCCTCACAGCTCCATGTCCAGAGCTTTTCTGTTCTGCCTTTTCTCCTGAGCATCAAACCTGTATCTCCATTTACTTGGTTTATACTCCATTTCCTTTTTCTTCGTTGAGGCATAACAAGCATAGAATAAAGTCCATAAATCTTCATTTTTCAAGATATAGAACAATTCCAATATCTCAGAGGTTCCCTTGTGCTCCTTCTTAACCAATGACACACCCTACCCCCAGAGATCACCACTATGCTGACTTCCACAGTCAATTCCTTTGACCTGTGTTTGAAATTCATACAAATGGAATCATTCAATAAGTGCACTTGTCTCTGTTCCTTTCATCCATCATTATGTCTGTGAGATATATCCATATTATAGAGTACTGCAGTAATTTTACTTCTTATATAACACTGGTCCCCACTAGGTGCAGGTTTTCCCCCTGCAGAGGGTTTTTGGCAATATCTGGAGGCATTTTGATGATCACAACTTAGCAAGTGTAAGGGTACGGTGGGGAATGCTACTGCAACAGAGCGGATTGAGGCCAGGGACGCTATGATGCACAGGACAATTCCCCATAACAAGGAATTATCTGATCCCAAATACCAGTAGTACCAAGATTAAGAAACTCTGTGTATTGGTTTCCTATCGCTGCTGAAATGAATTACCACTAACTGAATGACTTAAAACAATGTAAATGTATTATCTTTCTTTAAGTTTATTTATTGATTTTGAGAGAGAGAAAGAGGCAGAAAGAGAGGTAGAGAGAGACTACCAAGCAGGCTCCATGCTGTCAGCATGGAGCCCAATGCAGGGTTTGATCCACAAACTGAGCCAAAATCAAGTTGGATGCTTAACCTACTGAGTCACCCAGGTGTCCCCAAATGTATTATCTTATAGTTCTAAATGAAAAAGTCTAACAGGTCTCATGGAAAAAAATCAAGGTGTCAGCAGAAGCAAGCTGTTCCTTCTGAAGGCTCCAGGAAAGAATCCATCTCCCTGCTTTTTCCAGACAAAGTCTGTGTCTTCAACAGTCTAAAAACCTAAAGGCAGAACTTAGGACCCACTAAGTTCTGACAGGGAAGTAATTTCTGCAGGGCTACTATAAAGATTCTAGGAGAAAAGATTCTACTATAAAGCATCTAAGATTTCTAACAGCCTGCCAGGCACATAGTAATCACTCAACTAGCTATTATTATTATTTCTAATGGTGAAATCTAGCATATTTAGTAAACATTAAGAGAATTTTTAGTTTGTTGGTTGAGGCTCAACAGTTTTATTCATTTAGTAGAGAATTAGAAGCTCACCTGCCTGCATTTATACAACTGACAGACCTTGTAAAGCCAAAGTTGCATTGATTATAGACATACCTATAATCTTATGGATATTTATTTTAATCTTAGTGGACATTGGCTGGAGTATTTTAGTTTTGCATCTGGGAAATTGAGCAATTCTTAGTGATTGCAGATTTTGATTTAGAACTACCACTGGCTGGACTTTTGTTTTTTAACATTCATATATGCCATTTTCCCCCCTAAGAGAACAACCAGGAATTGCCTGTATCTCTTCTCCTCTCTGTGGGTTAGTCTAGGTCAACATTATATCTCTGAGAATTAACACAAGGTCAACGAGTCATCTAGCAAAATGCTTTGTAAACAGTAATTCTTCAGTAAGAATTTCCATATAGGCATAAGGCATTGCTTAGTTAGGTACTCAGTGTGGTTTCATGGTAAGTCTCTGTTCGGGCCCCCTCTGATTACTCCTTCTTTGTCTTTTTCATGGCCATTCCTTCTGCTGTCAGTACCCATCCCCTGCACGCCCCTCCCCCCATTCTTGTATCTTGTATAGGTTTCCATGCTCTGATGGCTAATTTTCTATACTCCCTCTTTGGGGTTGGTATAAATATGTATGCAAACATATCAAAAAAAATAGCAAACCAAATTCAGCAGCATAAAAAATGTTTTTTTACAATTTATCTCAGGAATGCAAAGACTGTTCAATATCAGAACACTCTATTCAAAAAGATTCAAAAAGAAAAACCATATGATCATCTCAGCTGATGCAGAAAAAGCATTCAACAAAATTAAAATCCCGTCCACATTTTTATAAACCCTTAGTAAACTAGGATAAAGAGAAATTTCTTAACCTGATATGAAGCCATCTCATAAAAACACAGAGCAAACAAACCTAATGCTTAGTAGTAAAACTTTAGGAGCATTTCCACATCTCAAGACAAAGATTCCTGTTATCACCTACTATCAAAACCACACCCCATGTCCTCACCAATGTAGCAATCCACACACACACATGATACATAAATATTACAGAGGAAGACAATAAATTGATATTTGCTAAAAACATACATTAGCTCCACAGACAGTCTAAGAAGTCTACAGATGAAAATAATTACAGGTGTGATAAGGTTGAATACAAGATCAACATACAAAAATTAATACATATGAAGAACAAAAAATTAGAAAATGTAATAAAATATAATCTTCACAGTAGGAAGAATAATTTAGAATATCTTTGACAAAAAGAAAAGATGTTGGTGTGGCATTAACTCAGAATAACAGAATAGAACAGAGATCTCAAAAATATATCCAAGCATAAGGGACCCTTCTATGATAGAGGAGATTCGTGGAGATATTAGTGATGAAAAGTTGAACTTAAAAAAGGTATTGGGACAAATGAGTTTCCATATGGGACAAAAGGAAAATTGGATCCCTACCTCATTCCATACACAATGTTAAAATCAAGTTATATTGTTAAAGACTTAAATATAGAACAATAAAACTTAAAAACATGTGTATGAGACACTCTTGTGGAGAAAATTACAAAATGTAAGTGAAGGACATAAAAGACTTAAATAAGTGGCAAACAACATTGTGTTTGTATATGAGAAAACTAATACTTTAAAGGCAGCAAATGTCTGCAAGCAATATTTTTCCAAGTACAGCTTGAAGTTCACCTGCATCAAAATTACCTAGATTGCTTGTTAAAGTGTAGTTTCTTAGGCTCTACTTTAAACCTACTGAATCAATATGCCTGAGGCCCAGGAATCTGTATTTTAGGAAACTTGCCAGATCATTCTTTGGTGTTCTAAATTTTGAGAACCCTTGCCTTCAGGAAGTAGGTCATAGCCTGAATTACACATTAGAATCACCTGGGACCATTTTTTAAAATATTCAGATGCCCAGGCCACACCCCAGATCAATTAAATCAGCATATCTGGGCAAGGCACCTATGCATCAGCATTTTGTAAGCTCTCCAGTGATTCCAATGTGCAGTCAAGGTTGAGGACCACTGCCCTGGGTGAAGGTACACCAAGTCTGTTAAGTTTGCTGCCTGTCCTCATTTGAACATTTACTTCTGGTGCTAACCTAGTCAAGATTGGACTTCATCCTGATCAAGGCAGGCACAACTCTTTACAGAAAGGTTTTAACTTATTCATTTGGTATCTCTAACACCTTATCTGATACATAGCAGGGGCTTGGTAGGTCTTTTTTTTTTTTTTTAATAAATCCAACTAAATAAAGCTGAATGAAATGAATCAATGTGTAGGTGGATAAAACTTTCACCAAACTCTAAATATTCTACTGTATTCAGCAAATCTGCATGGCACCTAGGCACAGTGTTACACTGTGAGAGGTAGAGAGATGAACAAAATACAGCCCTGCTCTTTAAGTGCTTGTGATCTGGTGGAAGAGGCAGATACGGAAAAAAAAGCATCTTACAATCAAGCCAACAATGAGAAGTGTACAGAATACAAGAGGGGAATACAAGAAAAATTAGCTCTGAATGACAAAGCCTAGAAGGTAGCCTTAAAGATTCAGTATCTGAGATTTGTCTTGAAGCATTGCTGAGACTTACCCAGGAGGAAATTAGGGGAGTGGGCAAATCCCCTAGAAGCACAGGGCGATGGTATAAATACGTATGTAAACGTCTTTATATTGAAAGGCTTCTGTGAGCAGAAGCCACGTCAGATGGCCTTTCTCTAACCTTCATGGGAGACTGTAGGGAAGATACTAAAGGCTCTTTTTCTTTCTGATGTCCTTGTTTCTACACCCATTTGTCAAATACTTTGCCTCTGGTCTATTAATTCTACCTCCTGGTGCCTCAGCTGACTTCTCCTCAGAAAAGTTTTCATTAGCATTTCTATGGGGAGCACCTGCCACCCCATCTATCCCTTATTAACTGATGGTGAGGGCAACAGGGTTGACCGAGAGGGGAATTTTAATCCCCTCCTCATGACTCATTTCTTTTCTAATGCTATGCTAGAAAATGCTAGGTCTAAAGTCACAAATGGCTACCTCGTGAAATCCATCCTTAATATTAAAAATGTTAACAGAGGCATGCTTTCCCGATATTATAATATGATCTATGTCATATGAGTGTACTAAAGACTAATCTACTTCATGATTGTGAGTAATGAAAGATATCTGAGATAGCACTTCATGAAAAAATCCCAGGCTAGTGTGGATAGATTATGAATTAGATGAACTGTTGAATTCAGAAGTTTTCTCAAAATCATAGCGCCAAGGACATATGATGTTATCCACTAACTGAATATTGTAGTAGAAAACCAATTAGTATGTATATGATGCTGTGCGCTGAATGTATATTTTACATTATACACCAGTATGTTATGCTGATGGATTATGTGTCCTTTCTCTATTTAAGCAAACTGCTCGCATTGATGTCATGTGACAGATGTCACTTGGAAAGCCCATGAGATGAACCAGTCACCATGGTGTAAGCCACCATGATTTATGTAGAGTGGCAGAAGAAAAGGGTTTGTAAATCAAATTATCTTTGAAATGGAACCCAACTTGGCTTTTAATAAGGCAATGGAAGACTCATCTCTGCCAACCATGGGGCCTACTTAAATTCAGGAGATATTCCGAATCATAGCAAAGGAAAGAACATGAGACAATAGGGAAGGAAAATCCAATGTTACAGATAAGCCTACAATTTCCAGGCATCTTTTTTCTTTATGATATATTTGATTAATTGATTATCTTATTTCTTCATATCTAGTTTCACCCAAAGTGTATTTCCCTATGATTGGTTAATTTTTCTTTAGAAACCAAAAACAACGTTAAATTTCACATCAAATTTGTCATGCACTTAAATTGCCCATTAAGGAAATTGATGTCTCTTAGCAACACTCATTCTCTCAATGCTTCAAAACCCTCCTAATTATACAGCAAAATGGAACTGCTGGCCCCAAAGTTACATGCATAATTAAATTTTACAGAAGACCCAAATGGAAAAAAAATTTTTTTGAGATGCTCAGAGATTTTTTTTTATAGGTTGGTGGAGTTCCGATAGCCACTAAAAATAATCATTCTCACCATCTGCAAGAGCATAGCTTTCCCCCATTCAATCCCATCACTTGCAGTATGAGTATATTTCTAAGTTTTTGAAAAATGATTAACTCTTTTAGAGAGAGAGGCAGACAGAGTGAGAGTAGGGGAGGAGCAGAGAGAGAGGGAGACAGAATGTGAAGCAGGCTCCAGGCTCTGAGCTGTCAGCACAAAGCCCGACACGGGGCTCAAACTCAGGAATGGCGAGATGATGACCTGAGCGGAAGTCAGATGCTTAACCAACTGAGCCACCCAGGCTCCCCTGAGTATATTTCTAACTGTGAAGCCTGACATGCTTGCTGTAAAGTTAAAGCAGTGTTTTGGGAGGAAGAGGCCAGATAGAACAAAGGTACAAGCCAAAATATGTGGAGGGTTGTATCTGAAGGGTAGGTCATTCCCTAACTGTCCAGCCAGTAATCCATGAACAAAGCAGGTCCTACTACCTTGGAAACATAAACTAGGAGAATTACCAAAGGAGATTTGAGAATTTGGGATCTCTCTTGATTGGCCTTGACTCTGTGGAGGTGAGGAGGAAGAGTTCCTCTGAGGAGGTGAGGTGGGTGTTAAGGTAGGGTAGTAGGATGGGAGTAAGAAGACAAAGAAGCCAGATCTGAAATCTGTGATGTTGGGCCAATCATAGAGCTCTCAGGGAACCAAGCAGGGCCTGCCTCATAAACAAGAAGGCCACGGCAGGATCACAAAACTACATCGTGGCTTTGTTTCTTATGCTCCTTGCTTATTTGCTTCCTTCTTTTCTTTTTGATCCTTTCTTGGCATTAGCATCAAGGAATTGTGAAAATTCCACTCCTGATGGCTAGGAACCAGGGAAAAGGATCTTGCCTGACCAAAGCCATAAAAAAAAAGTAGTGCACTCCTGGGGTACCACTGTGGTCGTGATAACAAGAAACCAAGAGAGAAATGCCAAGTGGGAGGTGGAATGCAGGAAGATGGAGTAGGAGCTAAATATTAGCTGCCCCCTCTCATTGGAAACTGCTTTCCAGAGTCCAAACCTGGGAAGGAGATGATATCTATCTATACTATGCTTCCCTCAGCATATGAGGGAGTGGTTGTTATGTTCACTGGAGAAAGACATCAGTCCGACATGAGGCTACATATAGGGTCTTGGCAAAAGGCACTAACTCTGCAGTCCCCCCAACCACAGCCTCCTGCAGGAGGGAGGCAGCTGGCTGTGGCATTGATGAAGGACCCCATAAGCCACACTGCTAGCTCATTTATTTATCATGCACATCTGTTTCCCCAGAGGCCCTACAGCCCAATGTTACACATTCAGAGTCAAATGTGGTCTGTTAGCTTCTTGATCTGGGTTAAAACATAAGGGCAGGACGGAGAGCTAAGCATTCAGAAATACATATTGGATATATGAAGGGTGAGAAAGCAAGTTGGAAGGGGTGAGGCTGTAGCTGAGGGAGAATTCTAGAAGGATGGAGAGAGGGAAAGAGTATGGGAGAGGGAGGGAGGGAGGGAGACATGCTGAGAGAGAGAATCACACACACACACAGAGGGAAAATGGATATGCCCTCTCTTGAAGGCATTCATTTACAGGGAATATAAATGTGCTAAAGAAGGGTTCTTGGTGGTAACAGAATGAGCAACACAACTGGAGAACAAAAAGGGAAAGGAGAAAGGAAATGCATCAATAGGGGAGAAGGTGGGAGGCATCTAGGAAGTGAAAATCAGAATAATGAGGCATCAGTGCACAAGGTTGTAATGGAACTAAAACATTGATGTGCCCGCCCACGATGTGCCAGGCATAATTGTCCTCCACCATCTCATTTAATCCTCACAATGTCTAGGGCAGTGCCAGGTATAGAGTGGGTGCTCAAAAATATGTCGAATGTTAATATTTGATAAATGAACAAGCAATTCTAGGAGAACAATCTACCATCAATCGCATCTTACAAGTAAGAACCTGAGGCCAAGAAAGGTAAAGAAACGTGCTCAGTGTGTCACAGTTACTAAGAGGAGGAAGGAATCTGACTTTAAAAGCCTGATGTAGAAGGAGAAGGGTGATCTCTAAAGAGCCCTGCAGGGAATCTGGAAAAGGGTGTGGTGTTTGGATGTCTCCCAGGGACTGAGAGAGGGAGGGAAGAATGAATGGCCAAGTGGACTGGGCTAGGGAGAAGGGGGACTGGCCATTGGGAAAGAGTTCTTCCTCTAGGAGCATGAGGCCCGGCGGGAAGGCACAAAGGCCAGTGGGCAGCAGCTCAGCCAGGAAGGGGAAGCAGCATCCAGGCGAATGCAGCTGGTGAGGCGGGTGGGGCAGAATGGCACAACTTGTGAAGAAACAGTAAAGGGTCTCTGTTGAGCAGGCAGGGATCTGAGGAGGGGCAGGGATGGGGGGGGGCGGGAAATGGCTAAAGTGGTATAGGGAACGACAGGCAGGCCGGGATGGACAGCACTAACAGCCTCACATAAGAAAGAGCAGGAAGAAGCCAGCCCTGGAAGGGTGTCCGGGACGCGGCTGGGGAGAGGGTGTGGTCTGGAAGGGGAGGGGCCGCATGTGAGGCCTGAGTTGCAGAGAATGAACCCTGGCCTGGGCAGCCTTTAGGAAAGGGTAAGGGTGACTTGTCGCCTGCGCTGAGGCCGCGTCTCACCTGTAGGAGCTGCTCACCGCGCTCGCCACCTCCTCGCGGATTTGCCTGTTGAGGGCGTCCGCCACTGCACGTCCCTTGCCACCCTCGGGGACCGCGGCCTGGACCTGGGCCTGGGCTGCGGGCAGAGGCGTCTGCTCCGGCCCCAGCCCCTCGGCGCGACGCAGCATCCAGGCGGGCGCGGGCTTCCTTCGTGTGTCGCGCTCATCCGCACCGGAGGGCTTTCCGGCTGCCAGGCCACCCGCTCCGCCAGGGGTCGCCTCCTGCTCCTGGGCCTCGGCGGCGGCCTGCGCGGGCCAACGCTCCTGGCTCTGCGGCCGGCGCTTGGACGCCCCGAGAATTGGCACCGAAGCCTGGGAGGACGTGGGGATCTGCACGGGCTTGGGAATCCACGGGTGGTCCCCGCGGCGCGGCAGCGGCCAGGCGCGGAAGTCCTTCTGGTACTGGGTCTCGCGCTCGAAGGGCGCGTCGGAAGGCTGGTACTCGCTGCGCGGCCGGCAGCTCGGCTCGGGCCGCTGCACCTTCCAGGCGCGGTAGTCCTGACGCATCACCGAGTCCGCCGGGCCAGCGCTGGAGGTGGAGCCGGAGCCCGGGCCCGGGCCGGGCCCGCTCCGGCCTGGGGCAGCAGCCGCC